>NW_003307568.1:927278-982643 GCF_000143455.1 Volvox carteri f. nagariensis | reverse complement strand
CCTGCGCGGGAGAGGACGGTGGGTGCGGGGGTGGGTGCAGCCGCCTGGCGGAGGGAACCTGCAGCGAGCCCAGGAGGGGGTGGGTGGGTGGGAGGGGGATGTGTGTGTGTGTCTGAATTTTGGGGGACGCGTGTGTGTGTGTTGTGTGTGTGTATTACACCGCCTTCTGGAGTCACCGCGTTATCCACCACAGGTATCATCACGGGGAGCCCGTACTACCTCGGGCTCTGAGAGGCCAAGAGCTAGCCGGTGTGTGTGTGTGCTGTAGAACCAAAAAAACTGTGCATCCATGAATCACGTTGGGCCATAGGGCCCTTGGAGTGCCTGCTGCTCATGTAGGGTCCTTGGAGCATGCGAGGCACTCGTCCTCCAGTCTGAAGTGCTTGTACCGCTAACTGCAGATGTAATTGCCGCGGAGGCTTCTTTTAGTAACGGGGCGGCGGCGGCGGCGGCGGCGGCGACCGCGAAGATTGCAAAGACTGCGAAGACTGCACAATGACGGTTTCGCCTTTTCGGAGATAGCGCCAACGGGAGTACGGCGAATCATGCGCCAGGGGTGAAAATGTTGACACCTTGGAAGGCTGACTCCCCGGACACCCCCTAGAGGCCCCAGAGCCCCCCCGCGGTGTACCTTCCATGCAAGACGGGACCCAGTCCAGGGGCTGTCCCACCGCATGCCGCCAGGCACCCAAGGCCGCATCGCAAAGCTCCCGGCCCGTGGCCCGCCAAGCGATGCACAGCTTTCGTGCTACTGCGCCGGCTGCCGCGCTAGCCAGGCCTTCATTGCAACGGTTCCCGCCGCTGCCGCTGCCACCAATTCCCGCTGCCAGGGACTCCGATCCCTCTTCCTCCCGTACCGCCGCTGCCGCTGCCAGCGCCGCCGCCAGCGATTCCTTCAGGCGATGCAGCCCTTTACCTTTCCCCCGCCGTTGGCCGCTGGCGATGGGGAGCGGCTCATCGTACAACGCTCCTGAGGAAGAGTCGTACGGCGGGCCCGTACTGTAAGCGTCCTCGGCCCCCAGAAGCGCCGCCAAAACCGTGGCATGTACGACGACTGGCTCCAGAGCCAGCGGTCCCGGGTCCAGAACCAAAGCATTTGGATCGAACAAGCACAGCTGCGACGAATCTGGAGTGCTGGACAGAGGCACCGGTCGGCAGCGTTTGAGCAGGTTCCGGAGCAACGAATTGGCGTCCTTAAATGAGTCGGTCTGCGCTGCAGCGGCTGCTCGGTGGGTGGATGTGGCTCGGTGTCCGAGGTGGGTTGCTGACCGGGTTGCGGCTGCTGCTGCTGCGGCAGGTGCCTGCGTTGCCTCGCTGGCTTCACTGTCACTCTGTTTCCGAGTACGGGGTTGCAGTCACATGCGGGCCCGGGGGGGATACACGCGACGGGGTCTGACTGGGAAGGGCGCTTCGAAACACGTGAGAGAGACAGACACACACACAGACACACACACACACACACAGGGAGTACAGGGAGCAGCTGCGGGTGGGAGACCCGGGAAGACCCGGGAAATGCAGAGATCCGGAAGAATGAACACGGGGGTAGCACATACACACATACATACATACACATAACAGGACGGACGACAAAGGGAAGGCGGTGATTTGTCCACTCTCCTAGGGCCGACCTCATCAAAACCGGTTTCGGAGCATTTAAAGAAATGGAGGAAGGGGGTCCTGAAGGCCTAGACGACAGAGACTGAAAGGATCTCCGGTGCCCGCTGCGACAAACAAACCCTGAGGAATATCAAACACATAAGAAAAAATCGGACAGATCGACGTTCTCGAACAGATACATAAACATACAGATAGACAAACAGTCACTCGGGCGTGGGATCCCGCCCGGGGCGAATCAGCCCACCAGCCCACCGGCGACACGAAGAACAGCACCGGCGGGCGGCGGGACGTACGGCACCACGACCGCAGCTGGGTCAGGACATCCACCTCGTCGCCGCAACCGCCGCCTGAGTCCCCGTCGGTTCCCGACGTCGACGGTGTGGCGTCAGCAGCGGCGGCGGCGGCGGCGGCGGAGGGCCGACAAACCGGCGAAGAGTGGGGACCCGGACCGATGGCTGGGGCCACAGGCGGCCGAGTCGGAGATGATTGGCTGGCCGGCCGGCCGCCGCCACCGCCTTCCAGGCTCTGACATAAGGCCCGTTTCGCACCCTGCGGGGAAAAGGGGGGGTTTGCCGGCCCTTCAGCGGATTCACGGGTGCGGACCGAGAACGGAAAGAAAAGAGCAAATCATGGTACGTACCATTCAATCCGCTGTTGTGTAAGACACGCGTCGCTCTTGGCGACCTGCACGAGGGTCCCCTAGAAAGTACATACATACATACATATATACATTGTGCATGCATGGGGTTGTCCCCCCCTCTCCCCCCCTACACACACCCCACACACAGTGTGGGTTCTGTTTCCGTTGCAAGGCCCGGCACCCGCCGGTGACACACACACACACAGACGAGGTGCTACGTGCCTACTACACAGCCACGGGTCGTGGCCTGCACACGGGGCCGTAGGGGATCCCCCCTTCGAACGCCCGGCGCCCAGTCAAGCAAGCGCGTCTACTGTACACCCGAACAGGACCTCTCCAAGGTGTAGCCCCTCCTCACTTCCGCCTAGGGGCCGGCCCCATTCGCACACACCCCAAGTCCGTCGCCAGACACCCCAATCTCCAAAAGCCTAGGAATTACGCGGAATACAGTCTGTGGCTGAAAACGTGGTGGGATCCCACATCGTTGATGAAAACCCACGCGTTACGCCGCGCTGCGCTTCAACGCACTCCCATTACGCACCCAAACGGGGCGAGCTATGTTCGCTAAAAAAAATACGCTACTCTCGCACCTGCAGCAGCCTCAAGCGGCACATCCAGTTGGTTGCCTCCGCCAGGGCACCGCCGCCGCCACCCCCCCCTAGGCCCATTATGTCCGAGGCCGCAGACCCCGTCCCCGCGCCCGCCAGGCCTAGGCCCTGTCCTGTCGGCAGCATCACCAGCACCGCGTCGCACACCAGAAACAGCTGTAGCAGCATTGTGTTCGCGGCGGCAGCGTGGTGCTGCTGCAGCCGCATCAGCGGTGGCGGCGGCGTCACAAAGCTGCCGTCACCGTGGCCGCCACAGCTGCCGCTCCCATCCGGGGGCGTTGCTGCTGATGATGATGATGATGCCACATCCCGCTCAGGCGCACGTAGCGCGTGAGAAGCCGCCACCACTTGCTGCTGCTGCTGCTGCCGTTGCTGCTGGTGCTGTTTCCGAGCTTCACTGGCGACCGCTCTGAGCAGCGCCTCCGCCGGGGCGTGTGTGGCTACCAAGATGTAGGCAGTACTGGTAGGCGGATGGAGGGATTTGTCAACTTTAAGGACATTTTGGAAAGCCGGCCCAGGGCAAAAGATGCGGTCAGACGTGAATGCCCAGAGGGGCGACGGTCAGGGCATAAAAGGGTGCGTGGCTGCAGCGGAAAAAAGCTTAGCTTCGCCAGGTGGAATTCTAAAAGGGGAGAGGACGTGAAGAGAGATGGGGAGGGGGAAGAGGGAAAGCTTACAAAATGGGCACCTGCATGCGCTGGTGGCCGCGTCAGGCGAGGTTGTATTAGGAGGGGAAAAGGTTACAGCAATTTGGGGGGCCAAGGGTAGGGTAGGAAGGTAGAGGATGGGTTGAGCGAACGACCGGCACCGTACAATGCATCCATCAGTCGGGCAGTGCGTGAGACACAGGTGGACCGCCCTGACAGCCCAATCGTGGAAACACCATTTCGGGCGTGTAAGGCGGGGGACACGAAACGTAGTAGGCCGGTACTAAGGAGCAAGTTTGGAGTTCCTCACCGGCTGTTATGACTGAGAAGCAGCCGCGACGCCGCCTGGGGTGCCTGCAGGGGGGATGTTATCGAAGGTGTGGAGGCAAACGGAATAGAATTTTTGGCTAAAAAAGGTTTGTCGAACAGGCTCACCCTCGAAGGTAACACAGGCGTGGGCTGTAATCCGATGTCTTCCTGCCACGCCCATTCATTAGGTCCGTGAAGTGCCTTCGCCAACTGATACGCAGCATCCAGGGATTTGGCTGCGAAATCACACAAACGTTTTACATAGCAAATTGCTAGCTTGCACTGTCAGCAGCTACTACATGTTAGCTTTCGCACCGGCAATGCCAAGGACCACGTCCATCGACGATGGCAGTCAAGGATTACTGACAAAATTTTCCTGATGGTATGCAAGCAGGTGGAAGTCAGGTATAATTGGTACATTTTATTGATGAGTTTTATTGATGAAAGTCTTTCATGCACCAGAAGCGGTTGCTGTTAACCAACACTGTACGATATAGTGGAGACTAACCAGAGATCGACAAATCGGTTTCCCGCACAGGATCTAGGCAAAGGAGGCATCAGACGAGGACGGCGCCTGCATCGACGGCTACCAGCCGCGCACGGCGTCCGGTTCGAGGCCCCCATCATCACCCTTCCACTGTCATGGTCTTTATCCCCGTATTCCTCGTCACCGTCGCACCCCGGTCGCCTGTTGTAAGGCCAGATTCATGTACGACCGCTGCCATGTCATCAGAGGAACTATTTCGTGTACGACATATTGGGTTAATTTCCTCTCGGCTAGTGAGGATGGGAATGAGGGGGTCAGGAAGGGGAGCTGGTGCTTGTGCAAATGCATACATGCATCTAGGTTTTAAGAAGTCTTTCTGCGTGTCTTACCATATGACGTTTCCTTGGCATTTTTGACCAAACCGCGATGTGCGCATGTGCTCCGTGTTCCGGTTCCGTTTTCCTTTCCACTTGCTCGGTCACAACTCGATGAGACGTGTTGCCCTCAGGTCCGCATGATCAACGATGAATGTTTCGCGCACAATTGTTTGCAATGTTGTTATGATTCCTGGGTAATGTCTGTTCATCGAGTCTGAACGTGTGAAGGGGTTTGCAACACGGGGCCCCGCCCGTCCGCCCCCTGGAGGGTGCGTTTGTGAGTTCCAGTCCCACGAAGACATGGAGGGTTTGGAGTTCAAAGGCCATTTATGATACTGGCGCTTATCCGAACATGAACCAGTGGGTCAGAAAGAATTCTCAAAATATTGTACTCCGTCGCCTCCAAATCCTGAAAGGCTGCTGGCTGCCATTGCCACCACCGACATCGCCTTAGGCTTATCACAGACGACACCTGAGGTGCACCTGCAACCATGTGCGAAGTAGTGGCATGGCTAGCGGGTAGCACGGTATGGCATGCGTGTCACACGGTGGAAAGGAGGTTGCTTAGGCAGCCGTCTCCTGCTTGGGCGAGCGCGAAGCACTCCTGCAGCTGTGCATAGTTTTGTTGTCTAATAAGAGTTCCAACGATAGCCACGGGAAAAAAAGGCGACTGGCTCCGGTCGAGAGGGTGCGAGCAAAGAAAAGCATTTCCCCTCTAGCCTCTAGCAGCAACGGAGACTGTCACGACGGCTGACTGCAATATTGCTGCTTCTCCGATAACCATCATATGACTTGTATCGACATCTATAACAATGGGCCCTATGGAATGTTGCGAACGAGGGGAAAGCAGAGACTGCAGAGGAGTCAGAGTTGGGGCGATTCGGGGTATGGCCCCCAAGGGCTCGCCCTCCGCTGACCGCAGCTGTCCCTCCCGCCCGCCCGCCCTTCCGCCCGACTGTTCTCCTGAGACCTCCTTGCATGCCCGCCTTAAGCTGCATTGCACGGCGGGTTGCGATCTATGCTGAAGTCAGTGTATCAGTCAAGAATCGCATTTCTCGGCGCTCGGTATGTGTCCGCCATGAACTCGTGATCGTGTTGGGCAAAGCTGCCGTTACGTGGACATGGCCCGCGGCTCGGTCGGTTAGTCATGATCTGCACCTCGATTGCTTCCCCCCGACCCGCTAGTCACTGTGGCTGTGTGGCATCTTCCTCTTAATTCCCATAGGGTGTCAGGTAAGTCACCCATAGAGGAAGGGTAGATTATAGGAGACCATGGCAGCAATGCCACGTCAAGATTTGGCAGCCAGTTATACCACCAAAGCAGCAGTATTCCTAATGCATGCTCCCATTGCATGCAACACCTAAAATCACGTGACCGTCAAACATATAGTGCACATGCATTACAAACTTAAAGCTAAACAGAATCCTCGACGAATTAGGCGCGGCGTTTCGGTTCCTCTCGTCCAGTTTCCCTCAAAATCCTGATTGATGGGTGGCTCCTCGGCTCCTCGGCTCCTCCATGCGGCAGCTGCCCCTGCTGCCCCCCAACACAGCCCGGCAGCTGCTGTCAGGGTCATCCAAGATCAGTTACAGATCCTGGCGCACCTGTCACCTTCCGCTGCCGCCGACCTCCTTTGCCGTGAACCCAATTTGCTGGGTACTTCCATACGGCTATATTAAACGCCATCCCTCCCCGTGGACCATACTTACCTCTCGCAGACCATTCTACCAGCCATCGTAGCACCTTATCCACACTCGCATTAAAGGAAATCCAGAACACCGTAGCACCCCATCGTCCACACGAAGTCCTGTAGTTGCGGCAGCTGGCAACATAACAAGGAAAAGTCAGGTCTGAGTCCCAACCCAGTCTTAGCTACAACCCGACCCGCTCAGCGCCGATGACGATGAAAGGCCTGAGAGCCAGTAGCCAGCGCAGGCGCGGCACGTGTACCGCGCCGCCAACCCTTCCCATCCTCCTCCTAGCGCTCCTCGCGCTCCTCGCGGGTGACATGAGAGCCGCCGCAGCCCCAGCTCGTGAGGACCCGCTCAAGACGTCCGCCGATGCGGCTGATGTCGACACCACCCCCGAGACAGGTAAGCCGTCCGTCATTCGTGATCGCCACTCGGCATCCCCGCCATCCACCACTACCACTAGGATGGCGATTTGCAGCTGCTTGCTAGGTCCCATTTGCCCCCAACCAGATGGAGGAGGCGTGCTGCCGATAAGACCTGATCGGCTGGAAAGATAGGGGCACCAGCGTGCCGGACTGTCGCTTTTGCAGTTTTGGTTTGGATGGCAGTATCCGCCGTCGCTGTCTTCAGCTGCGGCTCTCCTGGTCCTGCAGCGGTTCCCTATTGCTGGGGTGTGGTGTGACCTGGCGTTAGCGTTTCGAATCCCGTGCTGTCCCACAGTCCCAATTTGGAGGAGATGGTGGATGCGGAATGTTGATGAATGCTTTGATGCTCCGTTGGCTTTTGCGATAGTGCGTTTAACCTAGGAATGATTTAAGAAGAGTAGCGCGGTCACAGCATGAGCAGCGCGCATTGACGACAGTCCTGTCGTCAATGTCTTGTGGCCTACATGCCTGTTGCTGCTGTCGATGAGTCGGGCGAACTTAACAATCCTTGAAATCCTCCTTTCCATCCATCCGTGTTTCTCCTCTTATTCTTATGGATTTTGCACGCGGGGGCCTTACTATCCTGGTTCCCGTACAGCTCCAAGGCCGCTGCTGCCCAAGCCTGCCGCAGCCGCCATGCTGCCCAAGGCTGCGCCTGCCAGAGTGCTGCTGCCCACGGGCAATGGCCCAGATAGTGCTACTGCCAGTCCTATTGCCACCACTACAGCTCCGAGGGCAACTCCGAAGGTTGCGGCCGTGGCCAAACGAGCTCTCCTGCCAAAGACAGTCACTGCCGACCCAGGCGCGGCCACCGGTACGACAGGCATGACCGCTGCTCCGGAACCCCAGCTCTCGGCGCCCTGCGACAGACCTTGCTACACAGTGGCCGATTACTGGTAAGGATACGTTGTGTCATACCGTACGGCGCAAAACTCTGTGTGGAGATGCGGGAATGCATGGCAGAGGTGTAGAGATGCAAGTTTGACTTATGTTTGTCATCGCTCATCCAACGTGTTCTGCGGTCCGTGGCGTGTTTTGACCTGTCGACCGTACATGCCACTTGACTGCTCGTACAGGCCGTACAAGACATGCCGGGCGGAGTGCAGTACCGAAGTATGCAAGCGAGGTATGGTGATGACATCAGCTGCCGTGGCAGTGAGACTGTGCGTGAGCATGTGATTGTGTACTGGGAACGCGGTGGAGGGATGTGCATGGGCTTAGTGCGGTTAGTAATGGCTCTACCGAGCTGTACCTGCCAGAGGCTGACCCCTGCCTCAGTGCTCGTAAAACCTCTCATTTCCATATCTACCCGTGGCTCGGTGATGTTGCCGCACTCTTCTTACTCTATTCTGTCCTGCACCCTCTCCTGCCCTTCTACCGCTGCCGCAGCAGCAGACGCAGATGACGGCATTATTTCGCTTCTCATCTGCTGCTGCTGCTGCTGTTGTCTGCTGCTGTACCTGCAGCTGCTGCGCCCGTTACGGCTGCTGCTCTTGCCTGATCATCGCGCTTGGCTCGCTGCTTCGCATGAGTGATCGAATTTGTTGATGTTGTTACAGAGTGGTTAAGCTTCACCACGAATTTGTTGCTCTACATGTCTTTGCCCGCGACTAATGCCGCCGACGCGCCGCAGCTTTTGCTGCCGCAGCAGCCGCACCACCCTAAGAAACACACTCATAATGCCACATTTTGTGTGACAGGCCAAGCAACTAGAGCGCAATGCGCTGCCTCTGCTTCCGTCTCTGATCCCGTTGTCCTGCTTAGTTCCGCTGATAGGAATGCCATTTTCCTCCTGCCGCGTCTCTGCCCCAGGTTGGGGCGTTTGGGGCAGTCAGGAGATTTGTTGTGCCGCGGGTGCCGCATTTCCGGACGGCTGCAGCGTTCGGCCCAAGGAATGCTGGGTGGCGGAGAGCCCCTCCAGCCGCTCTTGCTGGAAGGACAACCGGCGGTGCCTCCAGGGTGGGTGCGGACGAAGGGGGATGGAAACTTTGCAGGGGAGGAGACGGAGGAGGACTTACGACGGCCAATGCGCTGATGAGCGAGGGGCATGGGCACCACATGCACTGCTATCCATACCTTGAAAGAGGTGTTGCTTTCCGCACGGAGACGCGTCCTTCCTTCCACTAAATAGATGGACAGCTACTCCGTATGGGAATTTGGGGTTCGTTCGGGTTCGCCGTGCTTCCCCTTCTTGAGGTTTTGCGTTTGGATGAAAACATTTCTGGCTAAATGTCCCGGCAGGCCGTGGAATTAGATCACGCGTGCTGCCATCCGGATGCATGTATGCATCATCACACGTCGTAACACCTGCGCTTGTCGTAAAGTGCGTACAGCATATCTGTCCTGACGAATGTTACACCGCAGGATACGGCGTTTTCCCTTCTGAGGAGGTCTGCTGCTCGCCGGGTGCCGCCTTTCCTGACGGCTGCTTGCCGCCCGAGACCACCTCCGCCAGCAACAGCTGCTGGGTGGTGGACACCTATTTCCCTGCCCGCCTCTGCCGCAACTCAACCAGCCTTTGCGCGCCTCGTGAGTTCCAACTTGACATGCGTATTTCGAATCGTTAAGTTTGGAGTGCTATTCATAAACTACCGGCCCTGGGTGTATTGCCGGCATTTTATTACCTTGATTGGGCCAGGGCAGAGGTATAGAGCATGCGTAGTCGGGGGTAGGAAACAACGGACGGACGGACGAACTGACGGACCGACAGATAGACAGGGTCCGACCACGTTGCTATACTCCAAGCCCACCGTTGGAGCCCCACCTGTCTCGCTGCCGTCATGGGTGTCCTGATAAAATATCAGCAGCATCAGAAGCAGCAGTGAAAGCACGAGACCTGGATAGGCACCGTACCAAGGCTGTACATGAACAGAACAGATGGAAATACGTAAGGGGGATATCCTGCCGCGGCAGTAGGCTCCCTGGAGAGCTCTGCTGCTCTCACTTTAATGGTCCCGCCCCGCTAATGAACGCATGTCCCGCCACCAGGTGCGGGGGCGCAGTCCTGGGCCACGAAGGAAGCTTGCTGCGCTAAGGGCGGTGCTTTCCCTGAGGGATGTAGTCCTGCACCGCCCCCCACTCCGTGCTTCATGGTACGTGGCACCGGGTGATGCTGTGATGTGGCTGACAACCCGTTAGGGGCGTTTCGTACGGCGTTTGAGTGGGTTTCCTACATGACCCGGGAATGGCAATGCATCCGGGCCGGAGATTGTATCGGGTTGTGGTGTCAGCTAGTAATTTGTACTAGGGGTGTATCTACCTACATACATGCATACATACCTATCTATCTGCTGTACGGCCTTCATGCGCGCTTTGTTCCCGGAGTGTAGGGCTATTGGGGTTTTTCCATGGCAGGACGTATGTTGCCGTACATTGGTCGTGTGTTGCGGTACAGGTGGGAAGCTACTGGCCCGCTCGCACGTGCGTCGCGTCCGATGACATCGCGGTGTGCAACAGAGGTAAGAGCGTGTACGACGACCTGATTCCTCCTGAATTAGAGGCTCTCACACTCCCAATACGCTCCTATACAGAACCGCCGTAACAAGCAGCACCGACAACTACCAGGACAGAAGCTTGGCCGGGGATCTAAACCTGCATTACATTTGCGTGTTGCTACATGTGAACCACGTCCCGTCAGCGATCAAGCGGGTCCATTACGCATCATAGCCCCTGCTACAAACCCTGTCACACAACGGCTGATGCATGATGACGCGACCCCGATGCAGCTGCACGCCCCCACTCAGCGTAGTTACGTGGTGCCTCAAATGAAAACGCCGACGGGCCACGAGCCTGTCATCCCCCCCCTGAAACCGTCCCTGGCCCCGACACTGCTGCCTATGACCTCTGGGTCGGCGGGCAGCTACCGCGGTGGTCTCTCCACACACACCCTCGCAAATCGATTAGCGTTTCCATGGGAGCAATTCAAAAATACTCGTTCAATCGGGTCGCCCTTTTCTTCTCTTCAACCCGTCAGGCTGGGGCGTGTACGCCAGTGAGGAGGTCTGCTGCGCCCCCAACGTGGCCTTTCCGGAGGGCTGCTCTGCACCGCCCAGTGGCACCGAGGCCGGCGGCAGCAGTAGCAGCGGCAGCAGCAGCAGCAGCAGCGGCAGTACGCCACCTGCCGCGGGAGCCGGGGCGACGGCCAGGGCCCCGCTGCCGACTAAGGTAGTCCGGCTGGCACCGGCGCCATCGGTGGCTGCCCCGCAGGCTGCGGGCCTAAACGACCTCAAGTAGTGCTGGATCATGGACAGATGTATATTAAGGAACCATCCAGTGGCGAGGCGTTGGAGGGAAAAATTGTGAAGGTGCGAGTGCACGGCATAATAATTTATGTCGATTTGTGCTGATGAAGGTGTGGATGGTGAAAGCGCCATTTTCCGCACGATGGGGTCGTTTCCAGCTCCCAACACAAAGTAGACGCCGTGCGTGCATCGCCGTATGCCTTGGCGTACGCCTACCGCATGTGTGTTGCGTTAAGGTTTATAGTGGGTGCTTACATGATGGATCTTACATTTCTGTCGGTTTTGCGCGGCTGTACGCCGTTGGGTTCCGTACATTGCTCTGCTACAGTCCTACTGATGATATATGCTGCTGAGGTTCTGTCGCAGCGCAAGAATTGAAACCTGCTCAAAATTAGAGCCCATTTCGGGCATTTACGTTCGTATCCCGCTGCGAGCTGTTGTAAATTGCTGATTAGGCAAAGGCTAGAAGTAGAATGTCTTTGGTACGACAAACTATGCGACCAGATCACGCAGGACCAGGGCGCAGCACTATGTATGAGAGTTGTAAGTCGAAAACCTGTTGATCGAACATAGCTGCGCACTGCGCATGACGCTTTCGAACAGTTTATCCTTCGTACATCCTTCGTAAGTTTCGAGCAGTTGTGGTCATGGTGGTCGCGCTCGTGGTTAGTTTCTGCGGCATGCTCAAGGTGTCTATATATATATAGAGAGAGAGACAATACAATATTGTATACTGTTCCACTTGTGGACTGAGCCGCGAAGTAGGGTGAAAAAAAGTCTTCCTGATGTCCTGTACCGATTTGGCAAAGAGATATGGTACTACTCTTGCTTTTCCGGTGGCAGGGGGTTTACTTTGACGACACGTCGTATAGTGTCGTGCGGCCGGCCGGCGTGTACTGAAGTAGTGTTCTAGGTTCGTAGTCCAGTGACGTCATCCGGCACAGCAGTGCTGCACGACGGGATGCAGCTCCTTTGAAGCGGTGTTGTTTTGAGGCTGCCGTACATCTTAATTGATGCCGCGCCCGAAACACGCTTATGTAAGTAAGCCTGTGTGACCCGGATGCCGCTCCTGTCCAGGTTTCCCCTCCTTGGAAAGATAACCACGCGCCGCTGTCTGTCTGTCTGTCTGTCTGTGTGTTTGTGTGTGTGTTTGTGTTTGTGCCCCAGATGCACCAGAGGTCCTGTTCGAGGCTCTTCGAACGGGGCCTTAGCCCCGTGAGACCGGGATGGACCGGGGGTGCATTGAGAGCTGGTAATTCACGAGCCGGCCACAGCTGGATATCGCACACTCCGTTGCACTTACACTATCAGTTGTACAGTGTAAGGCACTTGCAGGCACTAGTCGACTAGAATTCGGTTACCCCGGCAGTAGCCTGCCCACAACATTACCACGCATAGTTAGCATAGCACTCAAGATGAATATCCATCATAACAGGAAGTAGTAGGAAAGGAAATAGGAAAGAAACACTATCGATACATGTAGAAAAAAGAAGCTAAAGCAAAAAGATTAGGCGTCCTTAACTTGACAGAAATCACAGCACTATCCTTGCGACACAATAATGTTAGCCACATCACCCCACCTCCACATCATTGCACACGTACAGCAGAGAACTTGGAAAGTGCGACAGATCGATTGACGCCATGATAACCGCCTAGGAAACGGAATCAACGAAAACAACATGAAGCCAACAGTGGCAATTACCAACTGCCAACCAACCACCCAGGACTACCGGACCAAGGCCCCTTACCAGCCGGGCTCTGGCACCGCAGCTAGAGCTCAGCTAGAGAGTCGAGGGACACTGCGACCAACTAACGGACGTGCATGGCCCCCGCTAGGACGGGGCATTGAAAGCAGCGAGTATCCGAGACCTGTCTATCCGCAGCATACGCGCAGTCCACACCCAGATTTCCGGCCTGGCCGTTACAACCAACACCTTTTCGCGACACCTGCAAAAACACAAAGTCATCCAACCCGCTGACATGAAGAGTTTACCACAATAAAAAAAGTTACGCCCTGCGTCACGGACTACATACTACCAAGCAGCTCAACACGGCTCCGCGTCCGGCCGTGCTCTTTCTTTCTCTCACATCTCCGGAGGTCCGTTCGTGCAATGCCCCCTCGATTTTGGCTTCTCATACCCCGAATCAAACTTCGAGAACAAACACATAACTATCAAAACAAACTAAAGAAAGCCGCATACTTGTACATTATATCATGAACGCCTCTTCTCCATCTTGACCCAAATCGAAGATGTTGCCCGATCCTGCCCGGGCATCCAAACACCACACATGACGCCATTTCTTCTCCAAGTTAAAAAGCTACGCTGCCCCAACCCCAGGCTCCTGCGAACTCTCCGACCCGCTTGCTGACAGGCTAGCTCCGAAACCTGCTCCCGCTCTAAATCGCCACCCATTGACATACCTCTGGCTCGCCCCTGCTTAATGCAATCCTCGACACCTGGCATCTTGACGATCCGCAACCCACAACTCCAAAGCGCACAGCGCCTGGCTCGGCTCCAGGGTCGCTGCATGAGTCGGCTCCCTTGCGTACCCCCCAAACGCAGGGCTTCGCTCGCCGGTTTTGCTGCATCGCCCCACCCACCCCTTCAACCTCGAGGCCTCCCTGCCAGGCATCGCAGTACGCCGCCTGCACCTCCCTAACCTTCTACCCAAACCCGGCATCTCGAAGCGCCTGCAGACGGGGGGCCCCCAGCAACACCAGCAAACCATACGTGAGCAGCAGCAGCAGCAGCAGCAGCAGGGATAGCAAGGATAACAGCAGCAACTAGAAATGCATGAGGAAGCGGGCGCAGTGGCGCCCAGGGCCGTCAGACGAGCGAAACACCACAAGATGGCAAAAACGGAGGACCACTATCTCCCGCATAAAGGACTTTGGTGTACGGCATGTGTACTACAACCGCCGAACCGCGCTTTCAACACGGGGTTTTCCCCGACTTTCAAAGGTACGGTCCGGCTCAATATCGGCCCCTCGTTCCCCAATCGTCATCCAACATTGGGTGCGGACTACGTTGCCAGTCCTTTTGGCGACCTCACCCACGGTTGAGGTGCGGGTCCTTTGGCCCTAACCCCTCTCTCTCTCTCCCTCTCCCTCTCCCACTCGCCTCCACGAGCGTGGCTTCGTAGCTCCGAACCGCCTCCGCAGCGTAGTCCTCCCGACTACATGACGGGGAGGAGGGGGGGGAGAGCGTTCCGGCGCGATGTCAATGGGGCAAGCACGAAAAACCTAGATCGATAGTGGGTCGAGGGTATTGAGCTATTAAAAGGGAGCTGCCCGCTGCAGGCACAGACAGCAACCAACGCGATGGCGGCGGCTATCGGGTCGGGCCCTTGCCGGGTGCCTAGGCGGTCAAAATACCGGGGGGGATATGTCGACGTGGAAACCAGTGGATGCGTATGTACGCGACAAGGCGGATGGCAAAGGAGGGATTTGGTGGACCAAGAAGAAGTGGCGGAAGTGGCGACGCATGCGGCAGCTGAAGCTGCCGCCGCCGCCCCAGCAGCAACGGCGGCATCGCTCATGCGAGGCCAGGCGATGGGCACGATGAGGAAAGCCATGCAAACGTGGCTTTACAAATACCCCAAAACGATACACCCCAAGATGCCACATGACACAAGTGACAACAATATGCCCAGCGAGCGATGCATGCGGTCTCCGGCTCGCATCACCCTTGCGAGGCATATCGCGCTGTTCAAGCGCTGCAATCTGTATCGCTGTATGAAGCTGCAGCCGCGATCCTAGGTTTGGGACAACAGCCCCGGCCAGTATCTAGTATAAGAGCTCCACCAATTGACCACCAAGGGGGGTAAATGTCCGCACCCGCTCCCGGATGATGTCTTTGTTCGTGCGTGCGGCGTCATCCTCCCGTACCTGAAGGACATGATGGTCCGGAACATCTCGCTGAACTCGTCCTCCCGGCCGGATGGCACCAGGACGAAGCGCCCACCCGCAGCCCCACCGCCGTGTTCGCCGCCAAGGCTGTACGTGGCTCCGCCGTTGCCGGCCGCCATGTTGTGCGGGGCATCTACTATTTCGTAATATGAAGCGGCCTCGACGTACGGCGACGACAACTCCTGCTGCTCTTGCCGGGCCTGGTTGCTTGTAGATATCTCGTAGTGTGCATCGTACGGAATTGCCGACCCGCGTTCCTGCTCGTCCAAGTGTACGACATTGTCGCCTTGTTTGGTCGGCCCGCGGGTGGGCTCCAGCTCTTCCTCATTGCCCACACTGCTGCCGCTGCTGAAATCATACGGCAACGGCGGTCTTGATGGCCGTACGGTGACGACGAAACCGCCGCCGGAGCCTGAAACCGCCGCCGCCGCTGGCACGGCGTCGAGCCGTTCCAGACCATTGGAAGAGGCGGCCGCTGCGGCGGCGCCGGAAGATGTCTCCGAGCCCGCCACGTCGCCAGCACCGCCTCCGAACCCGAGCGTGGCGTCATCATCGCTCAAAGTCGGAGCTGCTGTCGAGGATACCGCCGGCGCCCACACGCTGCTTTGAACCGACGTGGTGTCGCCGCCACCATTACCATTACCATTACCATTACCATTGCCGCCGCCATCGCCTTCATCCCCAAGGTGCGCACCTGAAGCGCCAGACGCTGCTGAATGTGCAGCCTTCGCCACTTCGAGATCTCTACCGCCAGCAGTAGCGGTACGTGGGGGCCCCTGGTCCTGTTCCCCCGGTTTCTCCTCATCCTTGCACCCCGCCTCCGCCTCTCCCTTACTCGCGGGTACAGGCTGCCTAAGAACCCCAGCAACCTCAGCCGCCGCCGCTGCGTCGTCGTCTTCCTCCTCTTTCTTCGCTAGTGCTGCTTCCGCTGAGCTTTCGCGAAGAAGGCCTGGCGACGCCGATGGCTGCGGCGACAGTACGCTCGCCTCCGCCGGCGTCACAATCGCCGCGGCAGCGGCGGCCGCCGCAGCCGCGGCCTTAGCCTGCGCCTCCATCCTCTTCAGGTGCTCCATCGCTGCAGCCTCCACTCCCGCCAGGAGCTGTACGGAGAGCTCAGCTTCTTCCGCCTCGAAATCCTCGCTATCGTTGTCGCTGCCGCCGCTGTCACCGCGATTCACATTAATGGTTCTATCCGGGACTCTCCTGCTGCCACCGCTGCCGCCGCTGCTGCTGTCGCCGCCGCTGCTGCTGATGCTTGCCGCTTCGTAACCAAGAAGTACGGCATTTGGATCCATGGCGGGAGACACCACGACCGAGAACCCTCCAGCGAACCTGCTGCTGCCGTTTCCGTCATCAGCGGCTGCGGCGGCAGCGGCACATGACGTGTCCTGTACGACACGCCATGCGTCTTCGCCACGCGAGGAGCCGCTGCCGCCGCTGCCGCTGCTGCCGCTGCTGCTGGACTCCAGCGTGGGCAGGGGCGCTGCTGCAGCTGCGCCCTCGCCGCCACCACCTAGCGGCAGCACTTGACACCGCTGCTGCTCTTGATGCTGGGCTGCTGTAACGGCGTTGACGGCGTTGGCGGCCTCGGTCGTCGGGAACAAGCCACGTGGCGCCACCAGATGGGGCGCCTCCCCTCCCTCCGCTGGACGGGGGTACACCTGGTTCTGAGCCCCACACAGCATCTCCTCCGCCACACCGCGATCCAGTCCTACAGACCAGGCGTCCACAAGTAAGCAACGGAACGGCGCAGCGACAGGTAGTAAAACCAGGCGGAGCAATCCCAGCAGCCCTATGCGCTTCCCCCACAGCCGTACCGACAGCAACCCGGGAGATAAAACGCGCGCCGCAGACGCAGCAGCAGAGTTTCAGCTTATTTCAGGAGAACCGCCCAGTACGCCCCCACGCCCCCACGCACCTAGCATGGCCGCCACCTCCTCGCACCGCTCCTCAAACGTCATCAGCGGCACAAACGTCGTCGTCACACGCCCAGCCGTTGACGCTGCGGCTGCGGCGCCGCCGCCGGTGACTCCAGTACCGGACGGCGCACCCCCACCCGCACCCCCACTGGCAGCATTGGCGTGTGTACTGGAGCCGGCCTTGAGCAGCTGGTCGTGTTGCGAGAGCTGCTTCTGAACCTTGATGTGGTGCGCTGCGTAACAGGCGACCTGGGCAGGGCAGGGCATGGCATGGCATGGCAGGGCAGGGATGGAAGCCGCATGGGAGGGCCCGGGCAATAAGTAGTGCAAAAGCCCTACACACCGCCATTCTCGCCGCTTCGCCCCTCGCACACACGAACGCGCATACAGCGTGTACCTCTCCTCCTCCTCCCCCCCCCTCGGGGCCAACTGTGCCGTCACAGGGCCCGTGCCGTGCGCCACCATGGACGCAGTCAGACATACATACGCACGGAGTCGCAATTCCCGCAAGCTTCCGATGTCACACCCCAGCCATGTACACCTGCACTGGCACCTGCGACATGATGCACTGTGGGTATGCCTAGAGTAACCCCTATAGAGCGAACCCCTATCCCACCCACCACCACCACCACCACCACCACCATCACCAGGATGCGCCCGCCCAGGTCTCTTAACAGCTCTCGGGCTCTACATTAGCAGCCTCTGGGCCGCTTCCCTTCCTTCCGCGGCTCACACGAGCAGCAGCAGCAGCAGCAGGCCCCAACCCCTCCAGTTTAGTTCGACACCAGCAACGCGTGGCGTAGCACATGGGTATCCCGACATGCCCACAAACAAGCCTAACTCTGCACCTGCTTGGGGCCACCCGGGGGACGTGGCTGTCCGCTTACAACTTGCGTGTTTGCTGAATGCATCCTAGAAAGAGAAGACGTCTCTTACAACAAACCGCCGCGCGATGCTGCACGTGTGTGTTTGTCTGCATGTTCGCCTGCCCGCTCCGCCCCTCCCCCAGGACGCCCCTCCCCGAGCCCTGCCCCTCACCTGCGGCAGGTGCGTCACACAAATGATCTGGCTGTTGGACCCGTGGGTCGGTTGGGACATCCGTGCCAGGATGGAACCCACCGCCGACCCCAGGCGCGCACCGATGCCGGAATCCAGCTCGTCCAGGATTAAGATGGGCACACCACCACCTGCCGTACATACATACGCAAATCCGTCCATCTCCGGATGTAACACACATACATACATGCATAGATACATGCATACATACTTACGCACCCGTCATGGGTGGAGATCTCGCATCAGCTTGACCTTGACTCGGCGGCGCGCCGTTCGCGCCGCCGGCGCCAGCCGCTGCCTGTGCCTGTGCCGCCTTGAGCGCCAGCATCACGCGCGCTGACTCGCCCCCCGAAGCGACAGCCGCCAGCGGTCTGAGGGGCTCCGAGGGACCCGCTGCCAGGAGGAACTCCACCTGGCGACACAGCCGGCAGCCGGCACACGGCGGTGAACATACATGACGTTCGACGTGACGTTTGACGTGACACGACACTCTTCCGCGATGTGATGTTCAAGTATGATGTTCAAGGGGGAGGAGCTTCACCGACATTGAAAGACACAAGACGTGCAGCACTGAAGATAATACTGGAAGTGGCATGAGAAAATAAGAGTGGAAAAATCGCAAAGGCCATGGGTGGGAAAACAGCGCCAGGCAATACACCAGGCAAGGAAAGGCAACCTAAGCCATTTTCCACTCCCGCCGCGTCCTCCTCCTCCTCCTCTTCCTCCTCCCCTACCACCCGCCTCACCTGGTCAAGCCCCCGCGGCCCCATCACATACGTGCAGCCACCGAGCTCCCCCAGACCCGCCTCCTCCGCCTCCTCCTCCCCCACATATAGCCCCTCAGCTGCAGCCCCCACGCTCCGCGGCTCCTCAGCCCAGCCTATCCGCACGTCGAAGCGGCTGCCCCCCATGGCCAGCTCCCGAAGACAGGACTCCACGGCGGACCGCAGCGCAGCGGCGGCGGCCCGCCGGCAACTGGACAGCTGCAATGCGGTTGTACGGATCTCGTCCACCAGGACCCCTAGTTGGGCCTCCCATTCCTCCCGTTGCCCTGTGGTGGAGGACGGGGTTTATTTGGGGTTCACAATCCTGCTGCCTCCCGTATTCCCCCTCCCGTATTCCCCCTCCCGTATTCCCCCTCCCGTATTCCCCCTCCCGTATTCCCCCTCCCGTATTCCCCCTCCCGTATTCCCCCTCCCGTATTCCCCCTCCCGTATTCCCCCTCCCGTATTCCCCCTCCCGTATTCCCCCTCCCGTATTCCCCCTCCCGTATTCCCCCTCCCGTATTCCCCCTCACGTATTCCCCCTCACGTATTCCCCCTCACGTATTCCCCCTCACGTATTCCCCCTCACGTATTCCCCCTCACGTATTCCCCCTCACGTATTCCCCCTCACGTATTTCGCCCTGCTGTTCCATTACCACCATCCTCTTCTTCGTTGCTAGGTCTTCAGTTCCTAGTAGGTCACCTATCGACCCGTACGACACATGCTTGCCCGCATGGGTACATGCATGCAGAGACACACGCACGCGCGCAGACACACGCACACCCTTAACCCCCTTTAACAGCATACCTTCCATTTCGTAGTACGCCGCAAGTTTGGACGAGCATTCCTCCGCCACCTCCAGGAGCTGCTCCGTACTGATGATGCGCGATACGCCGCCGCCACTGCGGCCGCCCCTACCGGCTCCGAAGATCGCGGCGGACGCCTGCTTCATGAGTCTCTCGATGCGGGCCAGGCGGTCCGAGGTGGCGTCGTGGTCGGCCTGGCTGAACTGGTAGCGCCGGGCGTAGGCACGAACCTGGCGCACGTAGGGGGGCACGGTAACGTGGGGGAGTGGAGAGGAGGGGAGAGGAGGGGAGGGGAGAGGAGGGGAGAGGAGGGAGGGGAGAGGATTGGAGAGGAGGGGAGAGGAGGGGAGGGGAGAGGATTGGAGAGGAGGGGAGAGGAGGGGATTGGAGAGGAGGGGAGGGGAGAGGATTGGAGAGGATTGGAGAGGAGGGGAGAGGAGGGGAGGGGAGAGGATTGGAGAGGAGGGGAGAGGAGGGGAGAGGAGGGGAGGGGAGAGGATTGGAGAGGAGGGGAGAGGAGAGGAGGGGAGAGGATTGGAGAGGAGGGGAGAGGAGGGGAGAGGAGAGGAGGGGAGTGGAGAGGATTGGAGAGGAGAGGAGAGGAGGGGAGTGGAGGGGAGAGGAGGGGAGAGGAGGGGAGAGGAGGGGAGAGGAGGGGAGAGGAGGGGAGAGGAGGGGAGAGGAGGGGAGAGGAGGGGAGAGGAGGGGAGAGGAGGGGAGAGGAGGGGAGAGGAGGGGAGAGGAGGGGAGAGGAGTGGAGTGGAGAGGAGAGAGACAGAGAGGGAAATCCGCGAGCGGGAGGGTACAGGGGGGTGGAGGAGCAGAACGGCGGCCGCACGGGTTGAAAACAGGTCGAGTGATGTGAAGGGGTGCACGTGAGGCTCACGCATGAGCACCAAGGCAATGTAAGGCATGGGAAAATGGCAGCAGGAGTTACAAAAAGAGCCCCAGGACTATCAGCAGCTGTATGCGAGCCAGGTGGAGGAGGATGTGCCGGGAGGTGTGTACGGCAATGGTTCCAAACTGGGTGTAAATTTTGACACATGTAAAAATTCTTCACGTAAACGCATCATCGCCGTGCAAAGGTCGGGGGCCTTATTTTTGTCAACCAGATGAACAAAGGTTCTTGGCCTTTCTTCCCCGGTTTGGCGAAGGCCGATGTGTCGTACCGTGGTTTCCGCCGACGCCAAAGTTTCTTTTGCCGCCGCCACCTGCTCAAGTGCTTCCTCCATCAGCCGTAAACCAGCTGCGGTAGCGCCGGCCTCCTCGTCCTCACCGTCCTCCTCCAAGGCCTCGTCTTCCGTGGTGGCGGCGGCGGCGGAGGTGGCGGCACCGGCGGCCCCAGCGCCGCTGCCGCTGCTTGCCACGTCGCCATCAGCACCCCGGGCTCCTCCTGCGAACCCCGACCGACGAGTCAACAGCAACCACCCACTAAGAGGAACAGCAACCACCCGCTAAGAGGAACAGAAAACCCCCCGTGCAAGCTTAATCTGGCGTGCTGAACCTCGGTAGCCGCCGTGGGTTACCGTTGTAAGACATCGGCTGGTCTGCACATGCTCCCCGCAGCCCGGGGCGAGAATCCAGTCGCCACGAAGTGACACGAAAACACAAACCTACACACGCACACGAAATACGCCGCTTAGACACTTCGCACGCCACCACCCTCATGCATATTATTCTCACCTTTTTCCACCTTGGGTCCCCCGCCTTGCGAGTCCACCCTGACCATCTCCACCACTACTATCCCCCCTCCTCACCCCCCCCTCCTCACCCTCCCTCCCCACCCACCCACCCGCGGGGAGCCCCTTGGCCGCCGCAGCCGCCGCCGCCGCCATGGCCCGGTTCTGCTCCTCCTGCGCCAGGATGGCATTGAGCTGAGCCTCAATGGTCCTCAGCGCGTCCGTGACGCCGCCCCGGCCCCCCTCCCCGCACAGCGCCATGCGGACCAGACCACACTGCTCCACAGCCGCTCGCCGGGCCTAACGGAAGGCAGGAGGAGGGCATTGGAGGAGGGCATTGGAGGAGGGTATTGGAGGAGGGTATTACCACCCCTGTAAAATGTAGTTCAGTTTAGAAAGGACTGCAGACGCCCAAAACACCAAGTAAAGCACGGCAGGCCGAGGTGGCAGGTGGTGGAATCCGAGGTGGTGGAATCAATTGGGCCGGGGTGCAGGTGTGGGTATGTGTGTGTTTGCCGTACAGGTGTAGAGAGTCGTGGGGGTTCCCCGAGGAGCAGCCCGTGCTCCTTCCCCCCCCCACTGCCCCTCCCCCGCCCCCCTCGCCCTTCCCCGTCTTGCACCGGGTGGCCTTCCACCGGTCAGCTCTTCTCACGCAAGTCGCACCTCCATCTTCTTGAGCGTGCGTCTGAGCTCCCGCTCCTCGCCGGGCTGCACACGCAACTTGGCGACCTGCGCAAAGGAACAAGTTAACACATACATACATACATACATACATACATGCATACATGCATACATACGGACGTGTTTGAGTTTTCCGAAGGGTCATTACGGAGCGACCTTCTCAAGCTGAACACCACCACGGAGCAGAGGCCCCGGGCGAGACGGGGGAAAAGGAGGGGGGAGAGACAGCAAAAGAGGTCGCACAGGAAAATACCCAGAGCCCTAAGCATAAGAGCATAAGGCGGTGGTGTTTCCCAGCACCCATGAGAACGGAATGAAACCGTAAAAGTCCTACAGTACAGTACGGTACAGTACACTGCAGTACAGCACGGTACAGTACGTCAAGCCCAAACCTTCCTACGCAGCTGCCGTCAGCACCACCATTGCTGACCTGCTCTTACCCATCACAGCACCGGACACCGCACCTCTCAACCCCTCACCGCATCCACGATCTTTTGCATGGTAGCCCTCTCTCCCTCGTCGTCCAGCTCGTCCAGCTCGTCCAATCGGCCCTCCAACTGCCGTAGTCGAGACAGCGCGGCGCAGTAGCTGTCCGCAAGAGGCGAGGTGCCGGCGATGCGATCCAGAATATCCAGCTGCGGCGAGAAAAATCAAATCCAGATCCAACCAACAAAGAAACCCCATGGGTAGTGACGGATCCAGCCACCGTGGCAGGGCGTGCAAGATGTGTCACGGCAAAGTCGGCACTGCCGAAAAGGGTTCGTCTTTACCCCTGTGTGTGATCTTCAGATCGTGCATCGTGGATGAAGGAATCTCGACCTCCTATAGATCTCCGGCCACACAACAACTTGCCGGATATTCCCCCCGACATACATGCATACATACATACACCTCCCCAGCCCCCCCCCCAACCCATCCCAAAAGTACAGCACGGGGACAGTCCTGCTCTTCCCTCCTGGAACTCCCACCTCCTTCACATCTGCCCCCACTTCCACAAACCCTCGCGCACAACACCAGCTCCATCCCCCAACCTTACCCCAACCTTACAAATATTCCTGCAGTATCTGTATATTCCTATCTCTGGTATCTGCTTCAATCGTCAGTGGTTCCTCTTAACCCCCTCACCGCGGGCGGCCCCCCCCCCCCCCCACCCACCCACCCCCACCTGCTTGGCTGAGTCCCTGAGGCTAGTGGTGGAGTGCTGCCCGTTCATGTCCACCATCAGGGAGCCCAGCTCCCGCAGCACCCGGAGGCTGCTGGCGGCGCCGTTCAGGTAGACCCGGCTGCGGAGGCCGCCGGAGGGGGAGGCCACCAGGATCTGCCTCCGGTTGGAGGGCGGGGACCGGAGCGGCGGGGGGGGCCAGGACGGTGAAGGAGAAAGAGGAGGTGAGATGGAGTCCAGGTGAAATCGTGCGTGCGAGTTTTCCGGAAACGAGAAAATCGCTGATGTGGAGGTGTTGACATGAATGCAATTACATATATACGTACATATTAATTGAAATTCGTGGACGGACGCATCACGCGCCATAAGATGGTAAGCGGGATCAAAGCGCGGGAGGGGCTCATCCATGTTTAAACCGGCCCCAGTGCCCCAGTGCTCCATCCCCTCGTTCCCTGTCCACTGCCACCTCCCGACCCTCCCTGGGATGTCAACAGTTCATGTTGTGCATTTCTGTGGCTACACAAATCAACCGCCACTCCGCCCCCACCTCACGCCGCGCAGTCAGCCGAAGCGCACCGCTCCCGGAGACCTCACTGCTGCGGTCGCTGCCATCGCTACCACCGTCATCGCCACCGCCACCGCCGCCTCCCCCTGCCGCCGCCCTCTGCATCCGCGGCGTCAGCGGCAGCCCGCACGCGGCCAGCAGCTGCATCACGGCCTCCCGCTGCTGCTCGCCCACCACGAAGGTGCCCTCTATGACCGCCACCTCCGCGGGCGCACGCACGCACTCCTGCGGGACAGGACGGTGCGAGGCGGTGGTGCGTGGGGATGGGGTCCAGAACGAGCGCCAGGACGAACACCAGCAACACATTTTCATTGCAATTTGTTGTCGTCGGATTTTGTCGCATTCGCATTGCGGGAGACCTCACAACACCAGCGGGTGCAAAGAAGCAGATCACGTGGCATGGCAATGAGGGGCAGTGCAATGGGATGGGAAGGGATGGGGGAGCACGCAGGACTGGAGGAACGGGTGCCTGTTTGTTCCCGCTGTCTTGCTGTTGAGAAAGGTACAGCCCCCTCCCCCAGGCTGATGTGGCCGACCTACCGACCGACCGATCGACATACCGACCTACTCAGCGACGGACGGACCCACATGGGACATTCGATCACCGGGACTCACCTGTGGTGCGGGCGCCCCCAGCACCTGGGAGAAGGCCTCCACCTACAGCCCCGCCACCACCGCCATCACCGTGCAGAGGCACACAGCAGTTGTCAGGGTGCAGAGAGTCATAATCAGGAGGTTTCGGAAGGAACAGCAACCACATTTCTATCACACTGGTGCAAACGCCAAGAAAAGACGCTGTTGGGGCTGGGCAGCCCCGGAAGGCGAGGGCAAGGGGGCAGGCAGGGCACACGTACATATATACAAATATACACATACATATGCGTACCATGTTCACCGCACCAGGCTCACTGCAGCATCCTTACATCCCCTCGAGGAGCACCCATCCACCGGGGGCCCAGGGGTCACGTCTCACGTAGAGGTACCCTCGCACAGCCTCCGGTACAGAGTCCCCACCCTGCTAACAAGAGGCTCTGTCACCTCCCAGGTCCCGATCCAGCCCCCGGGCCCCCCCCTTCGCGCAACAGCCCTTCACCCCACCACGCACATCCAAGCACACAAACACACAAAACCCCTCTCCCGTCTCACCAGTACGGATTTCCCAGAGCCGCTCTCGCCTGTAATTGCGTTGAGCCCCGGACCCAACCGTACAGTTTGCTCCGAAACCAGCGCAAAATCCTTGATGTACAACCTCTCCAGCTGCGTGCTCTCCCCCGCACCTTGCTGCCACAGCCCGCCGTCCGTCTGCGGACTCAAGGAGGGCCCGGGCTCACATACGGGCAGCTGTTGCTGCTGTTGCAGCTGTTGCTGATGGTGTTTGTACGGCTCTGGCGGCGGCCGTTTCCCGGCCGGACCGCCGCCGTGCGGTTGTCTTGCCGTCGCCGATGCTGTTGTAGCGACGGCCGCACTTGCGGCAGACGCCGCAGAGCCCTCCGCTCCCGCACTCTTGCCCCGGTTCTCCGCTGCTGCCATCATCAGCGGCGGCGGCTGCCGACGTTGCTGCGGTTGTTGCTGCTGCTGATCCGCAGTGGGGCCGGCTGCGGGTCTGGACGACTGAGATGGGGTCGACTGCCGCAAGGGGGCGCTACTGCTGCCGCTGCTGCCGCCAGCGCCGCCAGCGCCGCCGCTAGCAGAAGCTAGCGATCCCGGCACCGCCGTGGCCCAGGAGTTGCCGCTTCGCCCGGACGTGCCAGCTGGATGCGGTTGTGGATTTGCTTGAGGCGCTGGGTGGGCGCCGGAAAGGTGGTGATGGTGCTGCTGCGCTTGCTGGAGTGGGAGGGTGTAGCGAGGGTTGAAGTGGGTTGCACCCGCGGCAGAGGCTGGGCCAGGGTCTTGTGCCCCCAGCGGCGAAGTGGGCCAACCTGGGGCCCCACCGGTAGCGCCGCTGGCGGCCGACGGCGCGGCCAGGCGGCGGGTGTTGTGGCACCCGCGTGGCATCCGCGCGGCGGGCCCGGTGGTGATGGCGGGATGTGTGGCGATGAGGGGGGCCGGGGTGCCGGTATTGAGCGAGGCTCTCCCGCGACCATGCCTTGATGGTGTGCGGCGGAAATGATGCCTTGGAAACGGGGAGGATTGGGGGTGAAGCTCAGAGGTCCGGGCGTGAGGCCCGGGCGCGGCGCCGGCGGACATGCTGCCGGGGGTTACCACCGGCGGCTGCCGGAGGGGACAGGGCAAATTGCGCCATAGCTTAAAGGCTGCACGTGTGCTAAAAATGGGTGCTGCAAGCTGCGTGTGCAGGCTATTTCCCAAGGCGGCTGCGTTGGTATTGATGTTGCCAGCTGCGAGCGCCATGGCCGTTCCGACAGTCCGCAGGGAAACAGTACAGACGCCCCTGCGTCAGGATTGTGAGTAGCACATAAAGTTGGTCTCTCTGGACTGGAGGGCCATCGGCTGGGTGATTCCGCAGCTGCAAGGCGATAGTGTCGGGACGGCTCGATACCTGGAGACCCACTGGCGGGAAAGCAGTGTACTATAGAAAGGGCATAAGTTTTTTTTGTGAATTATTTAAACGTGCAACCTAAAAAGCCTTGCCGGTCACAAGACGGCAAAGATGGGGGGGACCGCAGCGACAGCTCCCATTGTGTTTGATGCTATGATGGAATTATGCATAGCATCACATCAAGTAAATCCAAGTTTGTGTATCAGCGCCTACTTTGTGCGCTCTTTGTTTGGCCACTGGCTCGTCAGGCGTATCACAGCTCATGACGAATGTCCGGTATCGCAGCTACGTATTTGTGAGCCAAAATGCGCCAAAATGTTTACGCAGGTTCCGTCAGCTTACTTATTTTATTCGCGAACTTCCCATGTCAAGTCAAGGACAGGCTCCCAACCGTGTCGTTGGGGCCTGACTGCATGAACTAACCTTTAGCACATAGTAGAATAGAAATACCACACCTTGTGATGCCAATTTAAATATGCATTTAACGCAGCGCGATCCGCACTGTCCAGACCCTACTTGAGAAGAGGAGGAGTTCGAGCATTTATGAAATGCCTACAGATACAGTAGACCAGCATCGAGCTACTAGACCTTTTCCCGTGCACAACAACTAAGGATGGCGCTATTGATTCAAATGATGTACATGTACGACACCGCCTTGTGGTTCCGTTAGTCCCGTCCTGGCCAATTGCATTTAAAGGAAAGTAGTCAAGGTTTGCTGAATACTTGGCCATCCTATGACTCTGCCGGTTAGGGGCTTCTGCACTATGAGACCTCAGGCACACGCTTTTCCCAAGCTTTTCCCAAGCATCCCCAGCACCGATCAAGGAACCCTATTGCTTCACCTGCACATCCCATCAACCGCAGCATTAGTCCGAACAGCAAAATGTTTGCTGCGGTCGGGGCTGCCCAACACGCACGCCGTGCCGTACATGCAAATCGGCTCATTCGCTCCCTGGAGAGTTTTCAGTTGGTTTCAAGACGCTTCGCTGAGCTGTGAGATGTTGAATCCCATCACAAAACATTCTGGTCTTTCCTCCTCAAGCTCCCATTTTGGTTGGCACAGGAGATCACAGCTGTCCATCTGTTAGGGCCATGAAAAAACTTTCCCACAGGGAATGCCCCCAGGGGTTCCCTTACTATGAGAATATAACCATGACTATGACCTCCGTACCTCCCGGCTTTGTTTTCAAAAACACTGCACAACAGCTGGGATCACGGGCGTACAGATACGTTATGTTTCAACGGACTGACTCCTTCATGAGTTTAAGCTGTGCATAAGAGTTGCCGGGTGCACCCAGCCGGCCGGTCGCGCCGCTCGACATCCCAAACACTTCGATTTATAAATAGAGATAAGGACATGAGCAATAAATGGTACATCCTGTCAATGTCACCGTGTGGATTGGAACGAACGGCGCATTACCATTGCCGTTTCAACTGGCGACCGCAGAGATAACGGTCGGTCACTCGGGGTCCTCCTCCAGCAGTAGTGGTAAGCCTGCAAGGAACCCAGTCGCGCAGCGGCTAACACCTCCGTCGCCCTGCATTTCCATTTCCATTGCTGACATGCTGAACCACACAGTGGAGCCTATCCGGACAGCAGGCAGGCGTGTGCGGCGGGGATGGGGATGCCCTCCACGAACCCTACGCAGCGCACCCATCAAAACCCAAGCCACTCGAAGCAGCCAGCTAGCCACTCCCCCATTCCAGGATAAGGACCCCACCTCCAGAGACGACATGTCCGGCAGTGACGTGGCTAGCTAGGAAACCTACACACAAGACCGACCATCTGCGCCTCTATCCCGTGCGTCCTTTCTCCTCCTTCTCGCAACGGTCGCCTGGTCCCACAAGGGGCCCCCAGGTGTCAACCCGGCCCGGGCCCGGGCCCGGGCCCCGGATCTGCCACTGCCGCAGCGGCCGCTGTGCAAGGTTGCGTCGGAGGCAATAGCTCTGACCCCGTCACCACGTGTCCAGATATCACGGCCACTCCGCCACCACCACCGTCGTTAACACCGTCATTAATAGCCGAATGCCAGCACTGCTGCTCCTGCTTCTCCTTGTCTTGCTGTTCCCCATTGACCTGCTCTTGCTGCTCTTGCTGCTGGTCGGCCCCTGCACTGGATTGCACGTCCCTTCCACTACCCCCGGCGCCCTCCTCCCCCTCCTCTTCCCCCTCCTCCTCGTCCTCCTCCTGCGCCTGCTTCCCCTCCGGCACTGCAGCAGCAAGAGGAACAGCTCCAGCCGCCGCCGGGGCTTCCCTGGGGCCCGACGCTGGTTTGTCCTTCTTCTTCTTCTTCATGATGTAGATGAAGATGTTAGGGTGCTGGTAGGTGTCGTCCATCTTGGAGTGCGGCACGGACTTGATGGTGTGCGTGGCCCTGAAGAGCTCCATGAACCTCCCTTGGACGGAATGGGAACGCAGCTCGTTGCAAACAACAACTGCCCAACGGGCGGCGGGAAGGGGGAAAAGACGAACCACACGAACCACCACCGGGAAGGGGGGAAAGGGGGAAAGAGCAATTTACCAGTTGGACATGAAAACAGCGGGGGCAGAGGGCAACATGGCAACATGGCCCGGCCGGGAGAGTGTTGGGGTAGAGGTGGGAACGGGGTAGAAAAAAATAGAAACCCGCCCACACACACATACGGTTAGCGAAAATGCGGGCATTGTAAGGTAAACCATTGCAGGGGGCTACTGGACACCCGGGGCGCATGCAGGTGTCAGGTATTGGCAATCCCACATTCATTCACCCGTGACTGGTGGCTTGGTACGGCAATACCGTACCACGACAACCCTGAGCTTGTGGTCATGTCCCGGCACCAAGGCGTGGTACCTTAAAACACACAGGAGCAGAGCACCCGGTACTTCCCGGGGGTGGAAGGCTTACCGGTGGATTTGTCGTTGGTGATGTCCATGACGGTCCTGTGGAAGTGGTCTGTGAGGGTTTCATGATATATGCAGTCCGCAGCCAACACGAAGTCGTAGGGGGGCTTGAGGGGTGGGGCGTGCACCTGCGAGGGGGGCGTTGTTCGTATGTTTGAACCCCGGGGGAATCGCGCGGTGGTAGTTTCCAGCCCCCCCGGCTTCACCCGGCTTCCCCTTTTTCAGCGTGCGTCTCCGCCTCCTACCATAACCCCGAAACCCCATCAATCCCCTTACGGACCGCTCGTGCTTACCCCGGTTCGAGTCTTTTCAGGGTTTCGTTTTTTTAGGCTTCTTCGAGCCTCCTTCTGGCTCTGTACCTCCGGTCGTGACAGATGTCATTCCGCTCTCCTACCCGACCCACCCGACCCAACCACCCACATGATTGGATAGACGGACCCCCTACCTGCTCGGGCTTCGTCCAGTCCAGCTCCGCCACCACCAAGCTGCCCGCACTGTCCGCCCAGGTGCCGTGCTGGTGCGCTGCGGTCCGTGCGCATCATCGCACACGGGGACACAGAACCGCACGCAACGTCATGTGCACACACACAGAGCGAAACGTATAAGTATGTAAGCCCGCGCGTGTAAGGATATACATACATACATACATACGTACGTACATATACATACCTAGATATACAAACATACATACATATATATACGGGACTGTAAGGAAGTGGGGATACAGCAATGAGCTGCCTATGCATACTCGATGCATCACTGAGCATGCATGCTTACACAGCTGCCTGTGTGCCTTGAATTGGATTTATTATCTCCCCCTTTTGCATTAAGGCTGTAATGAATGGTTTGGGGTCCTTAGGACCTTGCAAACCGCTGCTGTAATCGCGTTTCTCCCTTAAAAAGCATTAGCCGCCTGGCTACCAACCCCTGGCGCGCCTTCGCCTCCACGGCAAACACCGGTCTCGAAATCTGCATTGTGCTGTCTGCCCGTTCCTTTCCGCCGTATATGTACACGTGTACATGTCTTTAGGTGGCCCTAAACGACACACTACACCCTCCCATGCAGCGTCCCGCCCACCTCGGGCTAGACGCACTGCTGCGGGAGATAGATTGTTCTCGTAGTTGATCCTCAACAGTCCCAACACGTCGGCGGTGTCCGTCAGTACGACGTCTGCACCCACCATCGCAAAGGCCATGCCTGCAGGGAGCAGCATGGCAAGCAGCCTGGTGCGAGCAGCTGGTGCCGGGCGGTATGGCCGCTACGGACGCGACGATTAAGACTTTGTTAAGACTTTGTTAGAAGATGTGTGGATAGATGGATGGAAGAGCTGAGTGAACGGGTGCAAGGCAGCAAGGAAGATGGCTTGCGTGACTGGACTCAGCATGTTGACCCCGTTGCGAAGGCGGCTTGAGGTGTTGGCGGGACCCTGTTCCATGCGCATCTTTAGGACATGTAGTTGGTGGAGCCGTGTGCCCAGTTTGCAGCGGGGACGTGACATGGCATGTGGGGATTGCAGAGGCGGGTGGAAGGATTGTAGAGCTTGGGAAGGTGCATGACAGCAGTATAGTACGACAGGCAGCCGGTGAAATGGAGAGTGTGGCCCCTTACCAGCCAAGCCCATGCCCGCCCCCAGCTCAATAGCCCGCTTGCCGCGGACCTTGGATCTGGAGAAATCGCCTTTACGGATGTTCTGAACAAGTGTGATAGGCGGGAAGGTCAGCGCCGCCGTAGAGGCATGGGGATGGTTTGCTCGGTGTCTGAGCTTGGTTCCCCCAATAATTGTGACTGGTGTATTACCTTTTCAAACCACTTGGCTAAGACGACACTGGCATCCCAAACCGTGGTGCCCAAGTGCTCCGAAGATGGGTCCTGGACAAACCGTAACACGGTGCCAAAGACCTCTTGTTCCACCATAGTAGTTTGGTGCGTATTCCATCGCTCCCAGGATTCATTGCTCCGGAAAACGTCACGAGCTTTCGACATTCAGGATTCTATTTGGTGATGCATACGTTGCGGAAACTGCGTAACCGGACAGCAGTAATCAATTTTTAGTTTCGTTGCAAATGTGCTTTTATATTTTCCCAAAATTTAGGTGGCATCGACAAGCATCTATACGGCGCCTTCTCCGTTGGTAAGATAACTGCTCTAACGGTTTAAGAGGTCGTCTCGGATGTCGGAACTCGGATTTTAGGCAGGAAGCCGCCATCTTACGTTATGACATATTACTGTGCAACATTAACTCATTATCGTGTGTCTTAAAGAAGGTGTGATGCAGAGTTAAGCACTTCAATGCTCGCAGCAACGGCGGTACTACAGCGAAGAACCTGCAACATAGCGAACGAGTGCGCCAATGCATTATCTCTCGCTCATTCACATTTAACATCTCTTCTCTATTGTAGCGGGTAGAGACAACCAGGAGCCAGCCAAACTACACCGATTCGTCGGGGAGGAAAGGCAACGAAGATTAGCTAGATATGGAGAATTACGTAAGGAGCTGGCTTATTTCCTTGACTTTTGTTAACTTTCCGCGGCGAATGGCCATCAGAGGTCCGCAAACCCTGAATAACTGTCACGGGTACTGGTGCCAGGGTCGAATAACTGTATGGAAATTTTTTTGGTAAAAGCCGAGGAAAGGTCGTCAATCAAAGCTAGCATTTACCTCCTTGTAAAATGGAAGGTTTGGTACCCTAATGATGAAGTTCATAGCTTCAAAACTGCGCAAACCTGCCTTTTGGGGGGAATTTCTGCACCCTTCCATGCGGCTGCCGTACCAGCGATGAAGGATAGAGTTGAATTTCTGCAACGGGTACAACGGAAGGACCCGCTGTACCAGCGGCGTTTGCCGACCCCTGATGGCCATAAGAGTGGTGTCTGTGGGGTTAACCGACTGGGAGAGGGCTTGACCCAGTAGGATTTACCGTAATTTTTCTGGTGTCGGATCAATCAGCCTCAGATACAATCCGTTCAATTAGTTTCAGCTTGAGCACCGGCCGAAGGAGAAAGTCAAGCAGGCGGGCCATGTTGACTGGCAACCTCCGCCCAGATCAGCCAAACCCACAAGAACGAATAATGCATTCAATCAACATCAAAATCATTCCTAACGAACCAGCGACACTGGTGCCTATCGGAGTCGGATTCGGGTCACTTCCATCTAACCTTCCTGACCCTTGGCATTCGGTTTGCTCGAAGATGCCGGCAGCGAAGCACATGATGGAAGAAGACGCTGAAGGGACAAACCCCGCAGACGGCCCGGTGGGTTGCCCGAGAGCGCGTCCGGCGAAGAAAAGAACGCGGCAGAGTAATATAGGCGCTTATTGGGCCAGTGGCCCTGCGACGCGATGCGAAACGGGCGATTAGGAATAGAGTACCCTCCGCACGTGGTGAAGCGATCCCCCAGCGTGCGGGGTGGCGCGCGACGTCCGACGGACTCAGGCTAGCATGCCGCGATTCGGAGGCCGATCCTCCTAGCGAGCGATGCGGCACGCGATGCCTGACGGACTCGAGCTAGCATTCCCTAGTAACGGGACGGGAAGACTAATCCCTTGTACGCATGCGGAGCGAACGAGGCTGGGTACACGCGCCCGGGCAAGCCAGCGCCAGCATAGACGGCTCATAGCTGACTTATTTTATTAACTAACGCGACACCTGGCGACGCAAGCAGGATCGAATCTTGGCGGGCACACCCCCCCGGTTTTGCTTCAGGAAATGAACACCTATGGCGGACGACTCCGCCCACGGGCCAACGGTGACCATCTGAGGCCCATCCAAAGGGAGGTGCACCCAAAGGCGAAACCGGCACGAGACCTGGCGGCACAACGCGAGGGGACAGTGGGCAGCTGGGCACAACCGCGGGAAGGGGCCCTGCCAAGGCCATCACCGGAGCGGAGGACTGGAAGACACGTGATTGGGGGCCACGCATTTGTTAAATTGGAGGGAAACGCGGCTGAGGCAGGAGAGGGTCCCGCAACCGATCACACGGATCAAGAGGGGGCCCAGCAATACTCGGGCCGCCAAGCGTCTGTCACCGAGGATTCCCACCAGGCGGGACCCCGCGGCCTGGGAGGAGGCACTCCCCTCCGGGTGCCGTCACGACAGCTACCCGGCTCGCCGGCGGTACGGTCGCCAGCCACCAGGCGACAGCGCCTGGACACGCCAGGGCGGGCGCAAGCCACGGGAGAAAGCGCAGCGGTGGTACCTCTCACTGGGTTGGGGGAGATGGCAGCATACCCGGCGGACCGGAACCTGGCCCGACGAGGCTTATTCGGCCGGGCAACCTGGACAACCTCGGGAGAACCGGCCATGGCGCCCACAGACGAGGATGGAAGGACCACAGGCCCCCAGCCCTGGGCCGCAGGCGCATCGAGGCGGCCAGCCCAGGGTTTATCGCAACTAGAGTTGTGCTACCAGATCCTCTCCCAGCACGGGCTAGCGGGGTTACTAACGGCACACGCCGCGGGCATCCTGGACGTGGATGACGACCCTCACACTGTGGGCCGCGGGAGCATAGCGGTAGGCGGTTGGCAGGGGTTCGAGCCCCGGGCGGTCCGGGGGTTCACCCCACATGGAGGGCGCCAGGCAGCCAGGCCCACGGGGCCACCAGCGGACGAGGATCCAGGTGTTGGAGCGGCAGAGAGGGGCGGCCACCCCACTGCAGCGGCCGCCGGATGGCCTCACGCCAACCTGGCTGCCCCACCTCCTTCAGGCTCGGGGCACCAGTTGGGACCGGCAATCGTAGGACCTCTGGAGAACAGCACCCAACACGCGGTGGTGGCTGCTGGGGCCCTCGGTCTCGACAGTTATGGCTTACAACTCGCCCCGATGGGCGATCCACATGCTACAGCTATCCCAGCGCTATCTCAGGGCTACCCGAGCCAAGGGGCAGTGCCAGCGGGACTGCCCTTGCCGGGGGGCAAACTGCTGTTAGGGAACGTGCTCTTCGGCCCGGTGGAGATTGATGCCTGCGGTCGAAGCTCGCGAAGAATAGAGAGGATGCCGGAGCTCCGACATCTACAGCCGCCGGCTACGGGACTGGGGGGCAACCCGGGCCGCCTGGCGGCCCAGGCAGCGGCGGCAATGCTCCAGAGACACCGGGAGCAGCTGCTTCAGGCGCGACCCGACACAGACGGCACGACCCACACGCATTACCTGGCGGATGCGATTGTGGGGGCCGTGCTGATGTCCCTAGGCGCCGCCGCCCCATGGACAGAAATTGCGAGCGCAGTGGAGGCCGTCATCTGGGGTGCAGCAGAGCCCTTGATTCACGACCTCCGGACGACGCTAGCGGGCCCACTGGGGCTGACTTATGCTGAGCGGGTGGCCGACCGCCTAGAGGGCAAGGTGCGGGAGCTGATGAAGCCGCTAGCCGCCTACTCCGCGAGCTACGACGCGGACATCGACACAGTCAGCCATAAGCTCGCCACCCTGCTGGGCGGCTTGGAGCTGGTCGACTGTGCGCTGGAGCTGCTGGCCCCACATCACATGCCCCCGGGCACCCTGCAGCATGCGTGGCTCTATGCCGCAGAATCTGAGCTCAACCGAAGTGCCGTATGCAGTCCAAGCATGACTGAGGAAATGTGGGCGAAAGGCTTCGGCCCACAACTGGGCTGCTTGTGGCGCCTACAGGAGTGCCTAGGAGAAGTGGTCAAGCTCCTGCGCACCGTACTTGCAGCGGCAAAATACGAGAACGGCTTGCGTGTAGGCGAAAGTGTGGGTGCACGCATCTCGGGAAGCTCCCGGGGTGGGGCGGCGGGTGGAGAGCAGGCCGCGGGGGCTAGAGGCAGGTTTGGCAGCGGGTATGGTGGCGGGGAGGGCCGGCATGGCGGAGGCCGTCAAGTCGGCGCCCCAGCAGGGCGAGGCAAGCAGGGGCCCGCGGCATGGTAGACGGCCCTAGATGCGGTGAAAGAGGAGCTGCAGAGGCGTAACCTCCCGGCAGAGCTGTGCCCGGACAGCGACACCATGTTCCGTGAAGCCAAGGCCGTCCGACCAGCCATCTGCTGCAATGTGGCATTCCTAGGGAAACCGTGCCCGTACGGCGGACCCCCGAACTGCAAGTTTGAGCATGAAGACCTCAAGTGGACGGTGGGGCGCTTGGTGACTGCGATGGCCGCGAAGAGACAGGCAGGGCCCGGCAATGGAGAGGGGTAGGCAGTGCGCGGTCAATTAATTTGCCCACATCGCCTTTGGTGGACTTAAAAACTCACGCAGCGGAACAGCTGAACCAAGCATGGCAAGGAATCCACTCGGCTGCACAGACTGGGTTACCTGGCACACCGCTGACACCGCTGACGCAAACACCAGAAGAGTTGTTCGAACACAGCAAGTGCGAAGTGCAGCTCAGAACCCAGCCGACTTCCAGCCAGGATTCCTGCGGGCATGCAGCCAGTTGTGGCGCCGTTATTTCGAACTCCACAACGGGGCGCGGACACTAAGCCGCAACCAACGCCTGGTGCTGGCAATCTTAGAGGAAGGTGTGCGCTTAAAACTGGGTGGGGCCACCCGGCATGGGGGCCTCCATTTCCCCACAGCGCCGCAAGAAGCGCCGCATAGTGCGGGCCATTGCCAGAAGGTATGGTATTGGAGTTCAATGACCGATTGGTGAGTGGTTGGAAGCATGCGCGTCTAGATGTCCAGCCAGATGTGTACCCCGTCAGACGGCAGTCAAACAGGAATTCACATGGCGAAGTATAAGCATTGGATGGGTATAGCGGCCGAGCAAGCGGGCAGGAAGGAGGCGCTCCCGCATACCATATCACAACGTTTATCCCGCGTTCAGCGAATCGCAAGCTTATGCAGTTTCGGCGTTGCTGTTGGGCATTGGCGGCTAACAGAGCACGTTAGGGATGGCGTTATATACCTAGGGAGGAGCGCGTATGCCCCTGCTGCGGCGCCGATAGCCATATCAAGGATGAGAAGCACATTTTCTGGACTGCCCGGTGTACGACCAAATCAGATCTGATATGGAATACCCACGCTTCGAGCATATGAAGGACGCTATGGAGTGGGAACCTGAACGTCTGGCAAGGATGCTGGGCCATACATATGGTCCCACCACAACTCTGCCGTTCCCTTTGGTCGTTGGTATCCTTTATCACTTGCTTTGTCTGAAGTGCGAGGTAGGATGGTGCTTATAGGCGATCTGGCAGCCCTTGAGCCCTCGGCTCGTGTTTGGGCGGTTTGCAGGTACGGGGAACGCACCCCACGACCATGTAACACACACACACACACACACACACACACACACACACGCGCACACATACACACACACACACACACAACACAGCATGGTACTTCAAATGATCAGCCAAGCCACTGGCCCGGGGGTGGACCCAGAAACTTACCTGACCGGCAGACTGCCGCACACCATCCTCGAGAACATGCCAGTTACAACCACCTCAGCGGGTCTTCAGCTTCTGCGCTTTTCATTGTCGACACACAGCGCGAGGCATTCGAAGTACCGGAGGACAAGGTACGGCAGCTGGCAGAAACGGTCGAGCAACTGGTGGCCGCTGGTCCAGAATCGATCACAGCCCGGGAAGCTGCGCAGGTGGCCGGGCGGATCAGGGCCATGAGCCCGGCAGTGGCTACAGCGCCGCTCCATGAGGACGGCTCGCAGTGGTGCCTGGACGACGCGGTGTTCGCAAGCCTGAGGGCGGAACCGTGCCTGGAGGGCCGCCGCAGGCCCACAGTAGACGCCTTTGCGGATGAGTCCTCCACGAAGATACCAGGACGTTTTTTTGCCCACCATTAGAGCGTACTACCACATACTGGCGGCAGATGCCTTCACCCCAAGACTGGGGTGAGTGAGGTCGCCACCGGCATTTTGTACATTTAACCCCCCCTGTTCGACCAGGTGGGGCGAGTGGTGCATACGATTGCGGAGGAAAAGATAGCGGACTGCGTCCTGGACACCCCTGTCTGGCCGAGCGCTGGTGGAGGGGGATATGGTGGCAACCCTAACCCCCACTAAGGCGCGGAGGCGCCTGCCACACACCTCTGCCCTCTCCAGGCCAGGACCTCAGGTCCCAGGCAGCTCAGAGAGGAAGCCGAAGGCCCCACGTTATGCAGTGGAAGTCGAAGTGGTGTGTGTACATTCTGTTATATAGAGGGTAGACCGGTGTCGGGCCCAGAGAGGAGAGCGACCGATGAGCACAACTGGGCGGTACCATCCAGGCGGTGGAGAGGCAAGGGATTCCGACTTGGAAAGGAACTACGACAGAGGGGATAGTGGGGAGCTGGGCGGCCAAGAGAACCACCAGGGGACACGACCAGAGGTTTGGACCGTCTGACTGGTCCGCAAGGGTGCGTGGCTGAGATGTGGTGTGGCCTGGTTAAACATTGGGATTGGCTGTAAGGCTGGACGCAGGGCCCCACTTCATGCTAGTCCGGTACAGAGTGACGAGCATTAGCATTCAAGCACTGACAGTGCCGTATCCAGATCGTGCTGGAGCCCTAGCCTGCCAGTTCTGTATTTGCGCTCCACAATGGTAAGCTGCCTTGTTCATAATCAAACTAGTCAGTACGCTGTATGTATGACCTTTTAAACTTGTTCTGCAGGGTGGGCCAGAGCCCATCAGTTACCGTTCCCCAGCCTTTCTGCCGTTGAACGTGCGAAAAAAGCTCCACGATATCTTTTTGCGGATTTAATTGTACAATTCACATGCGCACACATATGCTATGCAGCAGCGCTCTATGGATGCGTGGCTGGCCACAGCTCCCAGCTGGTAACCCAAATCACGTAGCGGCAGGGAGCAACCGACGGGGCAGATCACGTAGCGCCCAAGCTGAAGGGCAGCTGGCTACTAGTAGTGGCAATAGCAGGTTGGCATTACAGGACAGCGGAGGAGAAGAAGGTTGTCGGGGCGACGTAACCTCCTCCTCCCCCTCCTCCTCTTCCCAATGCACATTTTCAACACCAAACACCTTGCTTCTCATTCATTCATTCTCTCTCTTCTCTCTCCAGATAGCTTGTCGTCCTTGATCCGTCATTTAGCTTCGCACTGGCAACTGCTGCGCAGCTCCTCTCGTTGTTCCCGGATATGTCCCATCGTAGGAAGTGTCGTTTCGCAGTCCTCTCCTCTCCCTCCCCAGTCCTTCCTGTCCCAAATCACTGTCAAACAAAATGTGCAGCCGTGAAGATCTTTCCACAGCAGAAAACGCAAATGTGCCGGATCTTATGACGATCGACCGGCCAATAAATCAAAGCAGCATGCAACAAACGCCGTATGTAGTACAGTGACAAAACGCAACACCGTACAAAAGTGCGTCAGGTAAACCTTTGTACAGTAGAAGCACTAATACCACCGCCACCACACTCCTCAGTGGAAGCTCAATTGTCGATCAGAGGCAGATCCGTGCACTCCCACCCTCCTCCATCCACCAACACAAGCCCGCCCCCCACCATCCTATATCACCACCCAGCAGCCCCACCACCCAGCAGCCCCACGGCAAGCCCCACTCCGACACGGCACCCTCCGGGTCCCAGCCACCCCATGGGCCCCCCCCCTGACCACCACCACCTTCGCGTGGCCGTTCAGTCCCCGCATGCTCCCCCAGCTCCCGCATAAACCGGCCTTGCCAAAGCCGTGCGCCCGGTCCGTCCAGCAAAAGAAATGCTTTTACCAACCTGTTTATAACCGCTGTGTGTGTATGACCAGACAGATGCCCGCGAGGTGTCCCAAAGGACGTCTCAAAAACAGCACACCGCATCCGCAATGCGACGGCAAGAAGGGCTATAACTTTGCACCTGGTGGGTCACCTGCCGAGGGGCCCCCAAGGCCGAGGCCGGGTAGGCTGCACAGCTCACTTGGCCGCGGCCAAGGAGGCCCGACCGCCCTCCTGACGTGTCGGGAGGAGATGAAGACCTGTGACAACATGTGCACCCATAGCCCCATAGAATCGCTCCCGAAGCCTGTCCGTCATTATTATGCGGCAAAGCGCATGAGCTGGCCCGGTGTAAGTGATGGGCGCGCCTCTCGCTCACACCGAAGGGGGTGTATGTGCTGCTGCCCTACGGTACTTCGCTACCCCCCCTCCCCCTCCCCCGCCCTCCCTCTCTCTTTCAACCCTGTTCCCAGACAGGCAAGGACAGGGGGAAGGGGGACAGATGCAGAGAGCGCGGCAGAGAGAGCGAGAAGCTGTAGAAGCAGCGCGCCCCTGATTGGAACGTCTTCGCACCAAGGTCCTTGCCCGCCCTTAAACAGAAAGCCCACATGTGCTGTTCTGCTGACTCTGGCCCCCGAGCTCTGAATAACTTCTGTCACTATCCCCATCATCACCACCACCACCATCAATTTCATCAATATCATTATCATCATAATCATTATCGTCATCAATCACTTGGTATTGCGCTTGGGGTAGCGTGTTTGCTTCTTGGCCACTTTGGCTGGCTTCTTTTTCTCCTGCGGGACGTGCGGAGGAGGCGACGTGGTATCAACACACTGCAGCGGCGCAACACGGCTTGACAGGGCTGATCAGTAACGGCAGCAGCCCAAGCGCTTCATGAGGGTGGCAAGGGAGCCAGCGCGTGGATGTGAGAGTCACAGTAGCAATGGACAGGATGCTGATGCTGATGCTGATGCCGGTGGTGCTGATGATGCCGCCACAGGATGGGGAAGAAAACACATCAACCACATCATCAGTTCCATCACCCGTCCCGCGTTCTGTCGTTCTGCTCCCACAGACTGCCACGTAACCTCCCCGGGACAACCCCCCCCTTTCCCCCCCCTTTTCCCCCCCCCTTTTCCCCCCCCCCTTTTCCCCCCCCTAAAGCTCTACCTCCCTCCCCCCCGCCCTCCCTCCCTTCCCCCCGTAAAGCTCTCCCTCCCTCTCTTCACTGCGCCCGGCTCCATTAGCTCACACCTTGCGACCGCCTCCTCCGCCCTCGGGGAAGCCGCCCTCGGGCGCCAACATGCCACCAATGCCTCCGCTGCCGCCGCCGCCACCTGGACCGAAACCGCCGCCGCCACCGCCGCTGCTGGCATTGCTGCCGGCGCCAGGACCGCTACTGCCGGTGCGGACCCAGCCGGCGCTCGTAACCCCGGGCAGCGGTGACGTCTGACCTGGGAAGCGAGCTGCGCTTGCCTTACTGCTGCCGCTGCTGCTCATGGCCTGGGTCGGGTTCTCGAAGCGCCACATGCTGCACTCTGATCCCTCCAGACCCATGAGTAACGCTTGCTCGTGGAACTGCACCGGTCGGCCAGAAGGAAAGACAAGCGCATCAGAATGAATAAGCAGGATAAAGATGCCGTACTGACGACCGTGACTGCCGTACTGGTTTGTGCGGGGAAGAAGGACCCCGTGGCTTTAGGCACTTGGCCCTTCGCCCGTCCTCGTCAGCACCACCCCGCCCCACCCCACCCCGCCCCAGCCCACCCCGCACCGCCCCAGCCCACGCACCTGAAACGTGTTGATGCGGTTCGGCGCCTTCAGTGTCATTAGCGGCTGGTGCCAGTCCCGTCTGGCACCGCCGCCGCCGCCGCACCCGACTTTCGGTATCGACCGAATGTCGTACACATGCAGCAAGTGACGCCCGTCATTGAAGCCGCACACCAGCTTCCACTCGTCCAATTGTGCCCCCACGCACGGCGCGCCTTTCCCGCCGTAGCCGTTGCCGCCGCCGCCGCCGCCAGCTGCCGCGGCGATGGCCCCTATGCCACTACTGGGGGATGCGCCGACGGTGCCGGCGCCGCCGCTTCGCGTCTCGCAGGTCAGCCGTCCGACGGTGCCGCCGACCCGTGGGTCTAGCAGCACCACCTCGCCCTGCCGTCCCGCCGCCAGCAGGTCGCCCATGTACGACACGCAAGTGTACGGATGATGTCCGGCGGGGATTCCAATGGCTCCGCCGCCCGCCGCCACCGCCCCCGCGTCCGCAATGAATGTGGTGTCCTCGTCGTTGGCTGCACCCAGGGTTTGAAGCAACGTGGCTGTGGAAACATCCCAAATTTGGATGCCCCAACCCGCGGCCGACACCAAATGACCTGAGAAGGGGAGGAGGAGACGAGGAAGAGGAGGAGACGAGGAAGAGGAGGAGGAGGGGAGATTCACGTCACGCAGTAATATGCAGGGAGAGATACAATATGCAAAAGCATGCAGGGGCTATGCAGGAGGTGGGTTGTTTCCTTACAGCATCACGTGCCTTAACGCCTCATATTCATCTTCCTTCACGCCGTGCGTGTATATGATCGCACGGATAGCGGTTTCCCCCCCCCCGATTTTGCGGCACACGCCTTGATCGCATGATGTTGTTCTCGCACGTCAGAAAAAGGGCCTGATGTGATGCGCTGAAATGCCTGGGTTGACCCGCACCTGACTGCCCGTGCGCCTGCACCGCCATGACTGGCGCCCCCGCCTCCAGCGACACGATGGCGCTCCCACTGGCCACATCCCACAACCGCACCAGGCCATCCTCCGCACCGCTGACCGGGATGCCAGTGGGCAGCAAGCAGCAGCTCCGCACGGCGCCTTCGTGGCCGCGGAGAGTACGTCTGCGGGGCAGAGGAGGGCCGATTTGTCGAACGGCAAATCCATTCCGCCAGATCAACGGCGGTGTCCACTCCACTCCACTCTCAGGGAGGTCGGCTCACAGCAGATCCCTCGCTATAACCGGGTGGTCCAATACCGCCCATCCACATGGGGGTGCATCCACCCGCTGACGGTCAAGAGGGAAATATATCCCGCGCTTTGATGGAATCGAACCTGCACCGCGTTAACATATCTGCTGTATCTGGACCCATATTGTATGAATGTAGGACTGTATGTTTGAATTTATGTATGTAATATATGTACCAACGTACCTGCAACGGAGGTCATCCATGGACCAGAGCTTGACGACAGATCCCACGCAGCCGCTGACGAGCGTCGAGTCGTCGAAGGCGACGCAGCTGACGCGACCAGGGTGGCCCTGCAACGTCGCGATGCGGCGCCCCGTCGCGTGCTCCCAGAGGCGAACGGCGTTGCCGTCGCCCGAGACCACCTTGCTGTCATCCATCTGCGAACGGCATCGCGAGGGAGAGCAAAGAAATCCGCAATCAGCAAACGACACACAATCAGAAGCAGCACACCGGGGCAAAACGACTAAAAGCCAGTGAAGAGAGAAGCGTGCGAGATGATGAGTAATTGAAGGCAAAGCGCGACCAAAGGGAGTTTTGTATGTATGTATGTATGTATGTATGTATGTATGTATGTATGTATGTATGTATGTATGTATGTATGTATGTATGTATGTATGATGTTGTTACAGGGTGGTATAGCTTCACCAGCGGCCCCCTTTCCCTTGGAGGCAGTTCCCTGCTCTCCCCTGCGAGAGGGGCACCCTAATCCATTCACCCCATCCGACTTCAGAATGTATTCGTTGGGTTCAGCAACTCACCACCAGCATCCAACCAAATCTAGCGTATCAACGGCGCCTTAACTTAGTTCCTGGTCAGCTCGCAAGTTGGTATAATCACGTCCTACACCATCCATAAGATGGGGACCACCTCCCAATTCAACACCCCTCCCACAACGAGAGGCTGGCAGGCGGATTTGAACCTGGAACTTCCAAGTGAGGCCTTAACCTCTGCCAACCACCTGCCAATGTATGTATATGTGAATGTATCCATGAAGATATGCATGTATGCATGAGTGTATGTATGTATGAATGTATGCATGTAGGTGTGTGAGAGAGGGGGGAGAGGGAGAGAGAGAAGTAGAGAGGAGTATCAAAGAACGGGCTGGAGGAGTATGAAAGAACGCGATGTGCTTGGACAGCCCTGGGAAGCAAAGCGGGGGACAGCCCAGGAGGGTGAAAGAGACGACGACGACGGCGCCGAACACCACTTTCCCCCCTCCTCTCCCCGCCTCCAACCCAGCCTCCGGCCCCACCCCGCAACCCCCCACCCCGTCCCGCCCCAGATCCCCTCCTCAACCCGGCGCTTCCCGTCCCTCCTCCTTTGGGTTCATTAAGCTTTTCGGCTTTCACCTAAGGGGAGGGCTCTTTCACCGCACCGCCTTCATCCCCCAGTTCTTCATGCCCCCCCCCCACCTGGCCCCCTCCCGGCGCTCACCTGCAGGCAGGTGGTGCTCGGGAAGCCCAGGGTGCTGGTGACCACACGGGCCTCAAGCCACCGGGCGGCACGCAGCTGGGAGCGCCGGCACATGCGGCGCACCACCCCCGCGGTGAGACCGTGCTCGGGGGGGGAGCCCCACAGCGAGCAGTACTGGGCTCGCCACACCCCCGGGTCCCCGGCGAGCTGCCTCAGCCACCTGGAGGTCGGAGTGGCGGCGGGCAGGTGGTGGCAGTGAGCATGTTTGAAGTTGGAGTGAACTGAGCCGCGATATGTAAAGCAGGGAGCACGTCTGTGTGTGTGTGTGCGTGTGTGTGTGTGTGCGTGTTGTGAACCCACATTTCCACAACCACCTGAAGCTCCCCCCCCCCGCTCAAAACCCCATCTCTCACCGATTCCCACCCCCCAGCCGCAAGCCACCCCCCTTGAAAAAGCACCACCCACCCACCTGCAGGTCCGCCCCACCATACACACGTCCCGTACACCCAGCTGCTGCAACATCGCCATCCAGCATTCCTCTGGCAACTGCGGTAGCGGCGGCGGCGTCGCTTCGCACACCGCCGCCCCCCCGCCTATTGCCACTCCTACTGCTCCGTCCCCGCTGTAGCCCCCACCGGCCCCTCCAGGCTTCCGAGCAGGCGACAGCCGTAGGGCTCGCTTGCTGCTGACGCTGCTGCTCGTGTTAATGGTGGTGTTGGCGGCGCCGGGCCCCTCCACTCCGACATCCTCGTCGTCGCCTCCGTCCGTGTCCGAGCCCCCCTCATCCTCGCCCTCCTGCTCGTCATCTTCCAACAGCAGCTGCAGCTCACCGTCATCACTTGCCGTACCGTCAATGCCGTCATCACTCGCCCTAGGACTTGCGCCTACGGCAACAGGGAGCAGCGAAGGTACGGTAAGGTACGATAAGGTACGGCAAGGCGAACCGGGCCCCGGGATCATTGTCTCTACACAGATTGCCTCTTCTCACATGCAGCTGACCCTTCCCCCGTGCGGGTTTGACTCGGGGGCATAATCACCCCCTTCCTGCCCGCCATAGCTGCGCTTTCTACGCTTCCTGTGTACGGCCAGGTAACTCGGCCAGGTAAGATGCGGGTGGCGCTAAATCGTAGGAACTAGGTGAGGGAGGGAGGGGGGGGTATGCAGGTGGGTGCAAGTGGAAAAGTGGAATGGATTTGGTTCGTGAATGTGGAAGCTGATGATGAGCAGCACGAAGGCTGGAGGAGGCCGCACGGTGGTACTACACAGCCCCCGGGGGGGACATGGAGCCGAGCCTCTCACGACCCGAACGTCGGCCCCTCACACCTCACCTCGCGGACTGCGACCGGGACGCGGAACGGAGAAGCTGCCGCCCCCCGAGCCGAGCCCACTCAGGAGAGATCGGGAGGAGGGCGGAGAGAAGCCGCTGCCCAGGGAAAGGAGCCCGGAGCTGGCGGCGGGCAGCGGCGGCATGCCATCGCGGCTAGCTTGACGACGAGACCGCTCGCCGCGGGGCGTTGTAGCCGTTGCCGTTGCCATTGCAGCGGCGATGGCGGAGGCGGAGGCGCCGCCGCCGTCAGATCCGCCGGCCGCGGGGTTCGCTGGCGCCAGGTCATTGAGTCGGCGCTTGTGGTACTCAGACTCCCTGGCGGTTGTCGTACAGCATGTACGGCAGTTGGGAGTTAGCATGTGAGTGTATACGAGCATGACTCCATCGCCCCGGCCACTCCAAAGCTCACGCAATTTGTCGTTTGCACTACAGCCCTCCAAGTCGTTAAGGCGGACTTTAAGCGCTCCGCGCTTTAGCCAACACAACACCACCTCCCATAACAACTTGCAAAAAAATTGTAACATAAGAAGCCACGGGAGGAGAGCAGACCAGTTCACGTCGGTAAGCGACACATGACAAGCGGCATATGCCGGGTGAGGGTGAGGGAAAGGGCATGACGCAGCGTCTCAAGGCCGATGGATACGATTGCCGCACAGGTAGACATACATCAACGGATTGACCAACGGGCAAAAAGCTGTGACGGGAAAAAAATCTCACCAGACTACGACATTGCCGTGCTTAAAATACGCAATCCGGTGGTACGGAACATCACTGGCGGCCTCATCACTCGTGGACACGGCCGCGCTCGGGGAGGCGTTGGCGGGATGCAGCGAGCCGTCTCCAGCGCCGCCACAAAACCGCTCAACGAACAGGTTGTACGGTAGTTCACAAAGCCTGTCGTGCAGCCGCATGCTCCATGCCTCGACACCCGATTTTCGCTCAGGCTGCTGCACCGTTTCGATGAAGCCGATCTGGGCGAGAAGGCGGGAGGGAGGCAGTGCGGGTGGGTGGGTAGCTTGTGCAATTGTACGCCCAAACTTAAAGCTCTCGATGTGGGTCAGGTCCCTTTGCTTTCGGTTTTCATATTCGCTTCGAAAGTTTTAAATCCAGAATTGTTGAGATTAAATGTGCTTCGTCGATCCGGTGTGTAGGACCCCATGTCATTCAGTTTGTCCCTCCAACAAACCCAACGCTACACGAATCCAAGCTCAAAGTTACAGTCTGCCTGTTCTTGTGCACATGTGCTTTTGCTTCCGGGGGGGAGGTGACATGCGGAAATGACATTGGGCGCGCGCCAGCCAAAATCCCCCAAATATCCGCTACCTGGCGTTGCATCGCTACTAAAGCGTGGGTCAACGAAATGACAAACGTTGTGTTCGTTAGGAGTTTTCATGGGCGCATTTTCATGTACGAGGTTTACGCTTCCAGAGACCCCAACCATGTATCAGGACATTTACAAGAGGTCAACTTGTTGACTAGCAGGTTCTGGTCAAAGTAACGGTGCCAAAGGCGACCTGATGCCCCTTGCGTGCGTCTCGCCCTGCGCTGTACTCACCTCATGCGGGCTTTGTATCTGTTGCAGAGGTGCCTTTCCCAGAGGGCTGTGAACAGCGTTGGTTGCTTTGGGTTGCCTGACCTTCCACCCGTCCTTACCTTGTACTCAGTTGGGTCGAGGGCGGGATCGAAGCAGAGACGTTTCCAGAATTTTTTGGCTGCCAGGTAGGGATTTGCCTTGTCTCCACCGGCGGAAGAAGAGCCTCCGCGGAAAGGTGGTGAAGCTCCAGCTACGCCCAACGCACCAGAATACGCATACGCTGATGGCGGTGAGAAAGCTGGCAGGGATCCTGCGGGAGATGATCCATAGCTGGTCGAGCTGAAATGGCCTGGCCCGCGAGCCGATGGCTCGTGCTGAATGAAGACCGCTGAAGTCATCACAGTGCCGACGTGTCCCCCGGACGCTGCGAATCCGAAGTTTCGGCTAGAAGATATTCGTGACACGGCCGAGGTTCAGGTTATGTGCGCTGTATGTGCAGAAGCGAGGCCTTTGGGCTGAGCAACAAGGGTTCTCACAACGGCGACAGAGCGAGGCTGAATACCCCAGCCACCAGGGGCCATCCGAAATATCCGCCATTGCTACATTGCATGCAAAAAGCCTCTTGCGTCTAAGGTGTCATAGTGTCGCTTGGGCGTAAAGAGCAAGGATAATTCTGAAACGCAAGTAGTTGGGCCTATTCAATTAGAAGAGTACGTGTTATATAGCAATTTGGGTCAGGAGGATTTCGACAGGTGCTGAGATGATGCCCCAGATGCCGCACCTTCGCTCCGTTCAAAAATACGAGCCAGCTGATGCTGAGCTGGACGGGGCACATCAACGCAACACCCGAATCCGTTACACATTATACTTCATTTACGATTAGTTGCCTGCAACAATCGCCTACATCCTTTGAGGACCCCGGGGTTCAACTTGAACGCTACTTTATTGCAGTATTAATACAGAGAGCACGAGAAAAAGCTGCTCATTAAGCTTGAATTGGGCAATTCTAAGTGTCTGAACAGTTGCAGATGATGCTTTTGGCAGTCGTTGACCCGGAAGTATTGACCAACCGGTCAAAAACAGTGCAACTACAGGACAACTACGAGAGGCGTCCACGGCTCATGCTGTCCATAATTATTACACGGCCAACGCCTGCAGTCACGTGAAGTGCACACATTGTGCAGGCCTAATGGAAAGGAAATGCAACGCAGTCAGCTCATGTCACATGTTCGGGTGCACGCTAGGCCAGGGTTGCATGGATGGAATAGCATAAGCCTGCATTCACTGCTGCGTATTGCTTAAATCATGCCTGAGCCGTCCTGAGCCCTGCGTTCTGGACGAAAAATCCGGTCACCACCTTAATCCCCCAATAAGGCGACGCCTGAAGTAAACTACACAATATCGCTTACTTACGAAATTATTTGATCATGAACAGCGGCCAAGCTGGTTACGCAGAGCAATTCTTTTGAGACAAATGCGTTTTGTCTCAAAATGCAACGCATTTGTTCGGCAGAAGGTTTTCCAAGAATTTTCTTTTCGCAAACCAGATATCAAATCTCATGGACTCCTTCGAGCCGCTGGTCATTGCGAAATCCGGGGAAATCCGTTTCCCAAGGCAGACCGCTGTCAGGCGATCATGGCTCAGAGAGTAGTACGCGCTGTTTGGGGTAAGAACAAGCGGTTTGGAGCCCGTATGACCATACGGTTAAACTAATACGCCGCCCGAAAAATCGACCACCTCGCCAGTGTAACTGTGCTTGGCGTATTATTCTGTAATACGGCAACCCTGTTCCTGAGATCTCAAGAACCCTGGTAGCCAAGAACCCTGATAGCACTGCTTGTATGCGGCAAGAAACAGTGATCGTACTTTCTCTCCAAAACGTCTTTTTCCTGAACTGGAATCTTGGTCTCCCCATTATCCGTCGTGCAGCATAACTATGCGGAAACAACACACCTGAGAGCTAAGGACCCTGGAGGGCTAGGTAGGCACTAGGCCGTGCTAATCATGGCCACCAACAGACCTTATCAGCCCTGCAGGCTCATGCGAGGTGGACCTCTCTGGCCAGCGGGATAAAACGGCCCAAGGAGCTTTAGCGGATGGCGGGCGGGGGACTTAGCCCCCTCCCTGGACAACTGTTGACATACTCCCCCTCGCCGCTGTCGGCGGCCCAAACATGCGCCGTACTCGACGTACTCAGCGTGGCCAGCAGCGGAACCGTATATGCGACATGTTGCACCGTACAACTTCGTCCAAGGCGCGGCATACGTGGGCTACCGCATTTGCACCAACACCCTCAGCCCATATGCACAAGTGATCTAGATACCCGTGTGCTTGACCCAGTGTACAGCAGCGCCAAAAACGCACACATGGCATGGCTGCCGTACACATCTGTGCACTCGTCCATACATACATGCTTACGCGCTCATTGGCTCCGACCACACTCTCGTGCCGTACTACAACACCACCAACGCTAGCTGCCGCAGACTGCGAGCAGCACGTACACTATAACCCCCGGCACATGCACCAGGAAGTCATCAAAGGGCTCCAGCATGGCCGTTGGAATGCGAAGTCACTTCATCTCCATTCTCTATCCAAAAGCAAATCGTTGGGTAGGGGATGCAGCGGGGCGTGGTGGAGGACGGGGGCATGGAGGAGTGCACCCCTTGACCACCTGGCGGACAGATCACTACCCGCGGCGCGCATACTCCAGGTATGCGTTTTTTCCAATAAAAAGGACACAAAACACAAACACGCACACACGTACCACCCGCTGAGATAGATAGGTGTAGTTGACACCTCGACACGGTACAAAGCTGTGAGTCTGTCCCGAGCAGACATGATTGACTTAGGTGCGGCTGCGGCAAGCAAGCAAGCAGTCCTTCATCCACCAAGCGAGGCAGAACGGGACACTGCCTCGCTGCAGTGTCCCGTTCCAAGAAACACACGGAGGACAACAGGCGTGAGGTGGCCGGCCGGGCCACATACACACCGTGTTACCCCCTCCAGCTCGGCAGCGCGCGGGGGGTAAAGCAACCAAAAGTCATTCTGCTGCACATCAAGAGGTTGATAATGGTTCGAACGATCTATGAATGTGCGGACACGCAGAGCGCATTGCTCGAACGGCTTGCCCGAACGGACAGACAGACAGACAGACGGACGGACAGACGGACAGCAAACGGACAGCATCTCGCATCGTCGTTGGGGTGCTAGTGTTATGCAGTGGCTCCTCCAGAGCGCACTAACCACAGACACACTACGGTAAGGGTTCAACACCACAATCCAGCCTCGCCTCTGGCGCTGGCCATTGGACACACACACAACCTGGAACCATCTTACCGTCAGAATCAGCACCAACAACAGGTTGCGGCGGTTGGGTCCAGTCGTGGGCCGACAGCCTCAGAACTTGCACTGTCGTGTCCCCGACAGCAGGCGTTACAAACAGACAGACAGGCAGACAGACAGGCAGACGGACGGAACGTCGGCAAACAATTCCCACGCACTCCAGCAGCGCAGGGCAACTTCTCGCAACACACTTGAAGATTCTAAACTTGAGATGATGAAGAGGGTTCGTTTTTGAAGTCGGCATATAAGGTCTTGGCTAAATTGGCTTCCTCGCCACCCAACCCCCCTGCCTCCAGGGGGAGGGTTCCAGCATACATAAAAACCCTAAGGCTCCACCACGAGGATCTAGTGCTCACATCGCATCACAGGGCAGAGCAGGTGGCACCGTGCGCTCCACCATCACCACCATCACAAACATCAGACATTCGTACTTCAGGACACATAGATTTGTCCAATTTGAACCAAGCAGGGGATCATCTTCCACGTCCCGAGGGTCCCACCTGCAATGCGGGTTTTATTTAACCTGCGATATTCGAACGCGGGTCAGCCATGCAGTACAATCCCGCGCCTGTTGTACTGCATCTCTGCATAACGCACAGTCTACAACCCGTCATCGCCTCGTCATCGACACAACAAAACGAGACGTATGTTGCGGCTCTGTCGCTGTCTTCAAATCACTCACTCGCGCACTGGCGCTGTGCAAGAGCCGCTACTGTTGCTTCTGCCGCTTCTGCACATAAAAATAAGGTGAGGTCCATTCCGTCCTTTTCCAACGACCGCAACGCCATACTGCCCACCTCGTCCGTATGTCTGTCAGTATGTACGCGTGTTTTAACGGGCTTGAAGGCCGTGAAGGGGCAGCCGAATTTCAATACGGGGGACCCCTGCGCCGCTCTGACGACCCTATCATGCACACCGCGTCCGTACCACTTCCACCAAATGTCACTTCCCAAGGAAGACCGCACGGGCCGTTTGCCCAGGTTCGACTAGTCCCGACCGCAAACGAACGAGAGCACACCAAAACAAGCGAATATACACGCGTTATACACGTGCCTCACAGCACGCCGGCGCCTCATATAGAGGCAAGCAACGCACACAGCAACCCCCGGGGCCCTCCTGCCGCTCTCTCCCTCCCGCCAACACATATCCGGATGCGGCTTCCTTGGCCCGCGGCGAGGGCGACGCCCCTGCTAAGGAAAGCCCTAGCGTACGCTCACAACCCAATCTACAGCAAAACGCTGCTACTACCCAAACAAATCCAAAGCTAAAAAGGAAGGCGAGATGCGTTCCTAACAGAAATGCACACCACGACAGCAAAAGACAACAAGCACCGGTCCCCCCGCCGGCCCAGATGTACATATCACCAACTGAGATAGCCCAGCGCCCCGAGCACTGCTTCCCTCCCCGCCACCCCTTTTTGCGTGCGACGCACAGCACACGCATACACACACAGACAGACACATATAATGAAGCAGCGCGGTGGGCTCCACCCGCAGAGTGCCCACCCCCGCTCGGCCCCGCAACCTCATCTCGACAAGGGGCGGGGGAGGACGATGCGCACCAAGATGGGGCCGCCACTGATGATATCGGCAATCTTACATGTCGATCGCACGACATGAGCATAATCAGCCAACCGGCGGCGGCGGCGGGGCCACCACTCCCACCCAAACCCTCGTTTCCCCCACAGGGAATCCCCACCCACCACCTGCCGGCCTCCCATGCGCCACATCCTCAAGGGTTGGTCAGCCCGCCAACAAGCTTCTTGCCAATGCGGCCGAGGCCCTTCCGGACGGACTCAATGCTGCTAAACCGCTGCTGCTTGCCACCGCTGCCGCCGCCCCCACCGCTGCTGGCGGCGGCGGCGGCACCTGTCGTAGCAGCACTAGCCCCACGGGTTGGCGTGCTGCCGACGCTGCTGATGCCGGCGACGGTGCCGCTGGGTGGCGCCGCGGCCTCAGGCAGCAATGACGGCAGCGGCGGTGCCGTATATGACGAGGGCAATAGCTGCACAGCACCTGCAAAAGGAGGTTGGGACTGCTGCAGCTGCGGCTGCAGCTGTGGCTGTAGCTGTGGCTGTAGCTGCGGCTGCAGCTGTGGCTGCAGCCTGATGGTTGTCTCGCTGCCAGGCGGGCTCATTTTCCCTTGACGAGCGAGCCACATCCTGCACAAGGACGCCGTCGGGGGGGTTGCTGGCGGTGTGGTGGCGGTGTGGTGGGGGTTGGTGTGGAGGTTGGTGTGGAAGAGATCGCTTGGTGCGGCAACCCTGGCAAGTTGGTTGGAGGGATTAAAAAGGGGGAGGAAGCTGCAGGGAGGGAGGGTCGAAAGAGAATGACCCCGGCTTCCGTACACCACGGAATGAATGTTCCGTAATGTTGCTGTGAGGCAAAAAACCGCAGTAAGGATCCTGAATAATGAATGACGGCAACCCTAAGCCTGCGGGTCTTTGCTTTGTCAGCAGCCAGGTGCGCGGATGTACGGCGTTGATTACGCTGTCGGCTTAAAAGCCGGGGGCCCAGGGCCGAAACACAGCGAGGGGTATGCATGTGCATTTTCGCCTCTCCTTTCCCACGGATTCCTCTTGCATAGGTTGTACGACAAAATGCGTCGTACAATGTAGTAGCTGATACATTGTACGGCACACATAACGTCTACAAAAATACGCGCTAATAAGGCCCTCCGCCAGCATCTTGAGAGGCCTTTTCAGCGGCCAGCTACTGCTTACAACCTCACCACCAAGCCCAATGTCACCCAATCTTTACCCGGAGTCTTCTTCCGCCTGCTGAAACGTGCCGTCCGCCAAGCGATGTAGACCCGGAATGCCCCTCGTACTTCCGTCCGCCGCCGCCGTACCGGATGGTGGGTCCAAGCGGCTTGCCGTGGGGGTAGTCGTGGGAGATGCCGCCAGCGGCGGCGGCGGCCCGCCGCTGGCGACGGCTTGAGTTGATGTCGCCGCCAACAGCATCTCACCGGAGATACGGTTGACGACCGGACCCTGTACGACAACGTCGAGACGGCCACCGTCACCGCCGCTAGTCGGGACCGCCGCCCGCCCGTTAGGTGCCAACCCTGGCGCCGACAATGTTGATGTCAACAACGAGCCCTGACTTTGGTTTGGAGCCTGGTTCTGGAGCTGGCTTGGATAGGAAGACAGCAGGCTGATCTGGGGGCCTGTGGAGCTCGCAGATGCCGCCTCAATCTCCAAAGCCGTCGGCGTCATTCCCTCACCGCTGACTTTCCGTACAACTGCTCCGCCGCTGCTGCCGTTCGTAGTGCGCAGTCTTGGCGGAAGGAACATAGCCTGCGGGGGAGATGGGTGGCGACCAGCGCGCTTTGAGATCAGCTGGTCGCCGCCGCCGCCGCCGCCGCCGCCACCGCCACCGCTGCCGCCAGCGGCGGCGGCGGCGTCGTAGCTAGGGTTGCTCGCTGCGCCTTCCGCGGGTGCTTGTGAACTGGCCGTTGGGGGAAGCACGAGCTTACGGGTGCTCTCCAGAAATGCCCGAGCCTGTGGCGTGTAAAGTGGATGGGGGAGAGAATGAAGGAAAAACTGGAAGCGTGGATCCCGGAGTCCGGTCTTGAAGAAGGAGAACTTCTTTCATTCTTTGTCCTTAAGAAACTACCCCCCAGTAGATCTTCCTTTCAACCCTAGTGCGCACCAACACGACAGCAGCGTTCATTCCGCGGTTGAACTAGGAGGAGCGTTTTTTTTGTTTCTTTTACGGAAGTGAAAGCCCCAACGCATGCAGCACGGACGTCGAATTTCGCACAGCCTTAAGAAACTGCACACCATTTACCTGAGCGACAATATCGTGTGGCACCGTCCCCGAGCCCGGTGGTGCCGGCGCTGGTGCCGGTGCGGGCGGTCGCTCTGTTCTGATCTCCGCCGTTTGCGAATATGATCGCGACCGCTGCTGCTGCAGCTGCTGCTGCTGCTGCTGCTGCGACGATAGCGCCGCCTCACGCAGCGGCAACGTCGGCTGCGACGGCAGCGTGGGTGGCGGCGGCGGCGACGCCGCCGCCGCCGGCGCTACCGTCGGCGGCAGCGACGCCAGAGGTCCAGAGGACCCCACAGGCGAGGTAATGTTGGGCGATTGAACTTTTGCTGCTGTTGTTGTGGTGGTGGTGGTGGCGGTGTTGGTGATCCGCCGGCCTCGTTGTTGTTGTTGTTGTTGTTGCTGCTGCTGCTGCAGCTGCTGTAGCTGTACCAGCTGTTGCTGCAGCTGCTCTAACTGCTCCTCAAGCTTTTGCTGCTGCTGTTGCTGCAGCAGCGGCGGCGGCTGTGGAAGCGAGGTTGAAGATTGTGGGGAGCCAGCCGCCGCCTGCGACGGAGGCTTCTGCTGCTGCTGCTGCTGCTGAGTGGTGGTGGTGGTTGTTCGGGCAACCGGTGCGGGGTGTGTTGGGCTGCTGGAAGGAGGCCTTTGCTTCCCACCATCCGGCAAAGCCGAGACTGGCGGCGGCGGCGGCAGCGGCACGGAGGCCATGGGTGAGGGTGTTGACTGCGCCAGCTTCAAGGGCTGCGGGTTGCTCCAACTCGGCGAATGAAGAGATGAGGGTGGCGCCTGCAGGCAATACCGTACGTTGTAGAACACGGCACACGGTAAGAGAACAATAACAACAACAGCAGCAGTAGCGGCAGCACGGGTTACCCGGAATGAAAGTACTTAATGAAATATATATATTTGACATGATGAATAAAAATGGTTCATGTGAATTTACAAGCTGGCACGTACCGTCCCGCCAAGGGGTGCGGGAGGGTAGGACGACCCTCTGTACGGCAAAGAAGAACATTATACCTCCCCTCCCCTCCCCTGCCACTCTCTGTCCCGCAAACCTCCGCAGCAGCGACCTGCAGCGGCCCGCAGCACTTCACCTCCGTCACCACAGCCGCTACTCACCGCTGACGTCGACACGTGGCTCGGCAGTACGACATCGCCAGAGGGAGGCCCGATCCCGGCAAACTGCTGCGCTCGAGCAACCAGTCGCGCAGTCAGCTCGTCCATATCGTCGTCGCCGCCGCCGTCGGCAGCGGCGGTGCCGCCGGAGCCGCCGCCGCCTTCAGGTCTTACAATTGCCTGTGAGAGGCTAGAACGCCGCGCAGGTGGTACGGCGTCCTTGGCGGCGGCAGCGCCGCTGCTGGTGCGAACGTCCAAGCTGGCTCCGCGTACGGCAAGAGCCAGGTCCTGGCCCCAAACCAGCCGCGTCGCGCCCGATGCCGCCGCCGTCAGCGTCGCTGGGGTCGCTGCCGTCGCCGAGGCACTTTGTCTCTGCAGAGAGGTGCCTATTGCCGTACTTGCCGTACCCTCCGTCGACGGCGCCTGTGTCGCCGCCCAGGGTGCGGTTTGGGCGGGCAGCAGCGCGGGACCGGGGCGTGTGCCGGACAACGGCCGAGCAGCCGCCACCGCTGACGTCGCCGGCGCCGCCCCGGAGCCAACTGTTCCCGACGATGGCCATTCGGCGAAACTGTTCATGCTGGCGGCGGCAGCGGCATCCGTACCGACGGCACCGTTTAAGAAGCTGCCGACGCCGTTGAACTGGTTGGCGCCACCGACGCCGCTGCCAATACCACCGCCGCTGCCACTGCTGGCTTGAGCCAGGCGGGACCCCAGGCTGTTGGGGCCGCCGTACAGAGGCGGCGCCAAGCGAACCGGCATGGGAGAATGGATGATTCCCGATGTTGCTCCCCGAGCGAGATCCATCGGCGGCGGCGGCGGCATCGGCAGCATTGGCGATGCCGTCGGGGTCGTTGATGTTGACGACGCCGGCGACATCAGACCTGCTGCCGCCGTACTAGTTCCTGGCACCAACGCTGACGTTGACGGCCGCGGCGGCGTCACGCTGTGCGACCGCCGCCGCTCCGCCGCTGCTTGCCGTTCCGCCCGTCGTCGCGCCTCCGCCGCCTCATGTTCCGCCTGACGTCGAGCGTAGCTCGCCTCTATTTCCGCCCGCTTGCGCTCCTCACGTTCGAGACGCTCTGCCAGCTTACGCGCGTTCGCAGCTTCCTTGAGCTGCCGCTGCCGCTGCGCCTTGGCCTCACGTTCCCGCTGCTTCCGTTGATTTGCTTCCTCCCACTCGGCACGCCGCCGGGCCTCCTCCTCCCGCCGCGCCGCCGCCGCCGCCTCGCGCTCCGCCCGCCGCCGTTCCGCAACCATCGCCTAGCGTTCTCGCCGCGCGGCCTCTG
>NW_003307568.1:925767-926763 GCF_000143455.1 Volvox carteri f. nagariensis | reverse complement strand
ACGGGGGGACAGCAGTTACGGCTTTTGCTGCCCCGGAGGAGCGGGGGTTGGGCGTGGGGGGAGGATAAACACAGGGTGAGATCCGCGGGTAAATCATTACCGGTTCGCTCAGCCCTCTTCAGGCTCATCATCTTAAATATATGTCACGTCGCGCGGTCCGCAAGCACGCGGTCAGGAAGATGGATGCACGAAGGCACAAGTACGATACGGCGCGGCACGGTACGGCACGGTACGATGAAACGGAGAAAAAGTGCGATCGAAATGAAATTACGAATTTCACAAAAATAGTCGTGCATTGTAGTACACGTACCGCAGTCTTACAGTTCTCATAATACCTGAATTCGTGCGCCTCTGGATCCATCGGGCCCATGTGGGCCTCCGGGAAGTCCATTCTCGTGTCGAACAATATGTAGGCGGCTGTAGCCGCAAACGCCTCCGAGCAGTTTTCCACCACGAGGCCCAGCTCCTCAGCTACTGCCAGAACCAGGTCATCGTCCCGAACCTGGTTGCCATACATATTCGGTCCACGTGGGCAACAGATTTGAAAATCTTGGGGGTTTGGGGAGGCATGTGCGAAAGTCACGTTGACAACTGCCGACGTCACGACTGACGCTCAAAAAGGCGGGAAGGGGGAAGGGGGTTTGGGGTGCATGGTCTGCCGCAAGGGCAAACATGGCGGAGTGTCGTGTGGCCGACAGGTGATCGGGCGAGATGATTGGGTGAGATGAAGAGAGGGCCCTCGTGGGGAATACAGATCGCTTCACCCCCTAATCCTCCCCCCCTTCCTCCCCCCCTAATCCTCCCCCCCATCCTTCCCGGGGACCCCCCTTCACTCACACTCACACTCACACTCACACTCACACTCACACTCACACTCACACTCACACTCACACTCACACTCACACTCACACTCACTCTCACTCTCACCCTCACTCTCACTCACTCTCACTCACACACTCTCTCTCACTCACACAGACACAGACACAGACACAGACA
>NW_003307568.1:919884-921701 GCF_000143455.1 Volvox carteri f. nagariensis | reverse complement strand
GATCCCGTCTAGTTGGAGCGCCAAACAAGCGCTGTTGCGTGCCGGCCGTCGTTTCCCGTGCGGCCTGACCCGGGGGCGGAGTGCATGAGACTAACCAGCCGTATGCACCCGCCCCCCGCGCTGTGCTTCGGCCCTGGGCCCCCGGCTTTTCAGCCCACAGTGTAATCAACGTCATACATACATACATACATACATACATACATACATACATACATACATACATACATACATACATACATACATACATACATACATACATACATACATACATACATACATACATACATACATACATACATACATACATACATACATACATACATACATACATACATACATACATACATACATACATACATACATACATACATACATACGTACGTACGTACGTACACACCTGCCCAAAATCCAGTAGGGCTACTTGGAGGTCATCTGTGTCCGAGGGGGGAGTGGGGGCGGGTCCTGGGGGCCAGTGTTGGCAAGAGAGGGAGGAGGAGGGGGAGGCGAACATGGCGGCAGATGCCGGGGAGCCCGCGGCCCCCACCGCCGCTATGGAGCGCCTTCGCCGCATGGCCAGCACGTTGCCCGGGTGCCTGCAACCCAAACCCGGAGGGCGAGGCGGTCGGGAGTTACGAGACGTCAACTGAAACGGTTGCGAGTTGGAAATGGGCGTGGTTGCAGCCAGAGGTCGGCAAATCGGTTTCTATGGCTGCGGGAGGGCATAATTTCGGTTAATAAACCCTAATAAGGTTTTTTTGGGTGCCTTCCTTCTTTACAAAGTTAAACACAGCCAGCGCGCGGCCCTACGGGCCGCAATAGAGGCTGCAAGTCACGTCTTTTGGTCAAATTTTGGTCATTCGGGACCCGCAGCCTTATTTCGGCTGCGGGTACTTTGGTACGGACCCGCAGGACCCGCCTTATTTGCCGACCTCTGGTTGCAGCTCGCGAGGAAAAGGACAGCACAAGAAAGCCGCAGCCCCATTGCCGGATCAATTAATACATAACTTAATATACAACTTAACTCAAAAGCGAGGTTTGAGGGCCATTACATACGGTTGTTTTTGCAGAAGTAAGTTCCGGGATCCTTCAGAATGTTGTTTTTTGGGGGGGGGGGGAAATTGGGGAGGGTACCGGGAAGGGAAGGAAGCGCCAGCAGATAAAACACACACGGCACGCCTGCGTCATTGCCCCCGCTCCTTTCCCCCCTTCCCCCCAATAAGGGGCCCGGCATCACGGGAAGCAGTGCAATGGCAGTGGCAGAACTCTAATCTAAGCAGCAGCAGTAGCAGGGGCGCGACCAAAGAAAAGCGGCATTGTCGTTCGTACTGCTTACGGGTCGCTATGGAAGAGGCCGTCTTGCAGGATCATGACGCCGTACGCCAGGATGAGTGATGTCATCAATCCGTGCCGTACAGCCTGCATGATGCAGCAGCGGCGGTCGAGGCGGTGAGGTGGCGAGAGGCAGTAATAGCCGATAAAGAGCAACTCCTCAACTACCCTTTTTCCCCGTCCTCCTCCCCATCCTCCCTTCTTCCCCTCCCTCTCCCCCTCCCCTTTACCCCCAATCCGACCGCTGCCCGCACCCTTACCCCCCCCAGCAGCACCAATATCACCTCCACAAAACCCTAAACCCTCTCACCCTCTCCAGTCGTCTCTTTGCAGAACTTGTGCATAGAGCTCCCTCCCTTTTTCCTCATGTACCCCTCCCCTTTCCAACATACATGCCCTTATGTCCTCTTCCCCTTTCACCCCCGTCCCCCCCTTTTTCAATCTTCCTCGATTCGGCATATCCCTCCCCTCCCCTCCCCTCCCCTCAC
>NW_003307568.1:690119-919570 GCF_000143455.1 Volvox carteri f. nagariensis | reverse complement strand
AAGGGAGAAGGGAAGGAGAGCTCGGGCGGGGGGGGATAAAGGAGATGGAGTTGTCTGTATGTATGCCTGCGTGTATGGTAAGTAGGTAATAACAACCCAGGACGTTCAAATCAGTAAGATGCAGCCACGCCTGCGCCGTACTTTAAAAATACGTGGATATCCGTATACGCATACACACAAGCGCATGTTCGTACCACCTTCACGTGTGTGTATGTGTGTATATCCGTACCTGCACGTTGTACTCGCGCACCAGTGACGCGTGGTCGAAACCCAATTGCAGTCCAGCAGCCTCCATAAGGCCCGAGAGCGCGACCAGATTAGCCAGGTCGGACCGCATCATGCGGCGAGCTGAGCGGTGCTGCACCTTCACCACCACATGCCGCCCATCGGGGAGCTGACCTCGATGCACCTGGGGGGGGGGGGGAGGGGAAGAGGAGCGTGTGTGTATTTGTGTATGTGTATGAACGTGCATGAACGTGTGTGTTGGGGTTTTTAGGGGCCGGGGCTGGGGAGGATGGAGCGGGAGTTTCTGGAAGAGTTACGGAAACGGGGAGGGAAGCCGCGAGGGCGGAGGAGGGGGCGGGGCAGGGAGGAGGGCGAAAAAAGGCCACGAGGATAAGACCGCATTGGGTGCGGTCCCATCCAACTTGCCTGCAAACCTAGCTCCTAAGCTTGCGCAACCAACCAATCAACCAACCAACCATGTCTTCCCCCCTCGCTTTACGACATAAAACGCGCACATAAAGTATGTTATGTCCGTAGATTCTCACGGCAGGGGCGCTACGTCGGATATCCACAGCCGTACATCTGTACAGTACCTGGGCAATAGTGGCAGAAGCCAGAGGAAAAGGATCCAGCTCGCGAAACAGCGCCTCCAGAGGGGCGTCCAGCTCGGCTTGAATGGTACGGCGTACGACGCGGAATGGCGCCGGTGGCAACCGATCCAGCAGACGGCTGAGTGACTCTGTGTACGGCTGGGGGAGCATGTCGGTCTTGCTGGCCAAGATCTGGCCAAGCTTGAGATAAAATCCCTGAACGATCATAAAATTGTTGAAAACACGTTTTTAGAGAGTGCCAAATTGCGTCGGAAATTTTAAGGAAAATATAGATGAGGATACGCCACGCCTTCTGACCAAGTCGCAAATTGCAGGCGCGACTAATGATGACAGCGACGAGAGCTCATTGCAGCACATGCCAACACACAACCAGATCAAAACAATATGATCAAATAAAGCAGGAAAGTTGGGCAAATTTTACATCCCCAAACCTTAACATTTGAATGTGGATTCGAACTCGCGGACCCGACCTACCTTGAGCTCGGCCAGCATATCAAAAATAGCGCCCGCGCCCCACTCATGCTGTTGCGCCCACATCTCTGCCGCAGCCTCCAACTGACCGCGGTCACGTAATGCAGACGCCCGACGCGCTGTTAGCACGTACCTATTCGGACACGAACCGGGACCGGAGGAGAGGAGAAAGATCCAGGAAAGGAAACGGAAGAATGAATAACGGGGACTTCTCCTGCTCGTTTCATTCAAATTCAAACCTTACCAACAACAGCTGACCGCCCCTACCGGCACGGCAATGAAGAGTTTTCTGTCTTCTGTTCCAACACCCCATCCCCATCCCGTCCCCAGCTCGCATTCCGGCGCCCCCCGTGACTCCCCTGTCCCCGCTGGGGCCGCACCTGGCCACGATGGGCATTGCCCGCTGCCAGTACATTATGTTTCGCCAGACAGCCGGGGCCACCAACGGAGCAACCAGCCGAAGAGCGGCGAAGGTGGTAAAGGGGCCGCGGAGGGGGGCCAGAGGGGAAAACACGACACGCATAGGGCCGCAGTGAAGCGGGTTAGGTGGTCGCTGCAGCCGCAGTAGCCGCGGTGGGCGTTGCTGTCGCTGCTGCTGTTGTTGCGGCTGTAGCGCCGACAGCGGCAGCGGCAGTGGCAGCTTGGGACCGGAGAGCAGCGCGCAGATAGCCTGTACGGATGTAACAAGGTGAATGCAGGGAGGTGAGGGGAATGTCTTACGGAAGTAAGGAGTATGTATGTATGTATGTGCTTTCACGGGGAGAACTGCGTGCATGATGGGATGGGGAGTTGGAGGACAGCATGGTAACGCGCTGGGAGAGTGTAGGGGCCCGCTGTGTACGACGCTGTGTACATAAAGTAACGGACGCATTACATGTTGGAGATATGATTATGGCCAGGTCTGTGTCAAAGCCAACCTATGCAGGTGCCACATGCTTTGATTGATCGGTACGCCGTACGGGCTTCGGCACCGCCGCCACCCCCTCAATCGCCATCTGCGAGCACCGTTGCCGCTGGCCTAACGCACATATAGGTTGGCCGGCTGGCCTATCTATTCGTCCGTCCGTCTGCGCGGTACGGTAGAGAGTACAGCGCCGGCGCATTGCCGTACACCTGTGTACGTACGTACATACCACTAGTCGGCAGCTCCTGGGGAAGAAGGCGCACAGTACCGCAGTAGCAGCATATTTCGCCGCCGCTGCCGCACCAAGCGCCGTCATGAGTACGGCACGCGCCGGTACACGTAGGACGCCAGCGGCGGCGGCGGCGGCGGTGGCGGGGAAGGGGACCCGCGCCCTCGGCCCCGCCGGCGGCGGCGTGACGGCAACGGCGGCGGTGTTTTGCCGCCGAGCTGGCCATGCCGCCTCCTCCGGCGGCGGCTGCGCCGCCGCCGCTGCCGTCGTGACAGTCGCATCTGTAGTGGCCGCGGTGCCGACAGCATCTGGCATGAGCAGCGCCGGCACAGGCCTGGCGATGTCACATTCGTACGGTCCCGGCTGACGAGGCCAAGTACCGGGATGTTGAGGCTTCTCATGTGCCAAGAGACTACGAGCGCGAAGTACGGGCGCCAGTCTATCCTGCATCACCGCATTCGCAGCGACGGCTGCTGACCCAGATGCCGCTGCTGACACCAGACCGACTGCCGGTGGTGCTCGAGGTAGCGCCGGCGCCCGGCGATGGGCTGCCGCCGTAGCGCTCCCGGTGGCACGACGTATGGGCCACAGTACGGCACGCAGCGGTGCCACCAGCATGGCCCGTACAGGGATACGGTGCAGCAGGTGTCTGAGTCGTACCGGCTGCGCCGCCATCGCCGCTGCGGCGCCGTACACTGCATGGCCCGCCGCCGCCGCACCACCTGCTACTCCCTGGGCAGCGGCTCCTGCTGCGTAGCCGGCCTTGCGGGCCCCCCCGGCGGTTGCGTAACCAAACCGTGCGACGGCACTGACGCCCGCTCGCCCTATGCAGCCGACTCGGCGGCCAATACGGCGGACCGAAGGGACCAACGCCACATATAGGTTTCGTAAGCTCCGACCCGAGCTGGATAAAATGCTAGCGTTTTGGCTCAGGTTAACCGGACGCGTTTTGCTGGAACGAGAAATGGGTGGCGGGGCAATTGCAGTGACCCTCGGCGCGAGCGCCTCCTGGCCGCTTAATGGCAAATGCTGCAGGCGCTGGAGGCTGAAGTCCAACTCGATTGGGGTTGTGCCGTTCCGGAGGTCCTCAAGCACAGCTAGCCGTCCATCGCGATTGCCCTGACAGAAGGCGGTCCGTCAAGTCCGCAGGATCGCAAAGCGAGGATCAGTGCAAAAAAGGTAGATAGTGATGAACATAAGCCGTGATCAGCAGTCTATACAAGTACAAGCGGCTAGCTGAGATGCCATCACTGATTGACCCCAGGCACCTATCGCCTTGAAGGACGTTAGGCCGGCAGTTAAGTAGGCAATTGTGTGCCTAGTACAAATACAAGAACATTTTTGCAGAAACCGCACCTTGACGCCATTTGGACCTCACCGTAACTCGTGGCTATCGGAGCAGGCCCAGAGCTTACCGCAAGGCCTGTTTCTGTAGCAAGGCTTGGCGACGCCTCCTCCATCTCGGCAATGACGAGGCGGCCATGGTCCGAAGACGGAATCATGTTGTGTTGGCCGGCGTAAACCTATGCGCTTGAACGTTTACCTAAGAATCTACAGAATCATTTTGTATCTTTGCCGCCCCTTATGCTGCTTCTGGTCTATCCGCCAGGTAACGCGCTCGGCGTTACCCAGACAGAGCTTTCCAACGAAGAACTCGAGTTGGCGTGGCACTATAACAAATCCTCTGTATTCATTTCTGTTAAACATCCGTGCCCATATTTGCTATGCACTTAACCAGTGACCGGCTTCACCACCGTTTCCGTTAGCGTCAACGGTGTGCGAAGTTGCTCCAACACAATACATAACTTCGAGCAATAGGCATATAACTGCATTAACAATGTGTGCAGTTTTGCACATGAGTTACCGGCTTTGAGTGCAGCTTTGAATGTTCGTACGCAAGCCAACGAAATGTCGCATTCATCATTTTGCTTGGGAAGCATAATTGTGTCAGATTATAGACGTACCAGCGTGCATACGGACGAACAGTCCAGTGCACCACGGCATTCGTAGACGTTTGCTTGGGCTTACTCAATACTTTTGCAGTTCAAGTCCCGATTAGGAAGCCCTACATCTGGTCACTCAATGGCGCACGAGAATGCCTGAAGCTGTTTAAGTTGTCAAGGTTCAATAGCACACCTTTACCGTGCTTCGATCGTTGAGTGGGTTGGATTTGGGTCTGCATTTGGGGTCTGCATCGGGCAATGAGGTCCATCCACACTGGACGCAGGGCACGTCAACCCGAAGTAGAGCGTCGTACCTATGTTAGCTATCCATCAAAGAGGATCCGCATTGATGAGAGGCCTGAGGAGGGATTTCTGGCTCCCATTGTGATGACTAAAGGTGCATCCCAAAAGCCCCATCAATGCCTTCGGTCCTCAGGTTAATATGTCTGTGAGCAGTGTTTAGATTTTTTTGTCCTGTTACTGATGCAAGGATGCAACAACGCGGCTACTGATGGCACGGCAAGGCACGCTCAGCATGATACGGCAGCTTTCGCAGTTTGGTGGACAATTTAAGCGCGACTGTAAGATGTAAGGAGTATTACTGCATGTATGCACACTTTGTTCTGTAACGCAGTTCCAAGGTCAGGAAGAAACGCTTCATGGGCAATTGCAAAGCCTTTCTGCTGGGTACGACGATAGAGTTTCAATTATTCTATGCACATCCTTCAAGCTATTCCACCGGACCAGAAGTTTGAAACCGAGCTCTAAAGCTCATGGCGGGATGTTGCACGGAGTTATTGCATGTAACTAGGGCAATTGATTTAAAAGTTTCACAGGAAAAGAAAAAGACATCCATGCACACATTATGTAACATGGGAGCACGCACGTATGCAAGAATACGCTTTGTGCAATCACCGTACACAGCAGAAACAATCTTCAAGCAAGATACAGACCCATGCTCGCCTGCTTACGCTGCTTACTTGTACCTTGATGCCTACGTCAAATGCTTTCTACAAACGAGGCAAACAGTTTCCGGACGAATATCCCTTACATAATTCCAGCTTGAAGCTAGAAGATTAATGTTAGGCAGCCTGACATACAGATTTGCATACAACGTCAACCTAGCAACGGCATATTTGCTCGTCTTTTGCCTCGAGCTTTGACCACCAGATGACATTTTGGACTAATTTCTAATTACCTCACGACCTGCAGTACGCTGATCAGAGAGTCTCCTTAGCGGCCGCAGCCTATGGACGCCCTATGAATTATCAAGGGCCGCCACGGATACGTCATGGCGGCACCGCAAGCCCGCAAAGCGCAGAAGGGCAGCGTCAGACGAGCTGAAGCTGTTCTGCATGGGCTATAAGCAGGAATCAACCCGAAGCTTTACTCTTTTTAATAACGCCGCTGAACCCGCTGAAGACTGAGCACAGAAGTTATGGAATACGTGCGCGCTTTAAGAGACGAAGCATCGCCGACTACATTTTCAAAGCGCTACGCTGGGGTAAGGCTCGAGAAAGGTGTGGCATATAATGCCAGGAAGGGAAACGCGGGTACACGGACGCGCTGTGTGCTCCCCAGCCCCCTCATTCTACATGTCATGGTTGTGCTGGCGGTATGTATGTACGTATATATGTATTTGAGCAACCGGAACTGAGGATGCGTGTCACAGATGTGTTATGAATGGTCGGATAAAAAGCAGTACAGACACATAGCTTTTAGATGGCTTGTACGACAGTATTTGGTAATATTTTTCCGGGCAGCCCAATCTTTGCGTCGAGTCGGTTGGTTCGGTGCCGTACAACACACCGTAACACACGTAACACACTCCTCAGTCCTGCATAATAGCAATCATTATGTTTTTATGATGCTGAGGTCTTCTGCGGTACGAGGAAACATATGGGTCGTACAGCACCGCGTCTGGGCTTTTCACCGGGACGAACTGCACTCTCCAGTGAACAAAAATTTTCAATTTGAAAACCCATCCATGCACAACCCCCTCCTCTTTGTGTGCTGCTTCCACGACTCGTCTTTTCTTCTGGGGGCTGGTGGGGCAGGTATTGTGTCGTATTGGCAGCCCCTCCGTGAAGAGGAGGACTGTGCTAAGACGTTCCTGACTTCCTGTCTGATTTGGAACGCCAACCAACATTGCATGGGATTTGGTAATGTCGTGGATATGTAAGAATTACAACCTCTTGGTAACGGCCTAAAAGCCTATATGCCGCAGGGCTGCAGGTGCGTCGTGGCGGCGTGCATGCTGCAGCATACCTAACGGTACAGAGGGAGTACGGCAACAATAACATAACCGCCAACTGCCCGGGCCAGCCACAACCGGGCCATCACCCCCGCCGCGTGAGGGGATGCATAGCCCGGCGTTCCGAAAACACACACACACACACACACACAGACACACACACACCGCAACACACATGCACAACTGCCATGCCGCGGCGCCATCGCAGTAGCAGCAACGGCAGTGCGACCGCGGCAACAGCAACAGCGGCAGCAGCGTTGACCCTGACCCTTTGACCCTGACAGGACCTGGTCGAATCGGGTCGCCAGCTGGGGGAAGGGAAGGCTGCACCACGGTGTCATTATGCAATGTGCAGTAGCACACCGGTTGCACTACTGTGGGCGCAACTCCGTTGAGTAGCACACCGGTAACTGCAGCAGCAGCAGCAGCAGCAGTCGCAGCAGCTGCCAGTGTTTAGCGGTTTGCGACGACTCCACCGGCGCCGCCAATACGGGCTGTACGGCGCACCTAGTCCTGCTTCTCCTCATGATGCTGTTGCTGCTGCTGTTGCACCGCAACTGCGAGCTGCTGCGCTGCTACAGCAGCTGACCCGGCCGCCAGAGCCAGAGTGGCGGTAAAACCTCGTGCCAGTGCGGGCAGAGAAAACCTGCACAGCTCGGCGACAGCGGCGGGTTAGCAGATGGCTGTAGCTCAGTGCATACGGCAATACGGCAGCCCTACGAAAATGACCTCTCGCGCTTTTAATACCCGCCGCCTTTCCGTACAATCCGGAAAGTCCGCCGCCATCCCCTTCATTTCAACGGGCTTCATATTAAAGGCGTATAATGCAGTTTGTCGTACTCCATTCCGTCGTACCTGCCGTTGGCTCCGGCGAGGGCGAACCGGCCGGGGTCGTCGATCCACGCGTCGTACCTACAGCGGGGCGCCAGGGGGTAACCGAAACCGAAACCATGCGGTGGCATGCATGCCTGGGGTTACTTCGCGCGGTGGGAAGTTAGCGACGGCAGTGGCGGCGGCCGACGGCTCGGTGTACTGCGCCGAACACGAAGACGGGATGTGCCGGTCCTCGGGATGAAAAACACACCGTACAGTACGAGATAGGCACAGGATGCAATTGCAGGCCAGAAAGGCAAGGACCCCTTCCCTCTCTCTCGCTTTTTCTCTCTCGCGCGCGGTGATCGGATCGAGGACGGGAGCAGACAGGAGCCCAACGGATCTGCCCGGATGCATCAAAGGTGATGACGAGGATACGCGGGGGTGGGGGAGGAGACGGTGGCAGGGGGATCGTACACACCGTATTCACTGTCAAGAATGCGGTGAGGCCAAAGGCAAATGTTTTTTTTGCCCTTGGCCGGATGGGAGGTGAGGGGCAAATGCCAAATCGTCGCAACCTTATCCGGCCGTCCCAGGACACTCACGTCCAGCCGTAGTGCTTATCCCAGGTGAGTCGACGAGTCGCTAGTAGCTCCGCTGCTGAGGTGGCGGCGTGGCGGCCTGTGACGGCGTCGACAAAGACACCGGAGTGTGAAGGGGGCTGCGGCCCGGCACCATTACGTGCGCTTGTGGAGGGGACTCTGGCCCAGTGCGTGGTTGAATTGGCGGACGTATTGGGTTCGACCATTTGAAACTGCGGTGGGTTCATCCGCGAGAGATTCTAGTTGACTAGTGATTTAGCAAGAGGGTCTGTGTACGTATGGATGGTATTCGTGGAGCGGTTGCGCTCGTCGCCGTTGCGCTAGCGAAGGCGTATTAATTCGAGAAGAAATACATTACAAGTAGTTCCTGTTTGGGAAGCTTGACTTGTGTTCAGCAAGTGTTAGGTGTCAGGAAATGACATGGCCTGGATTTCCATAAACCCAGTATTTTGGCAAGGGTTATGTACCAGTTACATTCAAGGTTCCCCCATGTCGACGCAGAAACAAGTCTAGCGACCCGTCGGTTTACAGTTTTGTACGGTATCGGCTAGAAATTTCATTCTTCGGAGTGCTCGACTGCTTTGGTTTCTTCATCTGGCTCACGTGCTCACAAAACTGCGACATCTTTGACAGGTCAAGCAATATCCTTTACACTGGAAGGGTTACAAAGATGGACATATGCAGCACATCGACAGGAGTGGAAAGCACCTATTGTTCGTCCTCAGTAGCAAAGCGTTCGCGGACGGATACAACGGTGAGACCGGTTTGTAGTCATTGTCTTCAATGTGTCTTCCGTGTCCTGCGTCCTAATTCCTCGCTCCATTGCGTCAGGTTCCTCCTAAAGCATTTGATACCAGAAGTTGTGGAGAAGATTGCCGAAGGCAGAAAGCGGAGGAGTTGCGGCTGTCTACATTTGAAAAGGTTTTAATGGGGCGGCTGAGCCTTGCGACATTGAAGGAGCGTGGCATCGAGCTCAGTGAAGATCAGCTTGAAATTTTACGGAGGGTTAAGCACAACTACTGACGTGGGCAATCGGGAACTTCTTAACGTTTCTCGAAGGGCAGGATTGATAGAGAGACTATTCGAAGCGCATATGCGGCTGCTTTTCATAACCCCGGGACCGAGCGTCACACTCAAACGATGTCCATGTTTCATGAACCTTGAAATGGGTTACAATTTGGTTTTCCATGCGTGCGATGTTCCCTTTTGTTCATGCAACGCGGCCTGCGTTTATGCCGACATACTCCTCCAAGATAGGTTCATGTATGAACGCACGGTAGGTGGAAGGGTGATGCAGGCGAAGGCCGCCACGACTCATGCGCGGCACAGCATTTCATTAGACGCACATGCACATGCATACGTACATACATACGCACACACGCGCGCTCGTCTACCGCAGCCACCGTCATTTATCCACCTGCACATGGATTCTTGCGACTCCTCAAGTAACGCTCCAACACAAAAGTTTAATATTATCCACAGCTGCGACTTGGAACGCGAGGGATGTACGACACATAGGTACCCTGCAAAACCTTTGGCCTAGTTCCGCAGGGTTACCGTGTTTCCTGAGTGGCCGCTGGCTAAGAGTGCAGCGCATGATGACTGGTTTTACCTCTCCTTTGGTGACCTTTAATCCTGCGGGGTCCCTCTTTCGTAAGCCGTCGTAAGCCGGACATGGCAGTGTCTCCTTGCTACTTGCAATAGAGCGAAATGTACACACACATACACACGCACACACATACACCCCAGAGGTCCTTTCGCATCGGATGTAATAAGATCCTCTTCTTCTCCTCCTCCCCCTCCTCCTCCTCACAACACACACACATCACATCACACCACAGACTTCCTGCGAAGTTGCGATGACGCCAAAGCTCCCTACCGGGGCCCCTATCCGGCGCAGCTAAGCACGGTCCAAAAGATATAATGCCGCGGCCGAATATGATGTACCTGTACTACACACATCACAACAGTTTCGAAGCACAAGGGGCACCACAAAAGCCAGGCAAGAAGAGAGCTGCGCCCGCGCCCGCGTCTGGTCCTAGGATGGGTTAGGATGCCATCACCAGATGGCTGATGCTGCCTGGGCACACCAGCCATTCACATGACCGGCGGCAGTGGCACGGCAACCAAGCTGCTGCTCTGCACCTCATCCTCCGCGGAGAGGAGGAAGACCACCTCGTTGGCACTAAGAGCTCGATCCTCCTCGGGCAGCTGCAGCGGCGACGGCAGCACAGCGACCAGGTCCCGTACATCACGGCCGCCATCATGATGACTGACGGCGCCGTCACCGCCGTCGTCGGCACCGCTACCAACTCCACCGCCGCCGCCGCTGCCGCTACAGCAGTATGCCAGCACTAGGTGGGACATTCGCTGGACATCTCGTCGGCCGCTAGGCAGTAGTCTGTATGTCTGTCGGGATGCGGAGACAGGGGACGGGAAAAGAGAGGAGCAGGATGTCGGCTTGCTTCACATGCTAGCACTGTATGGCATGGGCCTGTGGATGCAGATGGACCGCACGGAAGCAATACCGCTCCGCTGCTCTTCGAGGTGTCCAACTGCGCACCCGGTCCCGGCGCCGCTGACTGTGCTGTCGGGAAGGGACATGCGGGCAGTGTGTGGTGCTGCTTGCATGTGCATCACTACGCTGCGCGCACCGAGCAATTCTCCAGTTGCTCTTCCGGGACCCATTCCGCCCCCTCTGGATGTGATGGCCCCCGCTGTGTGGATGTGGATGTGGATGTGATGGGTCCCAAGTGGCACACACCACGAGCCGGATAAGACGCGCACGTGAACGCGACACAAGACAGGACCAACGTAATCAACGACGTCCACACTACTCTCAGCAAGCTTGGGCCACTCCACCCGCGGGTGAACTCCATGCGGTGCACCGGGGTTGCGGGGGGAAGGGGGGTCCTATTATGCGGGTTTTGTCGACACGGGAGAGGGAAAGGCGAACCACGAACAAGTGAAGCTGCTGCCAAGGAAACAGAACACAGGAGGGGGAAAGGGAATTGTCGCTGCCTTACCTTAAAGCTGACGAGCCAGTCGATCTTGCATGTGGCCTCAGATCTCGCAGGTGCGAACAACGCCGCAACGGCGGCCTCCGTCGGCGCTGAAACCTCCACCTCGTCCATCCAGACGCCAGCGGCGGCGGCGGCGGCAGCCGCCTCCGCCACCTCCACCACCACCGCCATCCCGCTGCCACCACTGGGGCATCCCCGGGAGACGTCCTTTGGTGCTCCCGCAGCGGCGGCGGCCACGTCAGTAGCAGAGGCAGAGGAGGCAGAAGCAACGGAAGGAGTAGCAGCCGCTGCCACACGTTCCCAGTACGACCACATCGCGCTGTGCGCCGCGGCCACCGCTCGCATCCTCGACGGACCATCGTCGCCACCGTACGGCAGCGGAGACTGCTGTGGCAGTGGCGCCGGCGGTATGAGGTTGAAGTGCCGTAACGCCTGCAGAATGCCCCCTGCGCACGGCTCCGAAGCCTAAAAGGGAGGGAAGGGTGGCGGCGCCAAGCGGGCGTCTGAAGTACAAGATGGGCAACGTAGGAGACCCTATCAGCGTGACCCACATCACCAAGTTCTGGAGTAGCAGTGGCAGTGGCAATAGTCATAGCAGCCGGCCCCACAAGGGCTTCAGCACATCAATACACACGAGGGGTAACCCCGGAGCACTGAACTCCATTCCCCCGGCTGCAACGGTTTCGGTTGGGCAGTAACCACCCACCCACCATGAAACGGCATGCTGGTTCCACCGCTGGTTCAATCAGTCAGTTGGTTCTGGTAACCACGAAGTAAGGCTGTTTCACAACGCGCGAGTATACACATACATATATACATACAAACATGGATACAGAAATACGTACTTGCATACAATAATGCACGTAGGCCATGAATGTCACCTCCACACACCCGGGGAAACCACCGGGGGGCAAAGGTGTCGCTCAACTATCCGGTTTCCGTTTGCAGTGGCCCGACATTTCGGGACAAACGTGGGGAAGCCAACAGCCCACCCCGTGTAGTGCCCCCCGAGGGGGGGTAGACGAACCACTTGCGAGTGAAGCAAGCAGATACCAAGTTGGGGTGGGGGGGTGTTGAGGGCCCAAAGCCTCCGGGCTCTCACTCACTCCCTGGAGTAACAAACCACCACCGCCACCACCACCACCATCGCCACCACCAACAACACCAACACCACCATCGCCACCATCGCCACCACCACCACCATCGCCATCACCACCAACACCAACACCACCAACACCAACACCAGAAACAACAACAAAAGCGACCAAGAAATACCCAGCAATGGACTGACCCACGGGTCCGTCCACCTTTCACCCCCCGCCCATGTAGGTTCTCAATCTCACCTGGTAGATCAAGCAGCCGAGAGCTCCCGGGACCGCCTGCTGCTGCCGCGCGGCTTCTTCTTCTTCTTCTTTTTCTTTTTCGTTTTGCTGGAGCTGTCGCGCGTCATGTTTATCTTGCTCTTGTTGCTGCTGTTGCTGTCTTGTTGCGAAGTCCTTCAGTTCTGGGAAGGCGTTGGCGACCACGCAGCCCCACTGCACACCGGCCACCTGGAATAGCTCGACATCATTACCGCTGTCGCCACAAACCTGGGTGACGGTGGCGGTGTGGGTGGCGGTGTGGGTGCCACAGCCAGTGACGAACGCGGGCGCGGGAAAGAGATCGCAACTCTCTCAGGTAAAGGCAGGGGGGCCCTAAAGGCGCGGACAAAAGAATGGTAATCCGCACTCCCTTCTCCCCCCCACTTTCCCCCCAACCCCACCACCACCACCACCCCTACCACCCTTACCACCCAGCCCTCCGCCGAATACGTACTCTCTGTTGTATCACGTCTTTTTGCAGAAAAGAACCGATTGGCGGATGCTAAATCCCATGATACCCAGGATACTACACTTTCCAACACCGCAGAGCCGAGAGCCGCTCCCTCCATGTATCATCACTCCAGCACTGCCTTCTTGCAGCGAATGTGCACTCAGTCCATTAAAGCAATCCGCACTCTCCCACTCCCCACCCCAGGCACCGCACCACCCGCCGCACCACCGCACTCACAAGGACCCCCTCCCGGGGCCCGCGGCCCATCGCCCGCCGCATCCTCGACAGCAGGAAGCGCAGCGCCGCTCCCTTGCCCGCGCCTTCCGCTAGGAGGTCAACATCGCGACCGCCACTGTACACCACCTAGGGGTACGGCGGTGACGTGGGCGGTGCGGGAGTAGGGGTTGTGCGGGGTTGTGTGGGGAGGGAGTCGTACGCAAAGACGAGCAAAGAATACGACAAGAGGGGTGGTTCCGCCCTCTCCAGCGATAAAGAGGATGAGGGGGACGGGCGAACCCCCGGGGGCAGGTGAGGGTGCGGGAGGTCTTCCCCCATAGGGAGATTTACAGCCTGAGCCCCCACTGGAGCTTACTCGGTGACGGGACGTGGTGCGTTTGCCCCCCTCGTCCTCACCGCCCCCGTGACCCTCCTGGCGCTCACTTTGACACGTAGCCCCGCCTTGCGGAGGTCCTCCTGCCGACGGAGGTCCGACCCCCCGCAGCAGACCCGTGCAGAGGGGGGAGGGCGGGAGGGAGGGCGAGAAGGCGGGCGGGTGGTGTTCAGGAATACAGATATGGGTGCACCTCGGATGGGTGGCTTGGCCGCTTCTTCGTTGTGCAAGGGCGACCGAGCTTTGGAAGCAATTAAATGGGGAGGATCAGCAAACTGCTTCGGCTGTACTGCCGTACCGTACGGTAAAGCCCACTCGCTCGGCATGGGTCGTATGATATGAGCCCCACCTGGAGCAGTCGGAGCACCTCCAGGGGTTGCCGGTGCCGGGGGGGAGAGACGGCCGCCGCCGTTGTCGCAGCCGCCTCCAACGCTGTGGCGTCCTCCGGCGTCGCCGGCGCTGCAACTGCCGGTGCCCTGCCGGACTGCGCCACCGCCGGCGCAGCAGCAGCAGCCGCAGCTGCTGTCGTGCCTTTTATCGCCGCCGCCGCTGCCGCCGCCGAATCCTCCTCCCCGGGGTTTCCTAGGCAAAAGCTGAGCTTGTGACGTCGCTGCTCACTGTCCACCTGGCCGCGGAGAGCGGGGCATACAATCGTAGCATGCAGGTAACAGGGTAGTCTGTACGGCTTGTGTTGCTATGTCATACGGTACGTCGTATGTATGCCGTGTATCGTACAAGTGCAGGGCAAGTTCCTCCTCGTCTCACGCACGCACCTGCTTCCGGAGCTCTGGGAACCCGGCTGCAACCTGCAGTACGCGCTGCCTGTCCCAGCCCTGATCCAAAAGGGCCTCCCATTCGGCGTCGGGCTCGTACTTGTACCGCAGGGGGCGGCGGCGTTGGGGGACTGCAGCGGCGTCGGCGTCGGCGTCTGGGCCGCGGCGTCCGCCGTCGGGGACGCCGCCGCAGCCGTCGGGCTCCGCGACCAGGTAAAAGATTTCCGTACCAACGGAGCAAATGAGTACGGCGGGCGTGAGGAGCGGCGCCTCCTCCTGCGGCAAACCGCAGAGGAGGTGAGGTGGGGGAGGGAAGAATGGTGGGGGAGGGGAGAGGGGGAACGGAGGGGGGAGGGGTACAACAACAACCACAGACGCACCAGTGCCCTCAGGTTGTTGCTCCCACGTCTTTCAGAACCACCAACATCAACACGTAACGCAACCCCGTGGCATGAACACCACACACCGCCGCATGCCGTACACATTGCACCGCCAAAACAAGCTCAGGGCCTTTCATGCACAAATGATCCAGCGCACACAACCATGTCGTCGTACAACGCTCGAAGTACGCATCCCTGCCGTACATGCCCCCACTGTACCATGCCAGACAGCCAGACGTACCCATAGCTGGCGGTACAATGTTGGGGACCGCCCGGTGGAGTAGACGAGCAGGCTGTCGGAGGAAGCGTTCAGAGCCGTGTGCCATAACGCGTTGAAGGTCAGCAGGCGATGGTGGGTCGGGTCCTCGTTTTGGACCTGCGGCAGGTCGTGCACCGAGGGACACAGGTTCTTAGGAGCCGCTCCAAACGCAGGTCTTTTTTCTGCCTTTCTTTCTTTCGACCTTTGCCTGGCACTAAATTTCAACATGAAAAGATAATCTATATGTATACAATTTGTATATATAACATAATGTATACAAATTATGTATTACTTCATTTCAAATCCGTTTCCTCTAAATGGTAGTTATGTAAACACCCCGTTGTCTTTCTGTGTGAGAATTGAGAGACTCTTACAGCGAGACGCCCCTCTTTATTCCCCCTCCCCGGAGATTACAATAGCCAGGTGGGGCGGCAGGAGGTGGACTCAAGCCCTCTAGTCGCGGACAGCGGGACGGAATGAAAGCCACGATCGGTCAAGAAGGAACCACATTCGTTCTGCGACGACTGACCATGGTGTGGTCCTGATCAGGCAAGGGTTTGTTTCCCCCGGGGCGGCGGTAGGGCATCCCGGCGGTACGTAGTGTATGCCATGATCGGGACAGGCGCCGTTAGTGGGTTGTCGGTTAAAGGCGGTTTCCACCGTTTACAGGATGTTGGCCGTTGGTGATGCGTTGGCCGTTGCAAAAGTAGTTGTGGAGTAATTCCGCGGCAGTCCATTGGCAGCCGGCGGTCGGTTACGGAGTGGACGGTGTCGGGGATGATGACGTGTGTCATGGCGATGTGCCATGTAGGTGAGGGAGGTGAGGGAGGGGGATCCGCACGATTAGGGTAAGTGGGATAACGAACTCGCGCCCCAACCCCACTCCCATCCCCACGCCGCCGCACCCACTTCCCGGTGAGATGGACTGCATGCAAGGGTGCGACGTCCTCTCGTCAGTATCTATTCCAGCGGTTTGGTGCTTAAGTCTGCCCTCTAGATGGTGTTTCGTCCCTCCTTTTCCATCGATTGTACGTTCCCTACCTACCTACCTACCTATCTACCTACCTACCTACCTACCTACCTTCCTTCCCAACTGGATGTTTCAACCACCTCACTCACTGAGATCAGCCAACACTTCAACTCAGGCCTATTCACAGGGAAACGCAACGCAGTGCGTCTGTTGCGCCCTAGGGCCCTACACGCAGTCCTACACGCACCAAGTCGGACACCAGGACCAGTCGCGGTGGGTGAGTGTGGGACCAGAAGGGGAGCGCATTGGCACTGGTAGCGCTGCAATCGGGGCGTCCGACAGCTGCGGCGGATTGGGACTGCTGCGGGTCTGGGGCATTAATCTCCATGGCACCGCAACGCTGGGAATGATAAGCCAGTCGGTCTAACGAACTGGTGCCGTAAATAAAATAACTTTTCAGATGCTGCAAGAAATGGCGGCGTAGAGTGGCAGTCGGTGCGCGCCTGGATAGGGCTCGAATGACGCTCAGGAAACGCTTGGATAAAGATGCGCTGGAAACGTCACAAGAAGAATTCTTTCTTGTGGATGTCGAAAGTATAGTATAATGATGTGGCGCTGGGTTGCGGAATGGTAAAGGGATACAGGAGGAAGACTCCGTGTCCGTCCCGTGGGCCTGCAATATTGTAACTTGCAACCTGTAGCTATGACCCTCCGTAGTCGCTTCAATGCAGTACAAACTTCTGAGATTTGTTATCAGCGGTGTAAAATACGTCGATATGGCCCAACATTTGACATCGGTCGTGCTACTGTACCATTGTTATTGCGGCTGCAAACATCGTTCAAGATTTTGACATTCTTAACGATCGATTTTCAGGCGATAACTATATAGTTCCAGTTTTTACCTTGGTCAGGGCCATATCATGGCTCCACCAGCCAAGTCCCGGAAAGGAAAAAAAGCATGGAGAAAGAATATTGATGCCAGCGAGGTGGGTGACGTGCTTGAATTGGTTTGGAAATGGTTATCAGCCCTTGTTGCGTCGCATGCTGGCGGCGCTACTTGGTGTCGATTTCGATGGCAGAGGCTTTCACTCCATCCCACTGCTCATACGTAAAAATGACACAGTGGTTCACACATATACACCCGAACAACACTTTCGCCATGTGCAAAAGTCATGAAATTGTTCTTGCATGAGAGGCCGATGGCTACAGAGTTGCAGTTACCCCTTTGGACTCGGGTCGCTGAAGTCGCCTCCTTGCGCGATCTCGTTTCCCCTATTGACGCGGTGGTCTTTGTCTCGTGCAGGTTGAGGCGTTCCTCGAGGAGCAGACGTACCAGGAGCGCCGTGGCCCCGCGGCCAAGGAGCTTAAAGATGATCAGCTCTTCTTTCTGGATACGGTGAGAGCATGGGAGCGGGGTGCGGAGTCGGGGGTTCGCGTGGAGTCCGAAAGGGGAGAGGGAAGGGGAGCTTAGTCGTGCGGCTTGCGGCAAAGGTTTTACTTGCAGCGACAAGAGGCGACAGCTGGGCTAATGTAAGGGGGCTTGGATGATGGTGATGATGATGATAGTGATGATGATAGTGATTACTGCAACGTTTGCCTTAAGAAACCCCTATGAGAATCCAGAGCAGATACCGCTCCTAATGGTATAGCCGCAACTTAGCCCAGCCGCACCGAAACTCTCACACGTCTAATAAATTTATCTTAGTTACATTTCGCATTCATCGAGTCGCGTCCGCTGGCATTGGGCGGGATCCCCCGACATCTCTCCAGTTACCTGACCACACACGTTCATTCACCACCCATAAATTCGTCCACCCACCTAAACATATCCATTAAAACCAGTACGTGTCCATACGTTCAAAAAATGTCCGCCGCCGCTCCGAAACTGGCAGACCGCTGATGCCGACGGCGCAGCTGCAGTGGCCGACGGCAGGCGTCCGGCAAAGCGGCGGCGCGAAGAAGCCGCCGCCAAGCCCCTCCGCGCGCAGCAAATCATAGCGGAGGCGCACAAGGCTAAACCCCTGGCGTTGGCGCCGCCACCACGCAAGGCGGCGACCGCTGCGGGTGCTGCCACTACCAACCGCACCTCGGTCAAGACCGCCGTCACTAACGGCAAAACTCACACCGGCACCGGCAGGGGGTCCGTTGGTCTACACGCACTGGACATCTGGGGAGATGAGGACACGGGCTTGACGGCGGGTGCGGCGGCGAAGCAACAGCAGCAACCGCAACAACAAGAAGAGAAGGTGGAGATGAGGAAGAAGGTCGGGAAGAAGGAGCGGAAGGCGGCGGCGGCGGAATCGGAGGCAGCGGCAGCGGCGGCGGCGGCGGCAGTGCGCGCCATGGGTCCCTCGGTGAAGGCGCTGCGGAAGGCGGCGTCATCGCCGCCGCCGCCACGGGTGGCGGCCGTAGCGGTGGACATTCCGGGTTGCTCCTTCAACCCCGACGGGGAACAGCACCAGGTAGCCGGTAGCAGCGGGTGCAGTGGGGCCGTGCCCGTGTCCACGGAGGGTTGCCTTGTTAGGCGTCCCGCTGGCAGGCTGCCGTACACGGGGCAAAGGGGTAGACGGTGTGTTTCGGTGTGCCCGGAGGCTCTCCGGGGTGAGGGGGAGAAGCAGCTGACCGACGTGGTTTATCATCACGTGCATCTGACTTTTTTTTATTTAACTATTATTATTATTATTATTATTATTATTATTATTATTATTATTATTATTATTATTATTATTATTATTATTATTATTATTTGTAGGTTATCGTAGGACTCGTACCTGAACCTGATCTTGGACCTTGATCTGCATCCAGACCGTCCTGGCAGCTCCGGAGCCGCTGTCTCCAGTGCCTCCGGACCTCCTCGGGGGGCCCCTCCGCTTTCCCTCCCCTTTGCGCGTGTCGACAACGCAGCTCTGGTTGTCAATACCCCCCAGCCGCCGTGTCCGTGTAGTACCTGGGACCAGCCTCACGCAATACCACACACACACACACACATTCCCCCCTCCCGCCCCCCCCCCTTTCCCTCCGCGTCCCCCTCCCCCATCGAAGGACGCGCTGGCGGTGCTGGTGGCCTCGGAGATGCGGAAGCAGCTGCGGAGGGAGCTGCTGCCGAGTGCCCCGCCGGAGGAGGTGGAGGCGGACGGGGGAGAGGGCCGACCGCTTACGGAGCTGGAGGCGCTGCAGGTGGGTCCGGGGCGGGGCGGGATCAGGTGGGGGCGAGTGTGGTGGTGGTGGCGGTGGGGGTGGGGGTGATGCAACGGACAAAGAGTTAACTTCGGACTTTCAAAGGGGGCCCCAAAGGGGGGGGGTTGCACTTTGGATGGAAGATACATCTATCTGACAGATCGCTCAGTATATTTTCTGAAGTGACGTCACACGACATCATGCGGCACCCAGCTAACGTGTACAAGCGGGGTCACAAGCGGGGTCACAAGCGGGGGTTAGGGTTGTAAGTTACAGGGATTTTGTTTAGATCAGGTCGAAGAAGGGTGCAGGTGTGGGTGTGGAGGGAGAGAGGGATGTCGTCTCGATTATTGGTTCAATCGATACGCGCACCAACATGGAGTTGTGAAGGCTTTTTGTTTCCGTTTTTCTTCTGTCGCGAAGGTCTCCCTGTCCTTGGAAGTTGACTCTGGTTGACTCTCGTGGGGGGGAGGTTTGGTTTCGGAGCTGTTATGCCTTATGGCCATATATGCAAGGCGTTTCCCGCCTTCTCCTCCCCCCCCCGCTTTTTGAGCGTGATCAACTCTTTTTTGGGCAAAGCTTCAGTTCTTTGAGCTACACACGACCATGACGGCGCAGTTTTTTTTAAACAAAAGAGGATGTTAAAAAGGAGAACCCTAAGACCTGTTTCCGCAGGACATCAGATTATGGATGTAAGTTTGCTACTTAGACTGCAGGTATCGTAAAACTGTTTGGTGCAATTTTCTGTGTTGCCGCAGGTGGAGGCTGCTTCTAGCGGCGACGAGGAGGAGGAGGAGGAGGAGGCGGCGAAGACGAAGGCGGGGAAGGCCGTGCTGGCAGCAGCGGCTGCGGACCCGAATGCGATCGCGCTGGCGGCTGAGGGGGAGAGCGACGGCGGAGGCGAGGACGGAGGCGAGGGCGGGGGAGGTGCGGAGAATGGCGGCGCTGGCGGTGCGGGTGTGCTCGGGAAGCGGAGCAGGAAGTCCGAGAAGAAAAGCCGCAAGGACCGAAACAAGGAGGTGAGGGGAGGGGAGGAAAGGGAGGGGGAAGGAAGGGAAGGGGTAGGAAAGGGAGGGGGAAGGAAGGGGAGGAGAAGAGGGCCTTTCTTCTTTCAGGACGAGTTCGTTCTCGTTCCCGTGGTTTTGCCACCTGTGGGAAAAGGCGCGAAAATAGAGGTCCTGACACCGCCAGACGGGGACCGCAGGACACCTGTACGGTATTACCGTACGAGCTTACCGTACACACACCCGGGTTGTCGTATTCTACACCTGACTTAGCGATGCAGCCTGGACTGTCTGGAGCACATCACTTCCCTCCAGGGCCTTCTTCTGGACCCCACCTGACGGTACTGCCCCTCCAAAGGGGGGAGGAGGAGGGGGGGGTGGACTGATGTCGATGGGGGGGTTGAGGGTGAGGGGTGAGGTTGAAAGTACGGCGTAATCCCTCCCCAGTTGTAGCGCTTGCTTACCTGCGATTTTCCCCTCTGTGTTTTGCGGCGATTGCGGCTGCCCCCCTCTCTCCCTCCCCCCTCAACACACACACACACACACGCACGCACACACGCACGCACGCACACGCACACGCACGCGCACACGCGCCGGGGACTTGGGACTTTAACGCAGGACTGATTCTCCCCCTCCGCCGCCTCCTGCTCCATGCAATTCGTTGGTCAATCGTGCAACTTGAGCACACACAAGTACCCCTACTACTACTGCTGTTTCCGCTGCTGCTGCCCGTCAGGCTCGTCGTAAAGCCGCCGAGGCCGAGGCTGAGGAGCGGCGGAGGCTGAAGGCTCAGCGGCGGCAGCTGCAGTCGCTGCAGGAGGTGGAGGCCGAGCTGGAGGAGGAGCGGCAGGACAAGGTGTGTATGTATGTATGTGTGTATGTGTCAGGGGGGTCCTAGGGTGTTGTGGCGGGGTTTGGGCAGGGTGGGTGGCGTCTGGACATCTCACTCGCAGCTCACAGATCTCAAGCTCATGGCGGTGGTGTGTATCCACCTCCTCCCCCCTAAGTCCGGGGGAGAGAGGGGCCCTTAACCGGTAACCGCAGCAGCATACGGAGACCCGGGACCAACGTTCCCGTTGATAACAGGTCCATGAACCCACGGCTATCCTACCCCCAACCAAAACACACACACACACACGCACACACACACACACACACACACACACACACACACACACACACACACACACACACGCCCGCGCCCCCCTGCAGGAGGTCCGGCGGCTCCGGAGGGCGGTCATGCTCCAGGAGCGTGCGGCGGTGCAGCCCCCTCGGCTGGGTAAACTCAAGTTCGAGCCGCCGTCGGTGCAGGTGGGTAGTGCGTGTGTGTGTGTGTGTGTGCGTGCGTGCGAGTATCAGTTGTTGTTGTCATTGCTGCTATGTCTGTGTTGTTGCTATTATAGCGTCGGTGTTTTTACGGCCTTGAGCATACGCGTGCCCCCTTCCGGCACCGGCGTTTGTGATCCGTTTTGCTTCTCTTCTCGTATTCTTCGGTCCAGGTCCTAACCAGTGATGAGAAGACTGGCAGTTTGCGGCGGGTGGTTCCCTGCGCCATGTTGGCTGCGGACCGCTTCAAGAGCCTGCAGCAGCGGGGCCTGCTGGAGCCCAGGAGGCCGCAGCCGTTCAAGGAGAGGAGGTACGGGACGGAGGGCACCGGGGGCTCTGTTTGCGGGGGGGGAGGGAGAAGAGAAAGGAGTGACGATGTGTATGTGGGAGGCGGTGTCGAACGGGGGCGAGGGGGCTGCTGGCTGGGGGCTGGGGGGATCGAGTGGCTAATGGGAGGGTGCTGGTGGTGCCGGTGCTGTAACAGCGGAGGCGGCAGCGGCAGGACTTGAAGCAGACGCTTGGGCAGCAGGCGGGGGGGTGCTCATCAAGGTCCCATCACCATCATCATCATCAACATCATCATCATCATCATCATCATCATCATCATCGTCATCATCATCATCGACGTCAACATTAATTTAAAGGGGCCCCGTCTCGACCGTTGAATGACTTTGCCCGCTGCCTCTACCGGTAGTCGTATTACTCGGTGGGAGCTGCAACTCTCATGTACGGCATATGCATTGTGTCGCGCTTTTCGTAGAGTTGATGGTTACATCGCTTCTGTCTTGATGCTTGCCGTTAACTGCTGCGGTTTGTCTGTCTGTCGTCTGTCTGTCGTCTGTCTGTCGCTGTGTACCCGCAGGCGCAAAGTCACGTACGAGAAGGGCGCCCGCTCCGAGCTCGCGGCGGCGGCCTCCTCGGAGGTCCGGGACCTGGCCCTCCGGAACAAGAAGGCGAGGCGGCAGGCCAAGGCGGCGGCAACCAGGGCCGGCGGCGAGGATGACTGGCTGTGAGGCTCCTGAATAAAGGTTCCTGAATGCATGGCGACTAGGTCTAGGACCCACGGGTCGGGCAGGGGTCGGTCACTAGGGCGTATCGCTTTCCGGCTGTCTCGGCTGTCGGCATGCAGATGAAGCCGCGCAGGTTATGTAGAAGGGGAGGGGAATGTGGGATTCGGAATCGACTGCTCTGGGTGTTCCGGCATGAAACAGTTTGCAGTATACTAGGCTATCAGAGCTTTGCTTCCTCTCTAGTGGGGGAGATGGACGGAGGGGTATATACCCCCGGAGTGAGCAGCTAGGATGTACGAACGTATGTACGTCCAGTGTTTTTTAAAAGTGGTTACTAGTGACCAAGTGGTTACTGAGAAAATAATTCCCTTCCAGAAGGTGGTCGGTCACTAGGAAATGTTTCGAGTCACCTGCCAGTGTTATACATAACCAGGTGGTCGCCGGGAAATTGGGGGCCACAGACCCCCGCAGTGACCATCATATCCCTGTAAATAAACAACCAAAATATAAGCGTCGTCTTGGCTGTTCAAAGCCGTGAATAAGCGTTGTGAAGTTGGACCTTCGGATGCAAGGTTCTAATGTCTCCTGTCCAGCATACTCGCTGGGAAAACCCCCACAGTAACCACTTGGTCACGAAACATTTACCACGGTGGAAAAGTTTTAAAAACACTGTGTACGTCCTTATCTGTTTAGTGGATGTACGGTGGCGGGAACGTTGCACAAAAGACCCTACATAAAAGGTATGGCAGAGATATAACAGGAGATCCAACACCCCCAAAACAATTACATACCGGAACGACACACACGGGGATCTCCTGTTATTTACCTCTGCCATACCTTTTATATGTATTTCCCTGTTCTACAACAATTCAGACATTTCCCCGTTTTCTGTCTTTTGCGCTTTCGAGTCTTTGCATGCCGCAGTGCACTGCTGTTGCCTGCTGCCGACCGCTAGTGCCATGTCTTCTTGAAATTTCGGGGGGAGAAGTGCGGGTGTTTTTATGTAGTGGTAAGTTGGCAGTGGCGCACACGTATGCATGCAGACATACACACGCACATATGGAATTCAAGAAATCAACTTTACAGCATTACTGATAAACTACCATTGCCATGACAACAACAGCAACAACCAACGCACAGATCAACGATGCAATCCATCCTTGACCGCTTCACGTCACCTCTCCTGCGGCTGCTGGATTGCGCTAACCACCAGACGGCATATACGGATGCTGCACAGTCCCTCTTACACCAGTTCATCATGCCAACATATCTTCCGTCAGATAAACAACACCTGGAAAGAAAGCTCCATATGCGCTAATACTGCAAGGCCCGCAGCCCGGGCCGGAGGCATTATCGGTCGTGTTGCGGACTCCACCGCCCGCACGCCACTGCAGCCACCGTAACTTGCGGCGCCGCCTGTGCCGATCTGGCGTTACTACTACTAGAGCACCCACGAGTGAGAGCAACATCCAAAAACAAGAATGGCGTCCTGAAAGCTGGTGAGTAAGCTCCAATCCTTGTACCGCAAAGTACACCAGCCGATTACTTCTCCTCGTTCCGCATCTTTTCCTCATTCGCCCCCGCCGTTACTGCACCGCGTTACCGCATGGGCTGCCCCCTAACCCCCGTAATAAAACAAATATCCTCGACATACGTCATCCATGTTACTTGTCACGTCACTACTTAGGGCTCTCAATGCAAAACGAATAATGCTGCGGGTGCCGAAACAGCAAATCCGAGGTCGTTGAAAATTTGGAACAAATATTTTTGTACACACACATTGTACTACCCGTACAGCTCCCTAAACGCTCTTGGGCCCTCTCCATGATGCTTCCTTCAGCAGTGCACCCACAATTCATCTCTCGCTATGTACGACAAAAATTACCATGGTTTGCAATGCGGGTGGCGCTGCACGCGGCTACTGCCTCGAGCTGTGATGCAGTTTCCCAACAAGTGGTCGTCGGCCTGTCCTTGAAGTCAAGGATCGTTCACAATGGACTTGGGGTCGAAGTAATGGTTGAGCAGGAAATGTGCGAGGACCCAGGAAAAGGGCGTCAGGCAGCGTGTGTACAAACTGACGGGATAACCCACAGCCCCCAAGTGCTCCTTCACAAACCTGAAGAGACATATCGGCACGCACGGGTAAGTACGACAGGTAAGTACGACAGGCAAGTACGACGGGAACAAGTACTAACCGGAGCTCATCAGATGCAATGAGCAGCCAGGCGCATATAGCGGGCGGGGGGTCATTGTGAATGCAGATTGGGACGGGATTTGTTCGGGGTTGTAGGATTGGAGCATGTATGTGTGTGTGTGTGTGTGTGTTTGTGTGGTCCAGGGAAGACCGTCCAAGGTCCGTCAGATCAATCAGGTAGGCGGGGAGGCCTTTGCTACAACATATTTATGCATGATTGTTCCCTGAAAGGGTCACGGCGGTCCTGAGCGGGTTTTCCTGTCCCTGCAACGGCCATCCCTGTGCCATGTGGCCGCACAACATGGTGGGGACGATACTCACAATCGCGACCCTGCCCCTCCTGTTACCCCTGCCCCCTTTCCCTAACACCATCCTGGCCCCAAAGCAAGCCGCAACACGGCTTACAAACCAAGTTATAGATTGAAACTGCCTGCCCCTGTGCCCTGCCCTGCGCTCCCAACACGGCCTAGTGGACCCTGCTGTTGGAATCCTTGGTGCCCTGCGCAGCCGTCGATAGCCCACCATCATCCAAGCCCACCCCGCTGAAGCTCAAAAACAAATCGCACGCACGCAACACACCTTCTTCCCGGGCCCAGGTCCAGCCAGTCGAGAAGACCCACGTTAGCTCCCAGCAGTAGAGGCGGTGGAGGCGGCAGCAGAGGGGCCGAGCCAGGCGGCGTCCAAGCACCAGTCGATGCGGCGGTGGCAGTGACCGCCTTTACGTTCCTCCTCTGCCGGACGGCCTCGTTGTGAGCAATCGCTGCTTGCAGTCCGACAGACAGCACCTGGACAGCCCGCGAGGGCGCCGGCCCGGTGACCACAGGGCGAGACACCCAAATCTGAAAACAAAATGCCCCCCAGCTATTCGTGGCAGCATCGCGGTGCATGAACAGATCTATACAAAAAGAGCAGGTGAACATCGTAACCTAGCATTACACCTCTAGGACAACTCAGGGCAGGAGCTCATCGTACGGAGAGGAGGGGAAAAGCGGATTGAGAAAGAGGCACCAGCCCCAGTAGACTCGGTAGCAGGCGTTATTATACATATATGTATCACTGCTACGACCAGGACAGCGGTCGAAGGGAAAGGCAACAATCGAACTAAAACACGCTTCATTTGCTGACGAGGACAACGTCGTCAGGTCAGCCGCATCTGCTCGTCCCATATGTACGGACAAAAAACTCACCCTCAGCGCTGCATCGTAGGCCGGCAGTAACCACGCACCTGGAACAAGCAACAAGATTGCCGTACAAGTGGGCTGTCGTACTGCATGCCCGTGTACAGTATCTGCAAGCTCTCCCGCTGCGGCAACAGCAGCCCCATAGCCAGGATGGGGCCGCAGTTTGAGCTGCCCTCGCGGACCACCACCGCCTGCGTAGTTGTAACGTACCAAATGCCGTACAAGTAGCGAGAACTTTCACCGGAACGGCAAACTCCATTTATAGCGCAATCTTGCACCAGTCAACCCAGTTCAATGAGATTTCACGTTACAAGTCATGATTTGCGGATCCATTGGCGCACTGATAAGGAAGTCGCAGGGATCAGGGATGCACTTTACCCTCATTGTGTCGTACTCATCCTCTTACCGTACCAACAAACAACTCCGTTATCTCACATGTATATTAGGCGCCTCCCGCACCAGTCGCTCGAACTGCTCCCGGCGGCACTCGGTGAAGCCGTTGCGCGCGCCTGTCTGTTCGTACAGGCGCCACAGCTGGTCCAATAGCGCCTCCGCCTCAGCGACAGACCCAAGGGTCACAAACCTCAGCTGTGGAGGAGCGCAATCGTCCGGGTTGCTGGCGGATCGCTTCTTGCCGTGCTTCAGCGGCTTGGGGGTTTGCTGCTGCTGCTGCTGCTGCTGCTGCTGCTGTCGGGCCGGCGTTGGCGATGAAGCTGTTGGTGTAGGGCTCCGCGACAGCTCTAACTCCAGGTCATTGTCCTGACAAGGACACGGCTGGGTCAATTCCTTGACGATTCGCCCATTTGTCATTGAAGGTTCATGCGACAGCGCCGATGCCGTCGATGTTGAGGCTGCTGACCTAGACCACAGGTGAAAGCAGCTAGCCCAGCCCCCGCTTGACGTCTGCTGAGGCCGCTGAGCGAAGGCTTGCGGTCCCAACCGCACTACCTGGCACATCAGCTTGCCCTCCGCCTCGAAGGAATGGAACACCTGAGGTGCGAACGTTCGCGACAATGCAAGTGAGGGCGGGGGTGAAGGGGGTAGGATGGTACACCGCCGCGACAGAGCATGGCATGTCGCACGCATACACACGCGCGCAGACACTTCCCTTGACCACATGTTCCGGTAAAGATACAGAAAAAGTATCACCCTCGACAGGTTTCGCCAGGCTCTAACAAATAACACAGGCACGCACGTCATCTTTTCCTTATTTGTAAAAAGTGGTGCGTGCCTTCGTCCGTGTCTTGATGTTCCATCGGTCCGCCCGTCGACGGAGTGATGCCAGGTAGTCATGCCAGCTGGACAGCCCTCGGAGGTCGGTCTGTGGGCGGTCGGGAGAGGACCGGTCCGGGAGGGGGCGCAGGACCACCACTATCATAAAGATGGGCAGCAGCTGGAAAGTTTGGAACCAACATGCTCTGTCAGGGGTCGCGAGGTTAACAAAGAGGAGCCGAAGGCGAACCCGTACCCAGGAGGTGGGCGCCCCATCCAGGGTAACAGGGGTAACAACGTAACAGAGGTTTCCCATTTTCCTGTGTGAGACGACAACACCCAGAGGGAGAGGAAAAGCACGAGGTCGCACGCGCGCACATTGGGAACTGCTTGGAAAAAGGATTCTTCTACCAACAAGACGACCTGACGAGCAACCCAACCCCTCCAGAAATGTGAGAGGTGGGGGGCCCCCTAGCTTTTATGATGTTCCGGACTGACTTTGAAGATTTCGAACAGCGGCCTTTCGTCAAAGCCTTCCGTGGGCTTCGCCTGCCCCGGCGAGTCGAACACGATCAGGAGCGGGAGGACCAGACGCCACCGCCGCAGCACGCCGCTACGCCAGCCCTGGTGCCGTACCGTTCCGTACACAAGAGCAAACAATATCATCATGCAGACCGGTTCCCCTCTGGCGGGCGGATTGGAAGAGTCTGATCTCCTGCCTGGGTTTGCAATAATGCTGGGCTACAGAAATCATGTCGATGAGCGCACCATATGAAAGCGCAATTCGACAAGACAGCAATGGTACGGCGGATAGTCAGTCTCACGTTCAACGCCCTTGGCGCTCTTCCCTTTTCTACATACACAATAAACACATAATACACACACAATACACACAGTTACACATTGAACAGAATACGTTGCCTTGCCTATTTGCTCTTTACGCCTTTCACACCCTCCACGCACCTCCAACCCCAGCGACGGCGCATTGCTGGGCCTGGCGACCACATAAAAGCTCCTCCAGCCCAGCAGGAGTCGCAGCAGGTGCGGCAGGGCAGGAAAATACTGCACCAGGCCTACTCGCCGCCACAGCAGCAACCTGAGAGTCAGTCACAAATTCATGCTCAGTCATCCCACCCACCTCACGCGTACACAATTCTGCATAACACACCCGCGCATGCGACAATTCAGCACTCCCCTTAAAGCCACCCAACAACCCGCAGATGCCATCCAGCATTTTACAGCAGGGCGGGAGGCCTGTTCACAAACTTACTCGGGTTCTTCTTGGGAGAGGACGGCCCGGGGGGCAGCTTCTCGCCCGCTAACTTCGCCTTAGGGAGTGTGAGTGCACGAGAGAACAATTTAATCAATAGATATTTTAGTGGTTAAAAGTGCAGCGTCGAAGATGAATGAAGCCTGTTTAGGCCCGCCGAGGGGTCCATACGGGTGGGTAAGGTGGAACCACCCGAGTTGTTCCTCGTGACAACAACCATGATGATGGTGTCGCAGCTGATCATCGCCGGGCTAGTAATCTAGTAGGCTTATACCGGTGACGCTGTTGCAGTTCAATCCTAAACCCAAACACAGCTCCAACATAGCATCTCAAACCGCACACGCGCCACACCACCGCGGGGCCCGGCCGCGTCCGGCCCCGTACCACAATCCGCACCCGCTAGCTTATCCCCGTCGTTGTAATCATTACCACCATCAACATCATTTCGTTTTCATCACCGCTGCCATAATCAATTATTACACCAGCAGACCGACAAAGCGTACTCGCGGGAAATGCCACGAATGCATGGGGATGGAATCTCCTCACCCACCAGCACCCACCACCACCATAACTACCCACGCCAACTCACCCCTCGTTCGCAAGCAGTTCTCCAAATCCGCTGACCCCGCCCCACTGAGGCTCACGCTGCTTGCGCTGCCGTAGGTACTGCTAAAGCTGTTGACGCTGCTGCTGCCCTCACCCCTGGCCTCCGCGTCACTCGAATTGCCATTGCTGCTGCCGGTGTTCGGGTTCGTGGCCTTGGTAGCTGGCGACTCACCCGTGCGCCTGGGGCGGCCTAGGGGGGGGGAAGCAGCGACAGAGCTCGGAGGGCGCTCCAGGCCCGGTTGTAATACGGGACCAGCACGAATATGGGTGAAGAGGGACTTCAGCCAGCAGGGCAGAGCTGTTGGAGACCCCGATGACATGGGGCTTGTCTTTTCTGTGGCTACCTCTGGCGTGCACGTGTGCATGCTGCTGGTGCTGGGTACGATGCTGCTGCTACTGCTGTGTTACTGCAAGTGCTACCGGAGAAAAGGGGAAGGTGCTGCAAGCGGAAAACGACGGATAGGACCGTATGCTGGATGCGGGGATGGAGAGGATGATGTATATGTGGCTGTGTTGCGCTGCGGCCAAACGTTATGCGTCCGATCCGTGTATAATACAAGGGGAGATTGCGTGTAAACCCTGAAGGGAGTGCACGTCGCGATGTGCACAACGAGCCTGTGTTCAGACCTTCATGGCATTCACTCGGTGGCAAGCGTGCCTGTAGTCCTTCATGTTGCTTATGACGCGATCAGCAAACAGCGTGAGAACTCATAAGCTGCCATTCTCCTTGAAAGGTTTCACCGCACCTGCCCCTCATTCGTGTACGGGTGGCCGCCACATGACGAGCATCAATAAGTCTGTAACGCAACCGTCAAGTGAGGAGCAGGAAATGCTCAGGAAGGAATGGTGGGTCCAAGGCGCCAACAGCCCTCAGAAACCTGACCCAAGTCAACGTCAGTTTGAAAGGCCCCAAGGTATGCCAGCCACAGCTTTTCCCTTTCAATGGGCGACACCTCTCAAACCGCACGCAAGTGGGACAGTCTCACTTTATATGCGTTTCCTGTCAGTGCTAGGTTCGTTAGTAGATGAAATGTAGCTCGGTCGGTATAAGTTCGAAAGTATGCGGGGCCGAGGAGCCGTGGACGCACGAACCACGTCGCCGCCTATCTGCGTGCCTTCATGCCGCATCCCGACCTTAGTTACAAGTTAACCGCAATTCCGGGGGAACACCCGTACAAGCCGGGGAAGCCCATGGATGGTCAATAGCCATTATTGTGGCGCCAATCGAGTGCGAACGTTTTGACGTCCTGCCCCGCTCGGCTCGCGTGAGCGCGATGTGCCTGTTGGTCTCCTCAGCAGACCTCCGAGAGAAATGTAGCCACAGCTTTAAGGGGGACTTTCGCCGTAGTGGTGCGCATTACGCGCCCCCAGAAGCCAATGTCCCTCTCCCCCGCCTGCTAACTAGAGAGCCCTCTCAGGGTGGGCAATTTAAGACATACAGCTCATCCTTGATTACTCCGCAGTCACAAAGCCAGCGGTAGGTGCGCCCGGCACCTCTCGCGGGAATGAGGCCATTAGTTAATTTTTACCACAGTCCCCGACAACCCAATCTGAAACGCCTGAGCACCTGATGCAATGGCCTATATAGGCAACACAGCCCCGGTGCGAGCGAGCCGCCGCACCCGTGCTCCTTTACCACCAGGAGATGCCCTCATCTTGTACTGATACCGCCAAAACCCCGTGCTAGGGTGCTAACACTCGTTCACCTTGTATCGAGCCGCTTAGCGCCAAAATACAGCAATGCAGCCGGCAAGAGATAAAAAAACCTTTCCAAGATTGAGACGAGTACTTGAGCCGGACACGCAGGTCCAAAGCTGGGTAATTCGCGACGAATCCCCACCCACCCGAACTTGTGTTATGTCGGGGCCTACTCGTATTTGATTCGCAGTTGTCAGGCCAGCATGATCCCAGCGGAATAAACGTTTGCAAGTACTAGTGGTTTGATTCATGCTCGGCGCGCATTGTAAGTCATAAAAGCCCTACTGTCCTTGATGACCCTCAATGATGGGTCACATCCATCCCCCCTCCTTTTCCCTCCTCTCCTATCTCCCAAGCACCGAAAACGGTGAGGAGCACCAATGGATAGCCGTATTAGATTTAATGATAACGAGCGGCTGTTATTTGGTAGACCTGTATTTGCAGACCAAATAAAGACATCCAGACAGCATGTGTTCTCCGATCCTGGTATGTCGTAACGGGCAATAGACGGTCGGTTGGATAAGTTGAGGTAATTGTTGCCTATGGGGTTTGCCAACTCCTCCACAAAGAGCCTGGTGATGAGACGCACTCGGAAGACCTCCCAGAAGTGGGCTGTGGAGGGTGTGGAGCGATTCATAGGGCTACAACAAAGAGAGTTACAAGAATGCTCGATCGCTTCAATCGAGACGTGTACATCCCTCCATTACAAGTCGAAGGACGTCTGGAGGGTCACAGGACTACAGCCAATGCAGCTCACCAGTGCTTAAAGGTAAGTTTCTCAGACCTACGGAAAAGTGACGAGGTCGCAATCGAAGAAGTCGGTCGCACACGCTCAGGCTGTCACTCGCTCTCTTCCCCTCGCAGCGACGTCGCCCCTCAACGCGCCAACAACATCCCGCCCCGAGAAAACAAACAAAAGCCATTTCACAATCAACAAGTGATACTTCACAACGAACAACCCTTAACTTGGATCGAAGACTATCACTCTGCGCACCATGCATCGAAAATGCGCACGCCTGTGCAATAAATAAACTCTGGGCGCAAAGCAAATAGACGGCCAAAGAAAGCAACACGCGACAAGTGACACTAATGCAGGTGCCACAGGCTGGCACCGAAAATACCAGTTAGGCATCACCTTATTGAGGAAATCATTTTCGTTCTTGCATTACGCTCCGCGCTTTGCTGTTTGCCACGCAAAGTTGTCATGCCCCTTGCTCTCCACAGACACCCACATGGCAGTGCATAAAAATGAAGTTGATAGCTCGCTTGTAGCAGCCGCCGCCGCTACAGTTATGAAACTCCACGTAGCCAACCGCACGCAAGCAGCAGTCGCAACAGCCTTCAGATGTTGCTGTAATTCCGACACGCAACAACAAGGACGGCCAGCAACCTGATGCACACACACACAACAAATGCGACAAAAACAGCGACACAGACTGCGCTGCACGACTCAGTAATGGCCGAGCAGCCCCTGCAGCGACACGGTCTTTTGGCAGTAGAGGCGTTCGAATTTCAGATTCAAATCCGAAACACTCATCCAGCAGCGACTACACAACCGCACCGTTCGGGAAGCAGCAGAACGCTATATCCATCAAACCGCAAATGAGCTAAATACCGGCGCCAAAATTGCTCATCTTGCATTACTAGACTTGTGTCAAATAACGACAAATTACAACAGGCGTCGAATTGCGACATATTCGTGCTGCCGATTAGTGTGCGACGCCGGCAGCACGAACCGGCTTTCCCCACCCTTTGGATTCGGGGGCCATTATTCTGCATCCTCCCCTGCGCGACCGCTTCAAGAACAGAACACCAAAACGAAGTCACCCTGTAGCCACAACCTGGCCCAGCTACGGTCGCGTCTAGAGGCTCGCTAACCGCAGAGGGCACCTTCACACCAACGAGCTGTGCATTAACATGTCACCCCCTTTTCATTGCAAACGACCGCAAGGCGCAGCAGCTCTCATCAACCCGACGTCTTGTCTCACAGCAATCACAGCACAACGGATCAGAACCGTAACACCAAACAGACAACGAACAACGATTTATCCTAAGGCCCCGCATTCTATATGAGCACCCCAAGCCAGTGCTTACAACAAATTCAGCCAAATGGATCAAAATGACTTCAGGCTACAACAGTCTCGTCCCCATACAGACGACGCCACCTCAGCACGCCTCTACGGTTGCCATCGGCCTCACAATGTACACCTGCGGCAGCATCTTACACGCCGCCGACGACAGCTTCAAGTTACAACCGTTTCCACCACCGCACTTGAGGCACGCCACGCAGGCCGCAGCCCGGTGATGCACCAGAGAAACCACCAAGTTGCTGGCTCCGGAACCTGCACTGCCGTTACAGACTTTCCTGCGAATCGGCACGGAAGCCTCCAAGCTGTCATCACCGCAGATATCGGCGGCATAAGCAGTTGTGGTGGCCTCGGCGGCAGGGCTGTTCACAGTCGCACTGGACAGCGGCTGCTGGGTTGCCTGATGGGGGTCGTGCAGATTCAGAAAGTAGCGCTGCCAATGAGCCGCCGCCTTGGCTTGCACATCGCGGGATAGGTTTGTAGCAGAGACGAGTTGCTCTGTAAGGGCTGATCGCGCCATAGGGCGACAGGATGGTGACATGGTGGATGCAGAGCGGGCGGCAGGGGGCGCAGCTTGGCAGGGCGCGTTGGCGGGGAATGTGGGCGCCGGGGCAGTGAAGCCGGTGACCACGCTGTGGGGCTTGAACTGCGACCTGCAGGAGGTGCGACCGGCAGTGGTGCAGGTGGCAGTGGTGGTTGTGTCGCTGCCGCAAACACCCGAGGATGAGCCGTTGGAGCTTGCCATTTCGCTGTTAGCGCCTGTCAGCGAGGGCCAGCTCTGAATGGAGGTGGGGGAGGTGGACAGAGCGTCGCCATGTACGCTGCTGCGCAGAGCAGGGTGCAGGTTCCCCAAGGACGGCGGTGTGAAGACCGAGTCGGAGAAGCGTCGCGGCAGCCATTTGCTCAGAAGAGCCTGCTTGCTGCGCCAGGGCGGCAGGTCGATGCCCAAGACGGAGGCTTCTTGCAGCAGCGTGCCGGTGAGGAGACAGACGAGAGCATTGACAGTGCCGATTGTGCCGACAAAGCACACCGGCAGGTTAGCAACAGCTGCACAGTAAGCGCTGTTTTGGGGCATGCCAGCGACCTTGAACTGCTCCCGAAAGAAAGGGTCGACAATCACGCATAGTCCTGCAAGGGAGCGTAAAATGAGAGGTTAGCTTCAGAGAGGTGAAGCCGAGTAGGATTAACTTTTTACAAATTGATTGCGTGCAAAAGACATGGCGATCCTAGGTGACGTGGAGGGACACGCACACGTGCTACCAACAGTACAGACGTTTTTGCACAAGGGTAAAGAAACATCTCCTGTCTTAAAACAACAGAATTTTTGTAGGGACGACTGGCAAAGCTTGCAACTGGCACCGTACGCTTCGGCGCTCGACGGACTTACCCGACGAACCTTCCTGGCAAATGAGGAAGGAATGCCGAAGCGTAGAGAGGTAATCCGGGGAGTCCAGACCAACTCCAAGGCCGGAGCGAAGGGTGACCAGAAGACCGTCGTCGGCGAGCATCTCAGCTAGCGACTGCAATGAAGTACTTGTGCATGGTGTCGCAGATAATGCCTTCCGCAAAGACACATGAACACGTTCCAGAGCAGCAAGAACTCCTGGTGACAAAGCTGTCCGCGTTGAAACTGGCTGCGAGCAGAGAAGCGGGCCATCGACATCAAAGGGAATGCAGCGCACGGTGTGTGCGCAGCCAAGACGCTTGCGTAATACTAACCTGCCCATTCCGTCGCTCGTGAAGCCGGGAAGAATCTTTGGGAGACATGGTGTGCATCAGGAATAAGTCCTCGCAGACAGTTAAAGCGTATCAACAGAAGAAGCGGTTAAATGAACTCCAAAAGGTACACTCAGATGTATAGCATGTATGCATTATGAATAGAATGCCTCACAGCGTCCTATATCCGTGGGCGACTGTCTGTGCAGGGACGCAGTGCGTGCTGCCATGTGCTGACAGAGCCGTTCATGTGAATGTACGACTGTCCATGTGCGAAGGCTTGTGAGTACCCTAAGGTGAAGAGAACATGGATAATATTGAAACTGTGCATAAAACCTTTTTGCTTGTCTCATAAGCAACGTTCCAGTAATCCTGTAGCTAGGGTGGCCACACTGCTGTTGTTGTCACAAGATTGCGAGTATAAATCACGGAGTTGCATTAAATACCGTTTTTTAACCTGACAGCAAGGGACAGGCCCTTGAACACATGCATCTTCAGTGTTCACATCTGAAGTGGTAACCGTACGTCAGATATTTCAACGCAATCACCCTTCCGAGAGGAGTTTTAGAAGTTTCGCCTACATTATGCATGTTTTATTAATTATCCCGTGCTGTCACTGTACCCATGACTTACCTGGTGTTTTCAGCTCGTGTTCTGTGCGTCGTCTGTCTTTGCTGGGACCCTAGGCTCATGCAGCTTACAGCAACGCACGTCTTGAATTTTCACAACTCCAAGGCTTTGAGTACCGGAAATCATTATGTTTCACCTCCACGGGGCTAGCTTCAGAAATGGCAGGCGTCAAACAGCGTACTTTCCAAAGACTAGTGCGGTTATTTGCAAAGATTTGTCTGGTGGATTTTCAGCAGGTATTCTGCCAGGATACGTATAGATGACAAGGGTTTGCTTCCTGCACTGGCTAGGTTGGCACGTGGCTTCAGGACTACGCTATCAATTTTGCTTTACGCACTAAGAGGACTCCTTATCTTGCTTTTCGTCTTGAGGACAGGTCAGCTATTAGTATCCTCTCGCAGCAGCTCGCTAAGGAAGAGCCCTGACCTGCCATTAGTTGCACGTGCGGTTTCGAGAAGGACTGTTGCCGTTTGAGGTATTCCTGAAGAACATTCATGCGATTTGCAGGTATACCAATAGCAACAGCCTTTCGCAGTCCGTCCTGCGCATTTGCAAACGCACGTAGCCTCTTCCTTAGGTATAAGCGATGAAGCAGGGCATGCGCACAGGACAGAAGCCGACGCTGTGGGTCTCTTCAGCAAGGTGGGATCAATCCTGATGGAGCCATTTTGAGGCCGCAGGTTAGCCAAGGGAGGTAGCTGTCCGCTGAGGTCAGCTGACTGCTCGCCAGCAGGTGCCGTCCGCTGTAGACACTGGACTCGCGGCTGTAAGTGATCCCGGTCCTCTAGATGTACCACACCGCGACGCGATAGGATAGCAAGGCGAGGCCGCCAATTACACGTTTCTAAGATGCGTCATCGCCCACATACCTGCAAACCTATTTAACACGTTTTCTACAGTCCTGAGAAATCTGACGGCCCTAAAGCTCTCATTACAGCTGGTCATGTGCCAAGTGCGTGGATGAGCGTGTGGACCTTTAGATTGCCGGGTCGCAACGAACTCGTTGTATGCAGCAGCTAATCAAGGAGCCGAAGAAGAAGTGGTGTCACGAACAGGGGGCGAGGGTCCACTCGCGGCCGCCTAGAGCCCTTGGACAACACGTCCGTGAACAACCCTCATTCGCGGCTCGGCCGAACTCGTGTGGCGTGCCGAAACCTACCAACTCATGCAGCTTTACCGCATCTGCGTGTGGAAGCACTTATGCAAACAGCCAGCCAGTTACGCCCGCCATGCCACGGGCCTAATAGTCGACTTGCTTCCCCACCGGTGCCTGCTCCGCTCTCCGCTCCACACCTGCCTGCCAGGCGCTCCCCAACCCCACTCATCTACACACCCGTTGCAGACCGCCATAGCTCCCCCGATTGCGCAGCACAACCGCTAAGCCTCCTTAGCCTCCATCTTGGGCGCCCCGCTGAAACGCCGCCCCCTCACCGTCGTGGCGGCTCCTTTCTCTTTCCCTGTCCACTGTTCGTCCCAAAACCCCCAACGCACACACAAAACCACATGTAAGGGACCATCAAGTGGAAAAGGATTTTACAGGCGCGCCATGGATGGCGGACGCCGCCTCTTAGGGCCCCAATCCATCCAGCCACCCATGCAGTGGGTTCCCGCTGCGTAGGCGGCTGGATAGATCTGGCTGGTCTTGTCCCGGCGCTGTTAAACAGACCAAGTGGTGAGTAGTTCATCGCGGCTGGATTCTGTCCTTGCTGAGCAGTGTACCAGGCGACTGTAGCTAGGCCAACCCCTGGCGCCAGCTGCTGGGGTACATCTTCATCGCTAGGATGTCCCGCATCTGGATGCCGCGATCCTTGGGCAGGTCGGCCACAGTCGCCTGCATGGCCAGCCAGCCGGAAGTAAAGGAGAAGGGGGACAAACTTGGAGGCGCTTAAGGGAGCTGATAAAAAGACAAGGAAAAACAGAATAGTGGAACACAGGAGGGACAAAGAGGGGGAAGAGCAGAGAGGAAGAAAACATATAAGAAAATAATCTTCATTGTAAGTGAAGGCCGCGCGCGATACATTCCCTATTTCAGCGCGCTGCTCAGTCAGTATAGCGCCGGTCGGTCGCCGGGTAAACTGGCAGACTAATTCTCCTTGCTTGCATTTCCGAGTCGAGCCTCCTGATTCGTCGGAATGAGAGGTCGCAAAGCAGCGAGCCCCTTAGGCTCCACCGCGAGCTAGAGCTAGGAAACGCCGGCCACACCGCTAAGGTGGCAGCCCACCAGCGTTAAGTTTCATCTGCGGACCGGCGCTACATCGCATGGTCTGTTCTTCTCTCCTCTACCACCCAGCCCACACCTCTCCCCCGGCCGCATGCCAGCTTTCGCCCCCGCGGGGGCTGTGTGTGTCATGCACCCCCCCACGCGGAAAGCCGCCTCCCCCCCCCTCACCGACCTGCATGTAGCCGTCCCCGAATAAGTTGTTGTACTCAGAGATAGCTTTAGCGAAGAATAGCGCCCTGGGCGGCAGCAGCAGTGGCAGCAGTGGGAGAAGAGACAGCAATTCAGAGAAGCACATCAAAGTCAGTGCGGCTGCAATTCAGAGCTCTCGTGGCCCGCATGTGCACCGACCATCGAGGACCCCTTTTGCGGATGAGGACCGCGGCCTAGGCCGCAAGTGCAGCGACCAACCGCCAACCTCACCTCTTAGAAACCCAACCCGCTAGAAACCGACAGCACCATACCACCACCATCACCATACCACCACCACCACCACCACCGCCGCCCACCTGGATCGCTGCGACAGGTACTTGTATGCGAACTGCTGTGCCTCCTCGATCATCTTGCGCGCCTTCTCTTGAGACGAGGGCCGGAGTGCGTCCTTAACCTCCTTCAGAACGGGGGGAGCGGGAGGGGAAGTGGAGGACAAGGAGGACACCAAGTGACAAGGAAGAAGGGGGACTACCCGCGGGGCAGGGGGGGGAGAAAGGCGGGCAACGGGATGGAGCACCAGGAAGCGCATGTTAATCTGGACGGCTAGGGAGGCTAGGTGTGGCAAGGCGGGAGTGGGAAGCAGACAGAGCTTCGGCAGGGGGAATGTGGGCAGGGTGGGTATTCAGCGGCCAAGGGAAGCTGGGGGTGAGGAGATCCCCCAATTCTTCTGTAGAGGGATACGATGGAAAGCCCTAGGGTATCCGAAGGCATATTGGAAATAAGGAAAGGTGTACAAGGTATGCTCCCCCCTTCATCGGCCCTAAGGACCGGCCACAAAAACGGGTCACAGGCAGGGGCCCCGACTCGCTCTGCGCTCTGCAAACAGACAGGGAGGCTAAGGACGCTGGTTTCCCTACCCCCTCACGCTCGTCCTCCCGTTTTTCCCTTCGCCACTGGAATTCCATGCCACCCACCTCGGCTGCAGACCCCGGTTCGAATTCCAGAAAGTGCACACCGGCCTGGGAATAGTGTGTGGTTCGGAAACAGGTGACGACAAAAGGGCAGTGATAATGATGATGCGCAATCGGCGGTGTACGAGTGCAGGCAGAACAGCAGGGAATGCAATCATGTGGCAAGGGCGGCAAGTCAGCCCCGGGCCCTGTCCCAGGTGTCTCGCACTACTGCAAATTAAATTACTGTGCGGTGGCCATGATGCAGACGAAATGGAAAGTAAGCCCCCAGCAAAAAGGGCATCGCTTCGCTGCGCCACCGCGGTTTGGTGATTAAGTATTCCAACAAAAACAAAACGACATCGGTAAGGTGGCCATTTGGGCCACCGTGCGACACCGCGCTTACGGCGGCCACACAGGAGCAGGTCCCCGATCCCCTAGTCCCCCAGATCGGATCGGCCCCTGTTCCCTTCCTCTCACCAGTCCGCCTTTCCCACCCCGAACCCGATCACCCCGACGACCCACCTGCAGCGCCCGGTAGTAATATTCGTACCAGTAGGATCGACCCTGGCAGCGCCGGATGGGGAGTTCAGGAGGAGCGACTTGGTAAGTCGGTACCCGGGGAGGTGAGAAACAAGGATAATAGATAGGAAAAGTGTGGCTTCTCTGCGACGGCCCCTCTCTCCCCCCACATCGCCTTCCGCCTCGCACGTCACATGAAAACACGCGCACTACTCCCGCTCGGCGGTTTTGGTTTTTACCCCAAGCCTCCCCTTTTCTCCTCCCCTTTCCCCACCGCCCGCACCTTCAGCACCAGGGAATTGGTGTGCAGCAGCGACGCCAGTCCAGGATTTGCGGTTTGGTAATCGCATGACAGGACCACCAGATAGCGAGCCAGCTCCTCGGGTGGGGGGGGCCGAGCAGCCTGCAGCAGGAACCCCAAATGGGTTGTGGTGGTGGTGGAGGTGGAGGTATTGTTAGGGTTGAGGTAAGGGGGGGCTTAAAAGGGCATTGCGGGAGGAGGGGAGAGCTCGTGTAGGAGAGGTTGAACATGTGGGAATGTTGGGGGGACGTTTACGCGGTACTGTGGTGTGCTGCGGCTGCTGATGTGCTCCCCACTCCCTCGCGTGGACACGAGGGGTGAGGTGCACCCCCGGGGGGACCGACCCGGGGGGGAACACGTGTGAGTGAAAGAGAGGGTTCCTGAGGTGACTGTGTGTGTGTATGCCTGGCAGGTGTGTGTCTGTGTGAGAGAGAGAGAGAGAGAGGGAGAGGGGGAGAGAGACTGTCTTTGCGGCACATTCCTGTGGCCCATTCCTGCCTGCCTGCCTGCCAGGCAGTCGATCTAAGTGCCCGAGGGGTTGGGGGATTGTGGCAACGTTTCAGAGTGTGTGCGAGCGAGCGACAGACAGACAGACATATAGCGATGGAAAGCCATCGGACGACGAGATGAGGATATGTACGGGGGGCCGCACAGCACCGGTGCGTAGCAGCCCGCCCACCCACTCGCCGCACCCAGCCACCCTGTGTCACCCACTCACAATGCCCGAGACGTGGGCGGCCTTGGCCGCGTTCCTCTCCTTACTGCTGCTCATCAGCTCCTCCGAGTCAAGGACCTTGATGTACTGCGCCATGAAGTCCTCGCGGGCGAATCGGTGAACCAGAGAGCGACAGCTGCTCTCAGCGCCCACCGCCTCGTCCGTGTACGACGCCATGGCGCCCTGCAGGATCTGCCGTACATAGTCGTACACGCATGGACGCGTATGCACACGTACATACGATATTAGGCCAGGCAGAGGGCAAGGATGAGCGCAAAATTGCACATGTTTCTCTAGTCTTTATTCAAATTCAGTCAAAAACATGAACTGTTCGTGCGCAGCGCCGTCTGGCCCTGGCTTATCTGTAAGGTGGGCTCTGGCGAGGAGTACCTTGTTGCCCCTGGAATCTCTTCATCATCTGCTTTAATGATGCCTGTTGTTGTTTTTGCGCTATTCGGGCATCATCATCGGATCGGGATGATCGCTAGGCCCGGGGCCTAGGGCCCCAGGCCGTGACTGTAAATACAAACGTAAACGTCCAACATGCATGCCGTAGTCGTACATGCCGTACACACCTTCTTGTCCAGGGGATAGTCGACTAGCTGCTCAAAGGGGTACGACATCAGCGGGATGAGCAGATCGTCGCTGTACGGCCGGCCGTTGCGGATGTCCTTTATGGCTGAGAACACTGGCACATGGCAGTAGCCTGGCAGCGGGCAGCGGCGGTGGAGGGGTTTGGGGTGAGGTGGGATGAGATAGCTGGATGACACCGAGGAGGAGGAGAAGGAGGTGGGAAGGGAGGGAGGGAATGCGGGACGGCGACAGAGACGTTAAAACCCGCCTCCCAAACTCCTCCTCCACGGGCCGCCAAGGGCCGCCACGTGACTGTCCTCGTACACACCTCCAAGCCGCCCACGAGCCCCCGCAAGCCTACCTACCTACCTACCTACCTGGCAGTATCGTCCTCATCCACCCAATGAACATCGACCCCACAACCAACTCGCACCAAATTCCAGACCCCCCCACCCCCTGCCCCCACCCGCACCCACCCAACGTGCACACGGGCACGTCCCGGGTGTTCAGGATGAAGACCGTGTCCTCCAGCTGTATGTGCCCCTCGTCCTGGTACCGCTGAAGCTCCGAAACCACCGAGTCAAGCTGAGTGGTGGGTACGACAACGGCAAGCAGGAGGCAGGGCGAGGTGGGGACGTGGCGACAGAGAGCACAAGGAGGAGGCGGAGGCGGAGGAGGTGGGGGAGTGGAGGAGGGCACAGGCAGGCTGCGCGGGGGCCGAGTTCCGGAGCGGCCAGAGTGGGGTCTTGGTGGTGGTGGCGTGTGGGTGGGGAACATTGAGTTTGCCAGCAGAACAGGGTAGTGTATGTATGTATGTGCGAAAGTGGATACGTTGATCGTGCACACGGTCACCTAGGTCAGGCACGGCAGCCACATGTCACCGCCCTATGACGGGTACGCACTGGTGAGCAATAAACAATCAGGAGTTGTATATTTAGGTGGGGATATTTAGGTGTGTCCAACAGCCTCACACACACACACACATGCACGCGCGCGCGCACCTACCCTAATTCTATAGGCTGATGCAAAGTCCTCAAACGTAATGCTGTGCACCCTGCGTAAAAAATGCGGCAATGGCACCCAGGACTTGGAATCTGCCGGCGGATACGGCCGGCCGTGTATACAAGTATGGTCGTGTGGGTGCGTGTGTGTGTGTGGGGGGAGATCAGGGAAGCAGTGGATGTGCTTGAAGAGAAAGAGAAAGAGAGAGGAAGGGGTGTGTGTGTAGAGGAGGATCCAACATACATACATACATACATATGCGCGCATTATCTCGCTGATTAAGGAGATCTACAAGTAATGAGCGATATGTACTTCGGGTTTCCTTTCCTCGTCACCCTGCATGCTGCTCCTCACCCGACGGCCCCCCCCCCCAGGGAACTAGACCGTGGGGGTCTTCTCCCCACTGCCGCTGGTGCAACCAGCGGCCACATCCGGGTAGCTATCAGGGGCTGACAACGGTAACCACCACCGTGCCACAGTTGCCGGCACCGGCCACGTCTGGCGTATCTTTACACACATACACACGCGCGCACGCGCGCAGACATACGCGTCGTGAGCTGAAGCTCCCTCCATGTGGCGCTAATGTCCCCCAAACACCTGCACCCGCGCCTAGCCCGGCCCAGGTCTCAAACCTCGGGCTCCCGTCCCTGCCTTGCATGGGTCCCGTTTCCGTCCCACCCCCATCCCCGCATCCCACCCCCCCAACAACAGCTCTCCGTCTCACTTGCCGCTCCGCACCACCACCACTGCAGTGCCCCTCTTAATCCGGGTGGAGTTCAGGTGGTACTTCCTGAGCTGGTTGGCGATACCCAGCGCGGAGGGCAGTCGTACACGGGCACGAAACACCGCCACGTCGGGGTACAGACTCGCGCTGGCATGGCGGGGAAAAGGATCGGGAGGCGCCACCAAAGGCGGGGAGGGGGAAGGGGAACAGCTGACACGGGCATGGTTAGATATGGGTAGACATGATGTAATCATGACAAGCTGAGAGGTCGGGGTTGGGAGAGAACGGGTTGCGACAGGGCCATGCGGCCACTTGGGACTGGCGTGGCGACTCAGATATGCGGATGGGGCATCATTCGTCCAGATCTTTTTGGGGAGGCGAAAGAGGGCCTGAGGGGGCCCGAGGGAAGTGGCCATGAGAGGATGGGAGACAAGGGGGACGGAGTTTTGGGACGCGGGTTGGGACGCCTCTCCTGCTGGCCTGTCCCCAGCACCGGCAGCAGCAGTCACCGCCTCACCGCCGCCACCACGCGACGGCACACACGCGGGGAGGGTAACTCCCTTGCAGCTTCCAGTCTTTGCATTGGCCGCGTCATCGCGATGGCGTTGCGTTACAATGCGCAGCAGCCTAGTGCATTGCACTGCCGGGCAATGCACGCGGTCGGGGGCTCTTACTTGTAAAGCGGTTCCAGCGCCTCGTGCGTCCAGCCCCTCTCCCATCCTGGCTTGTCCGTCATGAACTGGACGTCCTAGGAGAGTTAGTGGTGGGAGGGGGTAATGGGATGGGTGCGGTGTGTGCGTGTGTGTGTGGGGGGGAAGATGGGGGGGGGAGATGGGGGGGGAGATGAGCCATGAAGGAACGAAGTGAAGGTGATGCCAAGGAGGATAAACTGATACGCCGGAAGTGTATGTCAGAAGTAGCTAATTGGTGCGGTGGGGGGGGGTTCAGGACAGCGAGGCGGCTGGTCAACACGCGGACGCGGGAGGGTGGGGGTTGCGGGGATCGGGTGCGGGAAGATAGCTAGGAGGTGTGTTACGGCATGAGGCAGACAGGGGGCGCTGGTTCGGGTGGAACTTTCGGAATGGAAGATTCGGTGGATGGGAGTGGAGGAGGACGGAACAGTAAAGGAGGAGATGGAGGATGACAACGGCGGATGAGGACAAGCTGGGGAGGGGATATTGTCCGAAGGCCATCAGGGCCGTCTGTGGGGCGTGGGAGGAGGGCCAGTGGTCATAGGATGCGGGACGTGAAGGAAAGTCGGGTTGAGAAAGCTGGTCAAAAGGAGAGCAAGTGATAATAGGTGGGAAAGGGACGGGGTGGTCGGGAGGATGGGCACGGCCGTGGCACAGGCATGGGCGCAAGCGTGGCCAGCGTGACAGGGGGTTGCCGCAGCGCTCGGCAATGCTACGGCCACAACCTTGCTGACACGTCCTCCACCCATTCAAGCCATATAAAAAAAGGTCCTTAATATGCAATTTCAACCTCCAAAATTCGCGAATACCTTTAGAGAAGGCCTCAAATAGCATATCAAACAGCCGCATTCGTCAGCATACATGCGCAGTGCAATTAATCAGAAGTATAGAATATTAAGGATTTCCCCGTACCGGTTCTGGTGTCTGGGCCCCGTCCTGCTGTTCGGCGAACACTGCACCGACGGTGAACAAGACCTCCAGCACAACAAGCCACTTGAAAGCCTTTAGATCCATACTTATATACTGATTTATGAGCTGATTGGACTTGCCGGCACAGTCATAAATTGAAACATGGCTGACAACATCGCTACTAACTGTCACGCTCGCCTATTGCATGTGGAGGTAATAAAATTTGTTTCTACATAGAGATAGGGATTTCCTCAAACAGACCATCGCGGAGCCTAGCAAGCGCAAGCGAGGCAAGTGTATTAGTATCAGGCGACGTAACAAGTAATGTTGTGCTGAAGAGCATGCAACATCACCTCATCAGCAAGTGCACATCCATGGGTGATGTGGCTCATCGCCATGCCTTTGAGTAACAAGCGGGGCCGTACTGCGGCCCGACGAGCATAACGAGACCGTACTTCTTCACTCCTGGCACTCCTGGTACTTCTTCACTCCTGGCACTCCTGGCACTCCTGGTACTTCTTCACTCCTGGTACTTCTTCACTCCTGGCACTCCTGGCCTGGCACTCCTGGCTTCTTCACTCCTGGACCGTACTTCTTCACTCCTGGACTCCGTACTTCTTCACTCCTGGCATAACGAGACCGTACCTCTTCACTCCTGGACCGTACTTCTTCACTCCTGCCACTCCTCCGCTCCACTTCAGAGGCATGCGGCATTTCCCCCAATCCATCACAAACAGTCGACATAGTCCCTGAGCGTAACAGACGCAATTTATCTTCCCTGTTCCTAGCGTCCAGTCTTCTTCGACCCTGTACCTTACGTGATCACCTGTGGGACCCTATGCCGCCTCCCACGGCATAGACTTCCACTTGAACTTGGCTACACCCCTTGTAACTTGCTTAGCTTATCCATTATTTACTTGCGATCTGGCACCGGACTGGCTGTTATGCTGCCCGCTGTGCTGAACTCATCCTCCACGTACGGGAGCCGCTGCACGGGAGGCGCAGTAGCAGTACCGTTCCGTTGACCAGCAGCACCAAGTACCAGGAGCGGGGCGCTGTGTGCATATCATTGCAATCCTCCACTCTGCCACAACGGCTTACAACTGCAGAGCAATCTCGACAGCGTCTCGACGGGGTTTAATCAGGGCCGTGGCCACAAAAGCCAAAAGTAAAAAGCCAGTCGCACATCTTCGTATGTAGGGGTTCAATCTTACATTTTTAATACAGCAGATTTCGACCCCCCGTCGCTGCCTTGTTACGAGAACGGCAGATGGACGCAGGAGGAGGATCGTCTCATACACAAGTTATGTAAGGAACGCGCGGCACTTAAACGCTATTGACTCCTCCTCCTCCTCCTTGCTCAGATGTAAGTAAAATTTGCTGATACGTAACTATTTTTCTACCAAGATCAGAAAATATACTCTGCAAGGGAAAACGTGAACGCTTGGAGGGCTGGCTAGCCGCGATTCCAGCGAATGCGGCGCAGGGTCGCTGCCTCCAGCGGGGCAAGCCCGCAGGCGCCTCTGTGCGCGAGAACGAAAAAATATCTATAAAACGTACGGCTATTGGGATGTCATCCGTCCGCGCCTCCCCCACAGCACACTGTCAACCCATGTGCGCATATCCACGCCTCCTTGCCTGCCTGCCTGTCTGCCTGCAAGAAATCAAAAGCTATATTTGGTGAGGTCGTCTGAAACGGGAAAGGGGGGAAGGGAGTTGCTATAGATTTTAGAGAGCTGGATCCTCACTCCAACGTAAGCCAGGGCATGACCACCTGCCCACAAGCACTTGCGTAATACGTTATAATCATCATCACAGTAACAGCAAAGCAACTCTTACCGACAACGATATCTCTAACCTATTAATTAATTAGCCGCATGTGGAGGCGCCATGCAGCAGCGAACAACAATAGCGCAACACATATGTGTATGAACAGATAGGTATGATAAACAAGAATAATATATTATTGACTTGGATTTGCTGTTTATCCCGCCGAACCATCGTCAAAACAGCGGTAGATAAAACTCTTGGCGCAGGATAAATAACGAATTCCAGGTAGCAGAGTTGTGTTGAGATTCGGCCAGAGCCAGAGCCGCGCATCCGGCCAGTCGTCGAGCCAGCCAGCAGACAGGCCTGCTTCTAAGCGAAACTCCTCAACCCGCGCACACAGCGCAAAAAACATCTCCACAAGTCCACAGACACATCCTCCCATGCTGCCCACGAAACAGCACGCCACGCACCAACGCCAGCAACTGCAGCGCGCGTAAAACCCCCTGCTCGCACCCCTGTGCAGCCTGCCGCCCGCCGCCTGCCCGTGTGGCCTGCCGACTGTCCTTATCAGCAAGCCCTGCCTTCAGCTCACGTACCACACGACACCACACAACACGAGACGAACCCTAGTAGCCGACCAACCAGGTCCAACAAGCATCTTATTAGCAAGACCTTGCCTTGCCGCCAGGCCAGGTTTCCAAGCAGGGGTGACAGCTACATAAACCGGTTCAAGGGTGGGCAAGGGGCAACAGGTCCATCCTCTGTCGCTTAGACGGAGCCATCCAAACCCCGCCGCGGCTCCGCACGTCTCCACACGGTCCCCGCCGCACCGCCATGCCAGTCTACCTGCAGCAACCCGTCACAAGACCATCTCGCCACCACGGAAATGCCACCGGGGAGGAGAGAGGGTGCGTGAAAAAAATCATTTGCGTAAGCGCACCTCAGCGCCAAGCTCGCCATCACATAGCCCGCCTCATGACCCAAACCTCCTTAACCGCGTTCACAAGAGGAGCCAAATTATGGCGTTTTTCCACTTGTTTCGTCCGTCATGCAAAACCCAGTATTGCCGAGCAGCTCGCTGTGGCGGAAACAAACACTACAGAACAAATTTGTTGTGGTGGTTGGGTTTGTATTGGATGTATGCACGAATGCGTGCACTTTGTCGCCTGGGAACCCTAACACCAGTTCGTCATGTTGTGTGTGTGCACAACTCCAAGAGCCTCAAGGCCAAGTTAACAACCATGAAACCTGAACCACAATCGGGCACGCACCGAGATGCGTCCCTCATACATCCCCTAGGAGCATGTAGCCCACTTCCGCTGAAAACCACTTCGCAAATCTGTCCTCGGTGTGTGTGTGTGTGTGTGTGTGTCTGTCTGTCTGTGTCGCTGTGTGCGAAAACACTGAAACCCTGGGGCCCCCCGAATAATATTCTGTCCTGCCTCCCCTGCCACCCCTGCCTCCGCACCGCATCAGCCCGGCCTCCATGTCTGGTCTTCCAGTGCACAAACTCACGTCACCACGTGCACGCAAAAAACCCGCCCTCATACCCCTCCATCCGTTTTCGTTCATCCGCACCCTCCCACACTGTACTCCTGGGCATTGAGTGCCACAGCGCAAAGTGCCCAAGTGCAACACACACAAGCACAACACAGAACAACGCAGCGCAACGATACACGCTCAAAATACTGTGCTTGCTGTGCTCACCGATTGTTGAAAGCTGCCGAAGCCTGCAGCTCATCGCCGGCCATCAACCCCGGCCGTTCAAATTTCAAACCCAGGACTTCGCCAGACATTCACCATCCCTTCAAGAATGCGATACCGCCCAACAGCAGGTACCTGAGATTGACCACGGCTACCGCTGCTGAACCAGAGCCGAAACAACTACGTATAGAAAAATGTAGTTGGTATTGCATTCGCATGCACCATCATGACACACAAACATATCTGGTCTCCGCACCCGCTCGCCTTCCCCTCGCGGCTACAGCCATGTTCACGGGCGCCAACAGAGCAACCCAGAACCCCGCCGCGGCCGCAGCTGCGGGGCTGCGGTTGCAGGACTGGAGCCGACGCGTAGGTCGGGCAAAATAAGCCCGCACAGGCGCCTGTGAATGGAGACATACAGAGCAACTCAAAAACACTTTTTTTCTGGATGGAATCCGTTATCCGAATATAGCAGAGCACAGCATCGGACAAGGCACATTGAAGATACGGAAGCACCGTTCGACGCGGCAGCGTGGCAATGGACAGAGCACAACCGAATCTTTCGACGCGCAGAAAACCGGTGTGGGTGTCGGGCGGGCTGGGAAAGGGGCAGTGCCCGCGCTGGTGTGCCGAACAAAATGGGGAAATACGACACACCCAGCCGCCGAGCGCGTTTCAATGTGTTTCCCTCCACGAAAATCAATCACATTCGCCGCGGCCTTTTTAATGGAGCTCTTTTGGCGAAATGTGCTGCTCGCATAGCCATTCCCCTTTTAAATATGCAGCTTTGGTTCTGGAAAATGACAGCCTTATGGCCAAATAATGCTCAAAAAAAGGCAAGCTCAACCCAACATGCCAGTAGGCGGAATTGAACACCTGTGCAATGCAGCATAGCATGAGGATCACGGCTGTATCAAAGGACAGTAGAAAATTCGCAGCCGTCGCCCAGCGGTAGCGATACGGGTAACATGATATTGATTACGGCAGGCAGTACTGCCGGCAGTCAGCAGCAGCGCGTGAAACCTACCACCACACTGCTAGACTTGCCTGTCCAGGGTGCCATACAGTTTACCCAATTTCAGGATACAGGTATCGTCGACGCTCGACGCTCCTCAATCCTCACATCGCACCGTGACTGTCAAGATACGGGGGGTCGCAGGTACCTCTCGTGGGCTCCAGGCGGCGCGGCGCAGTTCGCATACACACAGAAAGGTCTGACCTAGGGACATTACTTCAATTTGCATTAAAGTCCCGAGTTCAATGACTGGAAAAACCTCCGATATTGTCGGGAGCGTGAGAACAATGGCCAATCGGTCCATCAATTGTGGCCACGACACGCACGCTGTATTGGTGGCGATCGCTGAACCCTCTGCCTCTACGGATGATGATCGGGTGATAGGATGAGGAAGGATTCTAGAAGACAAGATCAACCGCCTTGGACCTGTAGTACGTATGGCGTGGTACAATAGGTAATGGTGGATGGTGCCGTAATGTGTTCAATCCTAGATGACGATCCAAATCTCCCAAGAGCCTCCCACTCTGTAACAACTACTACAACTACAACAACAACAACAGCAATGACAACTACAACAACAACAACATCAACAACACAGAAAGCAAAACGCAGGTTGCGGTCCTGCCTCAGAGAATTTCACATTTCATTACGCACCTGGCATGTTCCCTCGACGCGATGTCGATAAGAAAACACGCCACGAACGCAAGCGAGCGACGTCGCTTCACTTCTGGTGGATCTGCAAGTCTTCCGAACAGAAGATAAACGCCCAACTGATTCCAACCAACTGATCCTGGCGCAGGAAAAAAACATGATGTGGACCTGAAGGGAGAGCTCTTTTTAGCTTGGCCAAACGTTTCTAGGTCCGGCTCCGTCAACAACATCGCGAGCACGAAACAAAACAATCGGAACACCGCTTGCCGTGCTTGGGATAGGGCGCCGGGCGACGCTGGACACTTCACGACACAATTGTCGCACGTCCTCACACATGGACTGGGAAAAGGACTCGGGCAAACGCTGCAGCGTTGGGATGCGTCCCAGGCAAACTATACGGCCTTCTATTATGTGGCGCTGACCCACCCCTGGCGCTGACCCACCCCTGGCGCTGCCCACCCCTGGCGCTGCCCACCCCTGGCGCTGCCCACCATAACACCATATGCACGCATACCCCCCCACGCATGCATATCCTAGTCTAGGGTGCACATGACGCGCGCATAGACACATGATAAGGATTACCCAGCCTAAATAACAACACCGGTGGAACGCCGTGCCTGATACGCGATGGCCGTGCTTACTACACCCAGACCCTCTAGGGACCCCCAAGAGGAGCCCGCCGGCCCCACCCCCCAACCCACCCATCCCCCCGAAAACACACACATGCCGCGCATCTTGCCTACACTTCCAACCCGCCGTACTGCCTGGTGGTCTGCCCGCCCGAAATCCAGTCCGAGATGCTTCCCAACGTTTCCTTAGAACATAACTGCACCACTTCCAAATTTTGAACCGAACCTTCCATCCATCTGTCCATCAAACTTCCAACCATCCAACCGCCCAATCACCCATCCATCCATGCGCTTCCTTTTTCAGGCCGCCTTTCCCCCCCCCCCCATTCCGTTGCAGGGAACACAAATGTGTGTCGGCCCCTGATGAAGAAACGAGGCCCGTGGTGCAGGGCGAGGGTGGGAAGAGCCTAATACGCGGAGGGGGGGGAGGAGGCGGAGAAATGAAGTCCTTATCAGGGCAGGGCGGGTATCGCACCCAGAGCGTGGTCAAGAAGAAAATGGAAGCCATCCTCCGCCGGGCAAAAGGGCACCAAGCAGGGCCCTGTTGCACGGGGCGCTTTACAGAGGCCATTTGCCTGGAAGATGGAAGCCCAATGGCGGCCAAAGTGCGGTCGAGAACGGTGAAGAAAGAATTTCCCGAGTCAGTCGCAGTATATCTCTCAGTCTACCAGTCAAAACAGAGGAGAAGGAAAAGCTGATAAAAAAACCCGAACGGCACCTGCGATGCCGGGGCACCACCCATGCCCGCCTAGTAGTGCCACCACCGGCGGAAATCCAACTGCACGGCGACCCTCGGCAGCCCAACCCCCGAATCCCATTTCCTTAGTTTCCTAAAACGTCACACCACATATGCCAGCATGCAAATATATACCAATATCACGCGTTAACGGAAAAAAACGCCTGTTGCAGTTTCCAGCTAAAGTAGCTCTCCACCGACCCCTGTGTGTGCGTCGGCAGCCACCCAAGCACGAAGATGGCCCAGCTCGTCGCATCCCTCTTTTCTTTCTTCCCTCCTTTCCCATCCTGCATCTCACCGTGACCTTTCTCCCCCATCACACCCCACCCGGTCCTGGAACTTAACAAACTGAGGCGCGGCTGCCTAGAACGGCTCTAAAGCAGCGCCGCCACGCTTGTACGGCTGTACGGGTAGGTGGCCAGTGTACGGACTGGCAGGTTGGTGGTTGGAGTGCGAACCACGCGCATTGGGACCGTCAGAGATGGCGTTGGACTGGTTGCTTGACTCCGCTGTTGCCGTGACGGCGAACTGCATTGAGGCTGTAGTCATCGCGGCCGGCAGCGGCGGCGGCGGCTGCGCATACAGGTGCGCAGCGGAGCCGCTTGCATGGATGATCTTGTACGTCGACACGGCGTTAAACGAGCCGGATGGTCCACGGCTGCTGCGACGGCCAAAAGAGGCCTGCGTTGACAAGCCGCCGCCGCCACCGCCGCCGCCAGTGCTGCCACCTGAGCTGGTCGCCGTACGGAGCAACCGGATGCCAGCGGCCTCTGCCCACCGCGCCGCCACCTCGTTTTGCTCCCCCTGGAGCGGCAGAACGGCGACGGCAGTAATTGGTACGGTAGAGACCGCGCCAAACAGTGTGTGGCGCTCCCGCCACTGGTTCTGGAGCACGGCAGCGCTGCCCTGCAGCTCCGTTAGCCGCTGCAGCACCAGCGTAATCGTAGGTCGCGCCGCCGGGTCGCTCTGCCAGCAGTCCTCCACCAGCCGCCGCAGAGGCTCCGGAACCGCGGGTGAAAAGGCGGGACGCATGCCGCATGCTACCACCTTGTATGCCACCTCTGCAGGCCGTAACTTGCCGTACGGTTGCTCCCCGGTGGGTGATAGCATTCGCCAGACTGCAAGCGCGACAAACAGACAAACAAACAAACAAACACACAAGAGGTTATGGCAGTGGCCGACCCCTAAATCAATCAACGCCATAATGGCTACGACCTGTAACGCTGGAGGCAGCGGTGGCAGCTGGCAAAGAATTTTTACGGTTGGACAGCTGAATAGGATGGTCTCCCATCGCTCCACCCCGCACGACTGCTCCGAAACCCGACAGCAAACCCTCCACCCGCGGGAACCTCACTCACGCAGCACGCCCAGCGAGTACACATCGGATGATGGGTGCAACCGCCCCGACAGCAGCAGCTCTGGCGGCAGGTGCGCCACGTCAGCGCCTGAGCTGGCGCCGACAGCGTCTGCCACTTCAGGGGTCCACGGGCCCCCTGCGCACTCGGGCGGCATGCACGCCAGGCTGAGCCATGGGTCGGTCAACTTAGCCACGCGACGGATTACCGGCAGGGACACTGCCGACGGTGCGGAGCTGCGGCGGCCCTGATGACCAGCGATCGTGCACGTCACGCCGACGCCGGTACGACTGCGGCCGCCGCCGGCGGCGGCGGCGCTGCCGCCGCCAGTTGGCGTCGGCGGACCAGTGCTGCCTGCGCCGCCGCCGTTCGGCGACGGTGGCCCTGAGCTTCCAGCACCGGCGCCGTCGACTTGTAAGGCGATGACGCGTGGCGAGGCAATCGGCGCCGTACCGCTGCCGCCGGCGTTGCTGCCGCCGCCACCGACGACCGCGGGGTCGCTGGGCTCAGTGGGCGGCTGCACCGAGGTCAGCGGGGCCCCCGGTCCCGTGTCTTCATCCGGCAGAGGGGCCTGGGCTAAGGGAATTGCGAAAGGGGATCGTTCCATGGAAAAGCTTGAGGATGGCGCCCGAGGTGGCGTCGGCGTCGGCGGGGCCGCCACGCCCGAGGACCCCGCCGACGGCGGCGTCTTAGGGGCGTCCGTCGCCGTCAAGGCACTCCTCAGTCCACCAATGACGGGCGCCTTCCGTGAAGCAGGAGACGGCGCGCCAGCGGAGCCGCTGCCGCTGACGGCAACCGCAGCGCCGACGCCGCTGCCCGCCCTGCTGAACGCGGTGACAGCGGCGGCTACGCCGCCCCCGCCGGCGCCGCTGTTGCCGCCAGCGGCGGCATGGCTCGCCGCCGTCTCGGCTGTGTCAGCGGGCATTACAATATGTCTTCCCTCATGGGGAGACTCCGGCCATGCCGTCAGCCCAGACAACGCCTTGCTCATTAACGCCACATCATTTCCGGAACATGTGTTGGCCGCCGAAAGCGAGCCGTTACTCTGGCGGCGACTAAAAGGCGCGGCGGCGCTGCTGCCGCCACCGAATGCTACAGCCCCCCGCGACGGCTGCTGCTGCTGCTGTTGCACCGCATCGCTGCTGCTAACTCCGATTGCACGAGACAGAGCCGCCACCGCCGATGGTGTTAGGGCTGAACCTGCCAGACCTGCGCCGTCGGTGCCCGCGCCGCCGACGCCGGTCGAGCCCTCCATCGCTGCGCCGGACGTCGCGCTCGCGCCCGCTGTTGCTAGACTGCCGTACCGTATCGTGCCGCTGGTGCTGCCGCCAGCTGACGACTTGTTACCTCCGATTGCAAAAGGCTGACCCATGGGCCGCGCATTCGGGCTGAAATAGCAGTGGCCTAGAGTGCTGCCCAAGGCCTGGGACTGGAGGCTGCCGTTGACAAGGCGGTCGTCGACGCTGCCGGGCTCCAGACACCGCGCGCCGCCGCCGACGACATTGCCGCCGCCGACGACGACAGCGACGGACTGCGTGACGGTGGAAGCATAGGTGCTGCCCGTCATGAAACCGTTGGAGTATCGGAGGCTGTTGCTCCAAGCGTGCGCACTGCTGTCCTGCCCACCGGCACAGCTGACGCTTGCCGCATTGCCGCACGATGACAGGTTGGAGGCGGTTGTGCGCGGGTGTCCTACAATGCCAACGCCGGCACCTACGCCGGCGGCGCCAACACCAGCGCCAGGACCCTCCGTCACGTCACTGCGGCCGCCGGTGCTGCCGTACATCACTGCCAAACTCTCGTCAACGGTATGGCAACTACCCACCGCGACAGCAGCCGCCGATGTTATCTCCGCAGCCATAAGACCGCCGCCACCGCCGCCGGCGGCCCTGCCGCCGTCGCCGAACGACAGGCCCGTGACGTCAACGGCTGAGAGGTCGCCGGCCGCCGCCGCCGTCGCCAGGTCGGCTGTGGGCGCATCGGCGCCGCAGGCTCTGGAGGCGCTAGGGAGTACGACAGTCTGCATCATGACGTTCTCCGCACGAAGGTCGCCATGGCATAGATCCAGGGTGTGCAGGTAGGCCAGGCCCGACGCCACGTCATGCGCGATGGAAAGCACCTCGGCCTGGCGGGAAATAAGCATGTCAAGCGTCAATGCAGGCGTTACGGAGGCCCAGCGATGCCGGCTGCGCATCATTAGCGACGTGACGTGCGACATGGCCGCGCCAAGCAGTCCGATCAAACAGCACCTCGGCAGAGGGCTGGCCTGCTTGAGTGATTTGGAGGGTGGATTTGAAATTATAATCCAAAAAATTAAAAAACAACTGCAGATGTCCAGCTCATAGAGTTGGGAAGTCAGGAAGTTGGGAGGTGGATTCCAAAGGGCGTTCCATCAGCTTGGGCCTGGAAAGGTAGCGGCACAGGTTACTCACCACTGACAAAAGACCTGGCAGGAGCGCAGATGACTCCCCGCCACCGCCACCGCCGCCACTGCCGTTGCCGCTGCCGCCGCTGGTGTCCTCTCCTCCTCCTCCCACAGCACCGCTGCCGGTGCTGCTCGGCCCGCTGCCGACAACCCTGGTTGGCAACAGGGCTGGCGGCGGCGGCGACGCCGCCGCCACTGCCATTGCCGTCGCCTCCTCCAATGCAGGCGGCGGCACCGTCGTTACGGACGTTGGCACCGACGCCAGTGACGGAGGCGACGGCGAGGGCGGGGTGGCGGGCTGATCTAGCTGTAGCGACAGCGGCGCCGCCGCCTCCGCACAATCCTGGAAATCTGTGGAGCTTTTCCGCAATCCTCGGCTGAAGCGACCGGGACGACGGGCAACCTGCTTCGCCGTCGCACCCTCCTTGGGCGCCGCACCGCCGCCGCCACTGCCACTGGCGCTCGCGCCGCCAGTGGCTGCTTTACGCGCCGCTTGCTGCTGCTGATAGCGCTGTGCAAGCCAGGCCGCCAGGGAACCGTTTTCACAGTGCTCCAAGACAATCCAGGTCTGCAGAGTCGCTTCCTGGTTGGCTGGCTTGGGAATCAGGTGCGCCTGCGACACAATCAACCACCAACCACCAACCAAAACAATCAAGCGGAACCAATAACCATCAACGGCAGCCGGCGATGCACACGGATAATATCCCTTTGCTTCGCATGGCCATGAATCGCATATAATGATAAAAGCGTTCGGAGAAGAAGCATCAGAGACATATAATTGAGGTGGCGCTGGGAAAGAAAGGCCTTGAGGAGAAAGGGGTTGTTGGGGTCCTTGAGCGCGGTGAACGCCGTGCGACTAGGTGGCCCCCATTAGCCCGTATCCCAGTGCATCTCTGCAACTGACTCACCACCTCCGGCATGCTTCTCAAATCAGTCGCTGGGAAGGTCTCGGCCGCACAGCAGGCGACGACGTTGGCATGTGTCAGTCTCGTCCACACCTCCCCGACCTGTTGCAGCATGTAGCTGCACTCCTCTGTGTGGCTCAGGATCTTGACCACCACCCGCTGCTGCTGCTGCTGCTGCTGCTGCTGCTGCCAGATGCCTGAGGAGCAATGTTAGTTTTCGCAAGCAGCAGCATGCGGCTCAGTAGTAGCAGTGTTGGAGCTACGCTTTGAATGAAGGTCTACCTGCAGAAACCACATTTCATCAGATGCCACTGACTATCCACTGACAAAATTTTCCAGGTGTAGATGTGCAAACAGCCTTTTCTCCTTCGCGCCCTTGGTTGACTTCTATAGGCCGTGCGAAGACACTTGCCACGGTGGCGCACGTGCTGTTTGGCGCTGCGTCTCATGTGCGCTGTTACCTCCCCACATAGGGCCCCTGGGGAACCGGTGTGGGGCTTCCGAGCTTAGCCTGGGCGCCGTGTGTGTGTGTGTGTGTGTGTGTTGGGGTGTGGTGTGGTGTGGTGTGGTGTGGTGTGGTGTGGTGTGGTGTGGTGTGGTGTGGTGTGGGGGAAAGGGCGCGGGGCCGGGCGGCCCTAGAGGGAAGGTGTTCGTGACCGGCCCCGCTTCCCTCCCTCCCCTCCGGGGGTCAGGGCCTTGGTCATCCGCGATTAATCGTTTGTTGCTGTTGTCATTCCGTCAACTGCAAATCTTTCCTCCCTCTTTCCCTCTCCCTTGCCTTGCAGCGTGGTGGCCAGTCGGCCCTGCCCTGCGGGCTTCAGCTGGGAGAGCTCCTTGACAATCTCCGGTGACTCGGCCGGGCCGTGCACGCTGCCGTTGGCCACCACGGCCACGGCCCCGGCACCGGCACCGGCGCGCACGCTCGCATCCCCACCCACACGGTAGACAATGGAGCCACGCCGGCTGCCGTCACGCACGCTGAGGTCGTCCCTGGGGTGGCCGACAGACGAAACAACAAAAACGAGAACAATGACAGCCAGGACGGCAAAGGCAGTTTCATCAAATTAACTGTGAATATGTAGGTTCTGGTTCTGGTGAATAGGAACGCTACGTCAACAACGCGATAACAGCACTACGTTAAGAACACGACTACGATAACAAATCAGCCTTGCGAGATCTCAAGAGATTGCGAGATCTCAAAGAGAGATTGCGAGATTCCAAAGAGGGGGCCTTGGGGCTTGGTGGCTCGTTACAGTGATGGCATGCAGATGAGAAGCAAAGCACGACTTTCGGTGAGCCTCCCCGGGTGGGCAACGAGTGTGGGAGTGTGGGAGCGTGGAAGAGGGGAAAGGGAGTACGCGGCACGATGTAGTATGACGGAGAGATGATGTTTTGGGGCGCAGCGGGCTCACTCGCTCACCCTTTTCGCAGCTGCGCGCTGAAACGGGACAACGCTGACAGCGCGTGGTTCTGACTGCTGCCCACCAAGGGGGACGAGGACTTGTGGACGGAGCGGCTGCCATTCTGCACGGGCAGGCAAGGCAAGGAGTGAAATGCGCGACGATTTCGGCAATGAGGACGCGGACGACTGAGCACGATTGAGGACGAGAGTACGTGAGAACATCGACAAGGTGTCAGGTTGGCCTCGGAATGCCCCTCCGCGTCCCCGACCAAAAGAGAGAAACCTGTTCAAACCTAACGCCAAAAATTTTATACATGCAAGCCGTTAATTGCTGCTGGATGCGCTGAGACATCCTTGGGCCTCCCTGGAATCTCCGCCCTTGTGTATGTGCATGTGTGCGTGTGAGGTGTGTGCCTCAGGGAACACCTGGACAGGACCACTGAACGCCGAGGCGCCCAATCGCCATCGCCCCCGGTCGCCATCCACATGGCTATATCCCCGTACGCCCCGCGTGCCTGGGCTAGGAGGAAATCAGCGCCCTGGGCGGCCTGTGCGGATGGAGCCAGGCAGGCGCAGCTGAGTAGGCGACGCAGCCAAACGCCACCCACGACGGCCATCATAACCACAGCGACCACGAGTCCTGCGTGGCCAGGTTGGAAGGCAGTCGGGAAGGCAGTCAGGAAAGGAAAAAGGGAGGCAGAGAGGCGAGGGGCTGCGGCATGCAGGTCCCCTTCCCCCAACCCTCCGGCACGGCACCCCCCCACACACGTATCAACAACAACACTGCCCAACGACCGGACCTGTCTGAACGTAGAAAGGAGGAACTCTGAGATATTGAATCGGAGGTCCCTGTGGGCATATAGCGCAGCACGATAACCCCGCACTACGCACCCTGCGTCGCAATCGGCATTCTGCCAAGAGAGTGCTTGGGCAGCACCCAGCCCAGTGGCGGCAGCCTTGTCCCAACTATCGCCATCGTCGTCGTCGCCAATAAACGCCGCCGCCGATGGGAGGGATCGGCCTGTACAGCCCCCTCCGTTGCATCTGATCCCCTCAGAGCAGCAGCAGCAGCAGCAGCTGCGTCACCACCATCACCAATGCGCGCTTTTCCGTCCTCAGCCGCGCTTCTTCCCGCTGTCGTAGCTGCCGCTGAGGACGCAGCACCAGCACCAGCACCAGCACCAGCAGGATTCTTGACAGCGACAGCCTCGGTGGCAGGAGTCCTTGCACCGGTGCACCGAATCTCCGAGTTCCGCAGCTCCAGTACGGCACCGCCCTTCGTCACGACGCTGCGCGAGTGCCGGATCATGCGTACTGTCATAACAGTGCCCTCATCTTCTGAGCGGAGGAGCGCCGAGGTCGTCTCAGCGTCCTTCTCCTTGTCCTCCTGCAGCTGCTTGCGTTGCCTTGCCTCATCGTCAGAAACCTGTAGAAAGTGTCCCTCCGAAAAACGTGTTTTCTGGACTTGCTTGTTCAGGACATGTCCTTGATTCAGCCGGAACGGTTCCTGCAGCTCATGGACATCGTCGCCACCATCCCATGGCCCGCAAGACCCTAGCTCCAACACGACGCCTTCCAGCACAAGTGTGCCGCTGCTGTCGGCGTGCAGGAGCCGCCGCGTGAGGAGGCCTTCGAAGCCGGCTGCGTGTGAGCGCGTGCCGCGACGCGCTTCGGTGTTGAAACCCAGATCAGATCGACCCAAATCTGTGCCGATATGGGTCAGCTGGGATTGGAGGCCTGTGAGGATGAGCTGCTGGAGTAGAAGCTCCACGCCAGACGGCAGCAAAAGCAGGCCTGCACGTAAGCCGCTCAGGTCGACGACCACAACATCCTGCAGTCTGGGCTGGGTATCGCTGGCCACGTCGTTGCGCGGTTGTTGGTTGTGCTGTAGCCGCTCGGGTTTGTCCGGTGCACCCGTAATTACAGCGTTTTGGCGCACAACCAGGGTTGCAAAATCGTGTGGCAGGTTGTGGGACCCAGCTGTGCCAAGCGTTACTGCTTGGGTAATGGAGCGTTCGGGCCCTGCGGTGTCGGCCTGCGCAAGCTTCAGTGCCTCCAGGAAATCCACCACTGTTGCCGTTTGGAAGCTGTGGCATGTTTCCAGAAAACACACGACTGCCAGAGCCATTAGCGGGAGCCGTGCGGACACCATCGTTGGCCAGCGACGCCCGGTTAGACGCCTACCACGATAGCGGATTTCTGCACACGCCATGGCTGTAGAGTATAGAAGGATTTACATAAAATAAAACAGGCTTAGGTTGCCCCGGTTTGGATCGGCATCCTCGGAAACGCCTCGCGATAACTGAGCTCGTCCACCGTCCCTGAGTGCCGATACTGCGACCTGTGGTTCGAGTCCGCAGATGTTTTTATCCGTTTTGAAGTTTTTATGGTTGACAGGTGCAGGTCTGGAGAGCGACCAGGAATGCAACACCAGGGCTGCTAATGCAGGAACCCAGCCCAAGCTTGAATCTCCATTTCAGCACATCCCGCTGCAGGGAAAATGTCTGTTACGAAGCAGCAAACGCCAGTGAAAACATCATGCCTGGAGGTATCAAGGAGCATGGGCTAGCTGTAACACCAGCGACGAGTTACACGCGCGTCCGCAATAAGCCGATCCTTTCAATTTGCCAATTAGAGCAATTTACACAATACCATTAAGATACAGGTGGTTGCGCTCGGTTGACACATGGCTGTCCACGTTTAGTACGGATACCGTACCTAACCAAAATGAGTTGTGAGAACACTAAAACCTTTTAAAGCAGTTATTAAAAGGACATGCTTGTATATGAATTAGAGCCGTGCAGATCTATCTCATGAGTTTGGCTTAGGGCTTCCCATGGGAGGGTTGTAAATATTTACGCAGCAGTTAAAAGTGTTTAAACAGATTTACAGGTTCAAAGAATGTCGGATTGCGTTGTGAGTTGTCACGTGGCAAACAAACCCTACCTTTGCGGGTAGGGAAGTATCGCCGCTGCGTTGTGCTTCCTCGCTACTCATACTCTGATGAAAAACATAAAATTTCTATAAGATATTTGGTTGAGCTACCCGTCGCCTCGCTGTTGTTTGTTTCTGGGACTTTGCCAAGAAGGCTTCCAAAGAGGGAAGCCGTGTCCACGAAGTTATTATTGGATAACGCCTTAATACCCTAACACAGTTACCGCTGCTGATCTCTAAGGTGCCACTTGAAAACCAAAGACCTAGAACTCCATGGCTGTACCGCGAAGTACTTCACGCGAAGCACATCAGCGCCATTTACCCTTCACGCCTTGGAGTTGATAACTTCTGATGTTTTGAACCTCGTCGCCGAAAGCTGTAAACGACGCAAACTTCCGTTTCCGGCAAGTCCTGGGCTGTTGCCGCGCAAAAACCCACAACGGAAAGCTAAGCCATCACCAGTTTATCGTTAATGCCATGGTGTCACGAAGTAATCGATTGCGAGCGGCTTCCCTGCCAAGGTTGTCCTCTGCTGCACCAGGAAAAAACGGCGGCTAGGGAACTTTCGTTTCTTTTATGAAGTACATTATATGTCCATGTCTGTCCATGGCTAAAGTGTTTAGAGGCTTACTGTAACAGAACAAATCTTAACGAGAAGCCCCCAACCCCGGATTTTCCTTCCATCTGTCGTGCTCTTCGGGCGCGCCCTGCCTTTCTTCGATGCAGCCAATCTCGGAAACAGGGCCCCCGTTGCCTCCATCTCTTCATGCCGTTTTACCCATTCATCAATCAAGCTTCAAAAACAAAACAAACCCAAACGTTTTTACGGCGAGTCGTCGCCGTGTTTTCAGAAGTCCACCTTTGTCAGTCCCCCTACTTCGATGCTCAGCCTGTAGCTGTCCAGACAACAAATATACTCTACTTGTGAGATGCTAATCGGATGGAGGGGCGACAGAATTAACGAGATTCGTGACGGAAGAAAGACACCGCAGTGTGCATTCGCCTTAAGTGCCGCGCGACGCCGCGCCGTCGCTGACTGCCACGGCGGCATGTGAAACCATCATTGCAAGCATTATCAACGTATGCATTATCGTAACTAAAAAATTGAGCAAACGAATTAAGCAAGCTGGGTTTCCCTCCTGCCTCAAGCCTTAACCGTCATGGAAGGCACCGCTCGACGGCGCACGTCAGGCCGAAGATCCTGGAAGCTGGCTGTGTCTAGTCCGGAAACGCCCATGTATGTACGGATATGCCGTACAAGCAGCTCGCCAGTGCCTGGGGCCATGCATAGCCCGGATCCCTCGTGGCCGGCTGCGACGAAAAGACCTGGATGAGCAACGCGACATACCGACGGAAGGACAGGGGGGTAAAGATACAGACATAGTATTCAATAGACAGACAGACAGACAGAACTGGTAAAGCAGACAGGAAGGCTGATTGGCGAATTCTAGTGAAGGCGCGAGAACTCCAACCAGCAGCCGACGGGCGGGCGCAAAGGCAGTTGGACAGCGACCGTGGGGGGCGTCCTGACCGTTGGCCAACGGCTACTTCGTTGACCAACAAAGTTAGACATATAGATAGGTAGGTAGATCGATAGACAGATAGATAGATAGATACATACATAGATACATACATACGCAAACATAGCCGCACAGACACCGTCTGGCTCGTAGACTTGGCGAGGGCTACGACAACGCGCACGCGCTTACAGAAAATATCATGCAACGAACACGCTGCGCCTACATGCCTCCCATCCCTTACGTACGGGGTGCCGTACACACCATGCCGTACCAAATTGCTTGTGCAAAGGGTCGCGCGCTCCGCAGTCCACCGCAGCAGCCCCGTCCCCGTCCCCGTACACGGACACCTCGCTGCTGTTCAACCCACAGAGGTACCAATGGGTCCCAATGACGATATCCGGGTCCGATTTCCGGAGTGGGGTCTTATGTAATAGCCCGAGCCGCCGGTACAGCGGTACAAGTACGGCAATAATGCTGCAGGCGGAGAGACACGCACTAACCTGGAGCCCCCTCCACCGGACCGATCAGCGGCAGCCCGCCCAAAGCGTACGGCCTAAGCCCGACTCGGACCGATAGCCCCGCCAAAGCGCCGCCGCCGGCGCTGTCGTCCGGCTTCCCGTCGGCAACGGCCGCCGCCGCTGCTGTGGCGGCTGCCGCGGCGTCTTTGAGCCCCGGCAGGAAAAGCGCTGAACGCTGCAATATGGCCGCGATGATTGCTGGGGATGGCGAGGTGTCCCACTCGCCAGACTCCCGGCTGCTGCCTGGGACAGCCAGTAAACGGGTGGCGGCGGTGGGACATGGGATGGCGATGGTGTCCCGTGGGGGGAAGCGGTTCAGTAGTGAAGTAGAAACGCGTTAAAAAGAGCCCATTACGGTGCAGATTGGTCTTGGTTGCAGACGCGGTGCCAGCCTAGCTGCCTGTCAGTGATGAACAACTGCATGACTGGGCCTGACTCAGCACGAAGCCGAGCGTTGCTTCATCTACATCTGATACATACATACACACACATACATACACATGCATGCCCCAATTATTATTTCCGCTCCTGGCTCCCTTCCTCCTGCTGCACCAGCTCATCGAGCTGCTGGCAATGCTCATACGGCTGCTGATATTGCTGCTTGCTGCTGCTGTTGCTGCGGCTGCTGTTGCTAGCGCTGCCCAGCTCACCAATGAGGAGGCTGCCACTTGCGCCGGTGGTGGCCGTGAATGTGATGTCCGCCGGCTCGCGAGGAGAGGCGGATGACGAGGAGGAGGCGGAGGAGGAAGGGGAGGAAGCAGCTGGTGCAGCAGCCTTGGGTGCCGAGGCCGTGGCGTAGTGCTGAGGAAGGACGGTTGGGAATGCGGTTTGGGGTTATAGGTTACAGGTTATGCAGGGGGCGGTTGGACGTTGGACGTTAGGAGGTTGTGCAGTACGGCAAGGTGTGGTAGTAGTAATTGTGGTGGTATGGCGGCACTGCTCCGGTGGCTGTGTGGCCTTAGTGCCCGAAAGAACTGGGGGACGAGGTAGCGATGGGAAGGGAATACCGTGTGTGTTCCCGCACATGCACGGCAGAGCCTCCCACGCGCACACTCTAGCAGCTGTACAGCTATAGTGATTTTGACGATTATGACTTCAGAGGAACATGGAACCTCTGGATTACGCACCACGCAACGTGGCTTTAAAACCCCAAATGCCGCCGACCGTCGCCATCAATGCTGCATAGCAGCACCGCACAACGGGCGCAGCAACGTGATGCACGTTGGTGATGTTGGTGGTTATCTTGGTGGTTATCTTAGTGGTTATCTTGGTGGTGATGTTGGTGGTGATGTTCGTGGTGATGTTGGTGGTGATGTTGGTGGTGATCTTGGTGGTGATGTTGGGTGGTGATGTCGGTGGTGATGTCGGGTGGTGATGTCGGTGGTGATGCTTCATAAACGTTTAGACCCCCCCCCCAATCGAACAATATCCCCACCTTGATGCCCATGTCGTCATCCATGCCGTACCTTCGTGTACGACATCTCCATCATGCCATGCGTCACCGGCGGCATGGCTGCCGGTCGCGGCATCTCTAGCAGATGTCCCCTCCGGGGCTGCAGCAGCTGCGCCCACACGGGATCCCCGGTGGCCGCGGACAGCAGGCCGCCCGTCCACACACCCGCGGAGAGCACCAGCGCGTGCCGAGCATGGATCCTTTGGAGGTGAAGGGATCACAACCGCGAGGAGGAGGAAGGGGGAGCTTAGGGGAGAAGACGAACCACAGACGAGTGAAGGTCATATCAGGATAGACGGATACATCAGGAGTGTGAGTATGTGAGAAGTTACCAGCCGGTAGCGACTTGGGAAGTAGCCCGAGGGTGGCTTTATGGGGAGGAGGGGAGTTCCCCTGTGAATGCGGTAAGGAACGGGTGAATGGGATGAATGGATTCATGGAGCTTTTCCTTTCAGGCCGCATCACAACGCGTCGCTCCGGGGGGCCCAGCACAGCAAGCCGAGGACAGCAGTTGGGGAGTCCATTGCAATCCAGGGGCGAGGACGGGGCCGGGGGCAGGAGGCATCGCATCCTAGGACCAGGTCGCAGCTGGCGGTGTGACCCCTTCCCCCCAACACGGGGCGGGAGGGGTCTCGCGATGACCGAGAGCGCTCCCCCTAGACACATACGCTCACAGACATACGCTTACATACATACGCTTACACACATACGCTTACATACATACACACATCCTTACCTGCGCCCCGACGTCTTGACGACGTGCCCACCGCTTGGTCCAGCCGACAGCTCCAGTCCCAGCACCTCCCCCTCCGGCCCCATCAGGTCTCCGAAACCAGGATCCGCACGGCACCGTTGCAACAACGTGTGGGCTGCGGCACGGCCGTTCTGCGGCACCAACCCCACCAGCAGGCCACCAACAGCAATCGGATATCAAACACACAACCACCAACCGAAGCAACGTGCTCCAGCGATGGAGGTCAATGAAGAGCTCAACCCCCCGGTGTTGGTGGGCATACCGCGGAATCCACCCACCCACCCACTACGTTCCCACGGTTCACGGAAACACATCACACCCATGACCACATGATGCACAACACACCAAAAGAAACGTGGGGCTGCCTTGCTTCCATGTGTGCGCAGCGTCCCGGCAGTGGCAGTGGCAATGACAGTGTGCAGTGGGTAGCGGCAGTGGCAGTGCCAGTCCCGCCAGGGCTCCTGCGTCCTGCAGCCGACCCCACCCCGCCTCAGCCCCCGTCTGGGCTCCCTCCTCCCCCTTCCTCCTCCTCCTCCTCCTCCCCCCGTACTGCTCACTCACAATCTGCAGGTCGGACTGCACCAGCAGGCCCCCCCCTCCCCCCGGCGGCACCAGCCCGGGCTCTATTTGCGCCAGTCTGCGCGGGTCCAGGTAGCTGGCCTTGAGGCCCACCGCGTTGAGCGCCAACTGCCTCTCCGACAGCGCGGTGTTCTCCCCGGGGCCAGTGGACACCAACAAGGAACCGCAGTCCTGGACAAAGGGACGAGGCGGTGTGTGATGGAGGAGGCAGATGTCAAGTGTTACGCGGAGACTGAAGTATAGGACCAGCTTTGCTGAGGGAGTGAGGCGCGGGTGCGGGTGCGGGTGCGGGTCTGGAGGAGGGAGCCCGCCAACTCGGACTATCGGGGCAGGCCTGCCCCAAGGGCGCTGTCGGACAGGACGTAAATTGGATGTGGGCGACCAGAGGCAGCTGAGAGGTGTGGAAGTCAGGAGGTGAGGTCGCTTAGAGCTGAGGTTGAAGGGAGTAAGGGAGTCCGTTGCACTTCACGGTATTACAAACAGGCGGCTGAGAGCAACGGGGGCAGACGGGGCGTTGCGGGGGGCCCCGCCACGTTCTACTCACCCGGCTGTGCTGCCGCACAGCCTCTAGAGCTGCCGCCGTAGCTACCCCACCTGCCATTCAATAGCTTCACGCAGGCCCTCATCCGCCTGAACCCTTCGCCGCCATAGCGCCAGGCTCCGTGCCGCCAGCGCCCATCCCACACTGCCCGGCGCGCGGTGGGCCATCCAAAGGTAGCCCTGACCTGCGTGTTACGTACGTACCAAACGGGGCACACATACGGGGCACACATACACACACACAGAGCATGGTGATGGTAACACGCACCGGCCGGATTGCGTTGGTTTTTAGGGAGGCACGGCAGGGGGACGATGGTGTCGTGGATGGATTCGGGAAGGCTCAGCAACAGCAGCAGCAGCAGCAGCAGCGGTGTTTCGCTCACCTGCGCCGGTGGCGCCTGCGCAGAGGCCCTTCCGCTCGAGTAGCAACACACTCAGCTGGTTTCGGAGGAGCTCCTGGGCAGCGAAGAGGCCCACGATGCCTGGGAAGGCGGGGCCAAGGGGTTGGCGTCTGTGCTGAGGGGTTGCCCTGAGGGGCCCGATGTCGGATCCGTTATTGGGTCAGGGGTCACTCAAGGTTAGCGAACGAAGACAATTAAGGTGATAATCGACAGACCTTATAATGTACTCCTCGCGCTGCATTAGCGGATACATGCCGCACCTTACCTGCTCCCACAATGACCACGTCAGCGGCCAAGACATCTTCGGAAGCGCCTTGCACTGCCGCTTGACGAATGACGCGCTTTGATCGCGGCAGAGATAGATATGGTAGACGTCGATGGATGCTGACTTTGTTACATGTGTGGGTGTTGCTGCTGGACGTAGATGTGTTTCGGGTCAGCATTTCGGAACCGCGCGCACTACATAGAACGCGCACTTGACTGCCGTTTATTATCCCGAGTAATGATGAGATGAGATCTTTGTCTGTTTGTCACGAGCTTTCGACAGATGCACAAAGTAACCTGAACCCCGTCTGCCGTGCTTTGAACTTTGTGGTTTGAGGGGCCCGTGGCAGCCCGTGATACCTTTCACCTGCAACATCACACTACATAAACGCCAGCCGGATTAGTAATAATGGTTAGAGACCTAGATTGTGCACTCTAGTGATTAACGGTACTAACGAACTTGCTGTGAAATTTACCAGCTTTACCTCGCGCCCTGTTGCCAGGGGCTTTAGACGAAGCGCCCATTAACACTGGACGTCACAGAGCGGAAATACGCGTATGCTAGCAACACTTTTTCCGGGCGCGGCAAGTCCAGGGCATCCTGTATGCAAAGGGTGAATACGCTTCCAAGGATTTGACATGCTATGCTCGGAGGGCCTACGAAACACAGCCCCGGTCCATGATTATCGGCGTTCAAGTCGCATCGGCGACCTCGGACAAGGACCCCCGTCAGTCCGCGCCCACGTAACTACAAATCCTTCAATAAGGGGCCGGCGTCCGATGACTGAAAACTGCTCAGCCGCTTCGCCATCCCCATGGGTCAATGACCCCGCGTTGGAAAGGCTGGAGATTCACTCAGCAGCGGTGACGGGATCGCAATACTACCAAAGCTCGCGCGAAGAAGCACATGCAGCAGAAATTGTTACGTACACCAGCGCGTACCGAGACCAGCCTGAAACCAGCGGTTCTCTACTCCTCGGCAATCGGGTCTCCGAACCACCGACAGAGCCACCATTACTGGTGCCATCATCATCTCCACCGTGCTCGCCACCTCCATGTCACTCTCCATCAATCCCTTTGCGATCTGCGTCGTCAAGCCAGAGAATTCCACAGGTGCCGTACTACCCCACTGCCGTACTGCCAATGCCACGTACAAATATTCAGTCCCATAACGTGCGTGCGCCATAGGCCACCTGGCAATGCACCTGCCGTCCTTTATGGGCCCTACGCCGCCTGACCTTCTGTAACCCCTTGCCGCCCTCCATCTCCCCATAACAGGCAATGGTGGTGGTAGCCCAAGCCCACGTGCCTCCTAGCTGCGCCCCCTCCACGCCGCTACCGCTACCTGAGCTCCTCCAGCTGCTCCTGCCCGAGCATCTCCCTAGCGCCACAGGTAGGATGACTCCTTGCGATGAAGGGTGGTTGGCTGTTTGACTGTCTGTTCACTTCGTTGGTTTATGTTGTTGGTTGGTTGGTTGGTTGGTTGGTTGGTTGGTTGGTTGGTTGGTTGGATTGGAAGGTCCTAGCCTATGGAGACCACATGGAAACCAACTGCGGTGTGAGGTGGTGGCTGGCTCCCAGATGGCTCAGCATGTCGATATATACCTGTTTGGGCCCCGGTGAACATGAGGGTTGTTACATACATACATGCAGACACACCCATACATGCTTACCCGGGCGGTCCTCCAGCTCCCTCCCTCCTCTGCCGCAGCAGCGGGGCACGCCGCCACGCCCCGGTGACCTGCCAGTCGGCCCAGTCAGTTCACCGACTGACTGACTGGCTGACTGGTCGAACGGAGATCAGAACAAATAGAAACACATACACCGTGGAGTAACTTAAACAAATGGTGGCATACTCATGATAGGTGACCACGGAAGCCCTTTTCCTTAGCTCCCTGCACCTCGGATGCCGTCCTTCCCTGTCCTCCCTCGGCCTGGTCCGCTGTAGCCGCCAAGCGTGCCATCCGCCGGCGGCTGGTGCTCCGTGTCCCAGCGACCCACGGGTCGTCACCTGCCACGCTCACCGCAACGGTCCCCGCATGCGATGCGCTGCAGCCACCGGTGGCCGAGGCGCTTCCCACGGACCACCAGCCTGCAGGTCAGAGATTGGCTGTTCCAGTATTGTCAGACCAGATGTATGCCGGCTTGAGTGGCGGTCTCGCTGATGATGCGGCTGTTGCTGCAGCCACTGCCCATGCTGCTGCTGCTGCTGCTGCCTGTGAGACTGGCTCTCCTGCGCACCCGCACCCATATCCGCACCCAGCCGGTGGGGTGGTACTGTCTACGAGCGATACAGCAGCTCCAGGGGATGTGCTGCAGCTGCTGGCGCGTCGCGGCACCGGGTTCCAGGGCTGGGTCGGGCCACCGGGCACCGCCACCGTCGTTGAGTCCCCTTCCTCTTCCGCCGCGGCCGCCGCCGCTACGGAGAAACCGCGTCGCGGTGGTGGATCGCTGCTGCATGGCCTGCCGGTCGCCTACGAGGACGATCACTTGGCGGTGGTCATCAAGCCGCCGGGTATTGCGACGCAGGGCTCAGGTACGTTCGCGCCGCTTGGATTCCACTGTCTGATGGGTGGTAGTGGGGAGGAGGCAGGGCCGCCCAGTCCGGCGCCTGCTTCCAAATACCTGCCTGGGGTCAGCGGGGATCTGCAGCTCCCGTTCCGAGCGGAGTCGATAACCTTGATGTTCGTGTTGTGGGGTGTTTGTTTGCGCATCCAGATCTGGGGATGGTTATGGGGGAGTGAATCTCGCCGTGTGGATGGGTGTGGTAGTTAGCTACGTGATCGGGTTGGGATCAGGTCGGGGCCGCTGCGCATGTTTGCCAACTTCGTCACAGTGCCTGCTGCGCTGCCGCCACCGCCACCATCTCGGCGGCCGTCGCCGCAGGTTCTGGAACCGTGCAGGGTCGCCTCAAGTATTGCCTCCGCGCCTCGCCCCTCGTCGGCGCGCTCAACAGGCCTCAGCAGGTGAGTTGCAGTTACTCGCTAAACGCTTGGACCCACCATTGCGGCTTTACACGCGATCTCTACTCCGGTGCTCACCATGACGACTGCTTTCGTAATGTCCATTACTTTGTTCACCGACGCGGTGTGCACTTGGGGCCGCTACTACTGCTGCTGCTGCTGCAGGTTCATCGGCTGGATGCGCCCACAGGGGGTCTGCTGCTGGTGGCTAAGACCCACGCGGCGCAGAGGAGATTGGCAGGCGACCTGCATCACAGGAGAATGGCAAAGAGGTGGATAGAGGGACATACGTACATTTAAGGGGGCGGCCCCCCGTAAGGGTCCCCTAGCTCCACCTGTCGCACATTAGGCCGTGGCCTGTGTGGTTCGAATGGACGTTTCTAGGGGGATAATGGGGGTGAAGGACGGTCGGGCTGGTGAGGCCTGTGGGGGCCTGAAAAAGGGTGTTGCGTGAGTGGATTGGGGTTCGCGTGACGGGGCAACAGGGGACAAGGTTGGGATCAACCCGCTGGATCTGCGTGGAGGGTGCCGTGTCCTAAGAAGTCGCGGAGCGCGCCTCTTGGCCCCTGGGCCTTTGTTATCCTGCGCCCCTCGCCGCGGCATTCGCTCGGAAAGGAGTCAACTGAGAAACCATGGCAACTTCGTTTGCTGAGCTAAGGTTCATCCTTGTCCGATGGATAGCACCAGAGGTTACTGCGACATTCTCGTGCGCGAAATGTACTGCAGGTACTGCACACTGGTCAAGGGTGAACGGTACGGCTCCGGAACCATCGACATGCCTCTGTCCGGCAAGCCCTGCCTCACATCCTTTCGCGTCGTGTCCAAGCGGGGGTTATCCCACACGACAGAGGTGGTGGCGTCCGCAGCAATTGGGGCTCGCATGGCAGCTGCATGGACGGGCGGGGAGAAGGCGGTGCGGTGTGGGCCAGGCCCCGCCGCTGCCGCCGGCCGCCGCCATCTGGACGTACTCACAAAGATTCTCTTGTGGCCTCACACAGGCCGCACCCACCAGCTTCGGAAGCACATGGCATATACAGGCACACCCATCCTGGGAGACCCACGGTACCGGGTGATGCGCAACAGTGCCGACCCACGGGTCGCTGATGGTACCAGCACTGCTTTTGCTGCCACCGCATCGGCGGCTGATGAGCTCGATGCTGCGGAGTTGTTGGGAATGAGGCATGAAGGAGGGGAGGTTAGCGGGCAGGAGGAGGACGAGAGTGATCAGTTCGTGGAGGGATCAATGACATCGGTTTCGGAGCAGCTCGGGGAAAGCGATGCCCTCGTTGCTGGCCGTAGTAAACCGGGTTGTACGAGGGAAGGCGCGGAGAGGGATGAGGAGGGCGAGATGTATCAACCGCCCGCTGACGCTGACTGGGCTCTAGCTGTAGCGGCTGCAGCGGCAGCAACGGCGGCTGTAGCGGGTGGGGCCGACGACTGCGACTTCCTGAACGATGGTTCGCCTGTTTCGCTGTGTCTTTGGGCTGTCGGGCTCCGCTTCCACCACCCGGTCAGCAGGCGGCGAATCGAAGTGGACATTTCGGAGTGGGCAGATGTCGTTTTCGACGACATCCTGCGGCGAAACGCCATGACCGCCGCCGCTACTGCCACAGACACAGCTACAGATACTGCGGGAGCTACAATGACTACCTGAGCCATGGCTGCTGTGATGACAGCTGAGGCAGGATGATGACTCCCATCGTGGCCACGGGAATGGAAAGCGACACGACGTGTTTTAGTATTTTTGTATTTTTGTGGGCCAACGTTTGCTTGCTCATGTGACGGCGCATTATGACAGCATTGGCATACCTCCCCCCAGTTGAAGATGTTCATCCGTTAGTTCCTAACGCACGGTGTTGGAATTGGCCTCTGTGGGGAAGCCCTGTTCTTCCAAAAAAGATATTGAGTGTCCCGTCAGTTAACATCCGCCCAGGGCGGGAATTTCGACACCAAGCATTCCTGGGCTGTAAAGCACTGAAAACGTTGGGGGATGTTCTTCTTGCGCGAGATGCTTTAGATGCGGTTATGCACACACCGGACCAGTGCAGGGCGTGGCGTCAAACAGTGGACCGATACCTCCAGCCGCGGACCCCACTAGCCCAATCCCTTTGCACCTTTCGTAAGTGTCATGAGTGTTTTTAATGCTGTTGTCGCTCTCTTAGCTGATATCCCAGCGCATTGGCGACAGGCTGCTAGTCTTTTGTTGCCCCTTGAGTGCAGAATTTAGAGCAGCGATGGTGCCATCCATTGAGTCTGTTCCCCAAACCCTGGTGTCGCGATTAGGTTGGAGGTGGGGTGGAGGGCCTCCCATCCGACTTCAAGATCTATCCGATAAATTAGCGACTGATATGCAACTTTCGCCACGTTATGTGGCTCATCGAGTAGCCCATACCCTGTTCATCATTGAGGCGACAGGCTCTTCTGAGGTACCGGGTGAGGCTAATCCTACCTTGCAACGGACCTTCCATCGTTTATGGTTTCATTTACTATGGGAAGATGAACAAAATGAGGTTTGATGGCGTCTCACGGTTGATGGGGTGCCCATATAAGGAAGTTCCCATCTCCAGTAGGTTCCCTGGGAGGCGCATCCCCTCGCTGTCATCACTTCTGGGCCTGTCCGGTGGCAGTAGCGGACAAACTCACTCTGTCAATAGGGTCCGGGAACAACTTGGCGGGAACAACTCGGACAAGCAAACCAACCGTTTCGTCTGGAGGGTTTGCCCAGGCGTCCACAACCACGTCACACTCGCGAATTTCGCCCTTGAGTGAGCGAAGTGTAGGGTCCTCGGCAACTAGAAGAGGACATATAGGGACGTGAAAGAGCGTCCGCCAGGCCAAAAACCGCTGGTGCAGGATGGCGGTGAAGTCTTGGGCCGGAATATGGCATCTCAGGGCTCAGGGGATTGCTGCAAAGTCGAAAAACACGGAGGTCGCGGAGATTGTGATGCCGAAGATGCACCCAGAACAGGGCTGGGAGCCGATGCCACAAGTGCTGCAGACGCGGGCCGGGCAGGTTGGGGTGATGGCGGGCCAAAAGGAAAGCCGGAGGCCAAATCAGAGTCACCAGGAGAGGAGGGCGCCGCAGCGGCTCGGTTCTGAGGGGGCAGCGAGGGGGCATCATAAAGGCTCCCGGGACGGTGCTGGAGCCGTTGCCTGTTGCCAGTGTTGAGTTGCTTGTCTGCCGAATGCAACACTGGCAACCAGGAAGCAGAGCGACATTAGTGGAGTGAGTTTGGGAGTTAGCCAATGTTTTGGTAGAACCGAAGCCAAGAGCTAAGCTCCACCGCAGTGAGCTATGGTGGACCCAACGTTCATGGTGGCGGCTACGGAATTGCTACGTGTTTTGAAGATGATGTTTTAGGGTGCGGACAGCACCGGTGGATCTGTTTAAATCCACTGTAACTTTGTTCATTCAGTCACAACTAAGACTGGAACAGACTGGAACCGAAACCACGATTGCACCCGAGGGCCGCTGCACCTGTGGGTTCACGACACTGCACCTGAGGGCCGCATGGTGCACAGGGTGAGGGGAGAGTTCTGCCCTTGTAAACGCATACACACGCTTGCCGCCGGCAAACCTAGAAAGCTTCTCTCTACGACATAGCTAGCCAGCAAAGAACCAACGCTCTACTTGTGCGCGCTCAGCAACCGCTAAACCGGAAACGACGCTCTAACTGGCGCAAGGGCACAAAAGTTCCCCCACTTTTCGGCGTTAGGCGTAATTCCCGGCCGATACATTATCAGCGCCGTCACAATGCCGTTTACGCATGTTGATATGGAAAGGCCCATCGTTGTTCAAAACCAGTGTCTCAAGTTCCGAGTGTCCGAAACCAACCAAACAAACTATGCATTGTTTATTTGCAGCATATGGACAGGCATGGATTAACACAGAGCTGAACTGGCAGCCGAAGTTACTCATGACAAAAAAGGCATACGTTGAGCGCCGCGCTTTTTGTTGACAAACAATCACGTCACTGCCTGCTGGAACGGTGCCATGTCTCAGAATTTTTCAAATGCGATAGCAGTCCTTATCCTGATTCTGGCATTAGCAAAAAATTGTTGGGCTGTGAAGGATTGGCGCAGCTTAGATTTCGTAAACTTGCACGTTGACTTTGGCCGCCAAGCAGGTGCACTCTAGACGACATGCATCCCCCTGAATAACGTAACGTGTATTTCACGTAGATACGATGTGGATCTGCGTGGAAGCAAAAGCTTGAATTGGACTACACCATACAGGTGTATGGATGTACCGTCCAATCGTGATCGCCGATCAACGAAAGATTTGTCCTGTCATGTACAACACATATAAAAATTCACCCATACAGAGAAGAAGTTGTATACAAGCAGTTGGAGTCTGTGTAGAGCTGCTTTCGTTACGGAGTGATAATTGCTCCTGAATTTCGGAATCCTTTGGAACTCCTTGAGATTTAGAGCATATATCATCCTCGGAAAACGTTCTGAGGGTTATCCATAGCGAATTGGTTATTTGCTTCGCCTCAGCGCACCCCGTAAACGGTTTCGTCATGGCTCTGCAAATGACCCTTAAGCAGCAGCGCGTGTGCACTCGCGCCAGTTCTAGGCAGCCCTTCCGGTGAGCATGGAAATTCTTCTTGGAATTGGGCAATTAAACTCGTTTTACTGCCTCAGCGACGTCGTAAGAGTCGCTTATTAGCCACACGCCGACACACAGTGCACAGGCGGCCCAGCTTTTCGCTACTAGATTTCTGCGAATTCCAAGCACGTTGTTTTCTTTTATCTCGCAGCGCTGCACCTCCGGCAGGCCGTCCCCGGCAGTGCGTGGTCCGGGTGCAAGCCACAGCTGCACCCAATGATCTCAACTCGGGCCTCGGCTTCCAGACGATGCGCGATGGCGTGAAGATTGCGGCCCAGGAGACGCTTCTGACCCCACGCTTTTATACGACTGGTGAGACGACGCATGACAGCTGTCGGTTAACAGGGCACATTGTCGTCACGATATGTATGTGCTCCAATCAGCGCTAACCTGGAGACCCATATCGCATGCAGACTTCGCTGAGATGGAGGAGCTGTTCAGCCAGGAGATTAACCCGCATCTCGACATGGGGGAACTCGACGCCTGTCTGCAGGAGTTCCGCAACGACTACAACAAGTGCCACTTCGTCCGGAACGAGACCTTCAAGGTCAGGAGGCTGCTAAGCTTTACCCAATCCACGTCTTTTACCCATCTATATACATTACGCCTTGCAATCGCGTATTGTCTCTCCAATCGCTGGTTGTAATGTTAGTAGTTTATCATGCGGATCCGAGTGGATCACAGGCGAGTGCAATGTTTAAGTATCCCCGCATACCGCGTAACCCACGTAGGCAGCCGCCGATAAGGTCACAGGCGCCACACGTAAAATCTTTATTGAGTTCCTGGAGCGTTCTTGCACGGCTGAGTTTTCGGGCTTCCTGCTGTACAAGGAGCTGGCCCGCCGCCTGAAAACGTCCAGCCCCGCGGTTGCTGAGATGTAAGTTCCGTGATGCACGGCGCACCCTGCTTAGGTTTCAGTGTGGATAGCCTTGGTACACGCACGAGGTACACGCGGTACAAAGCACTGGGCAGCTGACACGTCTAACAGCATACAATGTGCGCTTTGCGTGCTGACAGGTTCCTGCTGATGAGCCGTGATGAGGCTCGCCACGCTGGTTTCCTGAACAAGGCCCTGTCCGATTTCAACCTGGCTCTGGACCTGGGGTTTCTGACGAAGAACCGCACTTACACCTACTTTAAGCCCAAGTTCATTATCTACGCCACCTTCCTGTCTGAGAAGATCGGCTACTGGCGGTGGGTTTTTGTCAAAAGGAATCTAAACTTCCTGCATGTCTGTGATGATGTGCTGTGAGACGCTTGAAGGGTGGGCGGTCCTGGACTTCTGGGCGGATATCGTGATGGCTGGTCATAGGCCACTCCGAAGATGACCAATGTGGTTACTCGTATTTGCAGATACATCACTATCTACCGCCACCTGCAGCGCAACCCCGATAACCAGCTGTACCCTCTGTTCGAGTACTTTGAGAATTGGTGCCAGGTGAGTTTTAAACTGCTCAGAATTTTAACCCTCTTTCACTAGACGAACCGCAACATGGGAATCGCCAAACACAGTTTTCCGGTTACTAGAAACAATTATATGGTACCTGACGACGTAAGGATTCATGTTCTGGAGTTTTTACATTTGGGACTCTTGTTTTTACTATGCAGGATGAGAACCGCCACGGTGATTTCCTGGCGGCTTGCCTGAAGGCACGCCCAGAGCTGCTGAACACCTGGGAGGCCAAGCTCTGGAGCAAGTTCTTTTGCTTGTCCGTGTATGTAACCATGTACCTGAATGACCACCAGCGGACTGCATTCTACGAAGCGCTGGGCCTGACAACCCGCCAGTTTAACCAGCACGGTAAGCAGCGGCGTGACGGCTGTCAGGGTGGGGCCTTTCCTGGTTATGAATATAGGCCGCTTTCCTAAGAACTACTTACCCCAACAATCTGCACGTTTTGTTGCAACAGTTATTATTGAGACGAACAAGTCGACGGAGCGGCTCTTCCCCGTGGTGCCGGACGTGGAGGATCCCGCTTTCTTTGAGCTGCTGAACGAGATGGTTGACGTGAACAGCAAGCTGGTTAAGCTGGACGCTGACGGCAACACGCCCGCCTTCCTGAAGTCGCTCATGAAGCTGCCCCTGCAGGTGTGTACAACGGTATGGTCACCCGCACTTAGCCGTCCTAGTGCCCTACCTGTAATCCTAAAGTAACCATGAAGCTGAACCCCTGTGTCAACTGTGGATCTTGTGCATGCGACGCCAAAGCATTTGAATGTAGATGTGCTAGCAGTCGAGCTTTACCTGCCGGGGATTTTGCCCTCGTAATTAATTTGTATCAAATGCATGGATATGCAGGAGCGCCTGGCGTCGCTGCTGATCCGCATCCTGTTCTGCAAGGAGAAGCAGTGCGGCAGCGTAGACATCCCCAGCTCAGCTGCGGCGCAGCAGCTGGCTTTCTAAGTGGCTTCTGCGACGAAATGGGGGCCGCGGGGTAACTTATGAGTGATTTAAATTACTTTTTTTACTCGTGTGGTGATGACGATTGATGGCACACAGCTGGGTCGCGGCTCGGGAGGGCTACCATTCGTTTACCACAAATGAGGTAGCTATGAACGGTTGGAGAGATGATTGCTTGATAGGCAGTCTCCATGCCGTTGTATGGAGCCTCCAGGGCTGGTGCTTTCTGGGAGGTTTGGCTCTCCCAGACAGCCCATCGGAATAGTTGATGGGATTCCATTGTGATGCTGAGGGTAGGGTTAGAACTTGTGGGCTATGTAAGATTTGCGGGATGCTTGTATAATTTTCTTTTATGTCGCATTGACATAGTCACTGTATTCTTTTACTGGATGCCCAAGAGGAAGCTTGGGATCTTGTAAGGGAGCAATCTGGGTACTTCATCCGTAACCACCTAATGCATGCCATGGGGCGCACGTACGCTGCCTGTATTGTGTCACCAGATGCAAATGGTGCCCGCCACAGACAGAATTAGCTCTTTTAACGTGTGCTGTACGGATTCATGGGCACAAGACTGTGGCGCGTCATAGGGCTTTCCTGGTCTTTGTCTATACACATAGACATTGGTTTGGGCAAGTCAGCCCAACAGGTCTGACTCAGCTTGCACGGGGCCTGGAAATCCCTTGTAATATTTGGAATTCTTTGAAATAACAGACTTGGCCAACAGCACCGCTCTGTGTCCGAGAGTATACAATGCTCTGCAGTAATTAGCACGGGAAGGGTTTCTGCTGTAAACAGTGTGGGGAAACCAGTCGACAGCTATGGATTGAATTACAACGTATACTGCCAGCCAAGAAGACTCCGCACCGATGGCCGGGCGGGTGCCCGGCAGCTGCGTGGGCGCATGGATTTGAAATGCTGAAATGCTACCAAGCCATACCAGAAGGCTGTTTGGGCTTATCTCTGCCTAGCTCCGCTGAACAGGCGTTGATTAGGTTATTGAACGGGTCTGAAGCCTAGGTTGGATGCTGTGAGTACACGTGTCGTACCGTGAATCTTTTTGCACGGAGAATCATGTACTCTCAGGCTGCCTATTGTTGTTTCGTCAGCGGTCCGGGCAGCCCAAAATGGTCTTTGGAGACTTTGCAGTGCATATGAGGCAACGCCGACGCATTGGCATATGTCGCGGAATCTAAAGAATACCAATAATAGGGTGCCAAGTGGCCTACAGCTGTGTAGGTTGGGAAAAGGCACCCTCATGATGCATTGCAATAGGCGCGGCCCAACATAGGCGCGATTTAGGCGAGGCGCAGCTGCGACACCTTGAATCGCAAGCAAACAACTATACCATGGCTCCATGAACCTAAAATTACCGCGTTAGCCTCTTCTGAAGGAAAGCAGTTGACATTTCATGCCCGTAACATGTATTTTAACGTGTCAGTACAACTCCCCAACGTCCTGGACGAGACGTCCAGGCCAAACTCTCAGTTGCTTCAGCATTTTCCAGGGGGCTTTGAGTAAAAATGTTACGGAGAGAAATGGGCACGAATATGCTGCCCCTTAAAAGAAAATGATTCAGGCTTGCAGCAGCTTGCCTGCTGCGCGGGCCAACCGTTTGGCGAAGTTAATACTGTTGGTTTTCACTTATATGCTTGCTCACAAGACTAATGCAAATGAGTCGCCCCAGTCGGCCGCGTGCGCACCCGGGTATGCCAGTCCTTAGCAACGAAGTTCATAGTTTCTGGACAACCTATGCATACCATGCACATCTGCAGATTATCAAGCATTTGTGAACTTGTGGACAACAGTGTTTCGCTTGTACAAGCAGTGGCGAGCTGTGAAAATTCAACAGAGGTGAGTCCGCAGCCAGCGTTAAACGATTTGGCCTTTGTATAAGGCATACTGGGGCCTCACTTTGGATAGGTCGCTGACTGCATAGGCAGATACCTTCATGCCGTAGGCAAGCGTGGCAATAATTTCCCAAAAGCGATGCAAAAGGCAGGTCCAGCAATCCATTGCACCGCACATACTTTGCATGGCTAATGGAGGTTGCTGGCACAACACCCTCCCGTTGGTTCCGTCTGCCATTCCGGTGTACGGCGCGCAGAACCAACCAACCCTTCGGCTGCTGATCAGCACAACTTGGGTAGCTGAAAATGCTAATGATACGGGGAGCCAGCTGCAGCCCTCCTCCGCCGCGGACTTTGCGGAGGAGGTCAGACAGGACTTGGGGAGAGCACAGATTGCAGCAACGGTTGATTATGAGACCAGCGAAAATGGATGGTGGAATGGCACCGGGTTGAACAGCAAGCCTCCGCAGGGATACGCAGGTGCGAGAAGTGTCCCGCCATTAGTGGCGACCGTCGTACGTGTGCCGTGCGGATCCTCAGCATGTCCGAGCCCCTTATCCCCCGCTCCCCTCTGGCGGCCTACGGCTTGGCGACAACGCCTCTGATGGTAAACGCAGCATTGAAGAGCTACCCCCGGCCCCCGTTAGCTTGCGAGCGTGGAATGCAAATGAGAAGACCGTCCAATCGGTTCGGAAAGCCGCAACGACATGAATTGGTTATTGCTGTCTTACCCCAACACACTCAGGATGGACTACCAGGCCGGAGACGGTGGCCGTGTCCGCCGCCGCGGCACAGGAGCTGCCCAGCATGCTGCTGCTGCAGGACCCGGACCTGCAATGGAGCGATGTGCTGCCGGAAGTGCGCAGCATGGTCGCGCTATACGGCGGAAGGCTGCAAGCTTTGCCTTACGCTGTGGAGGTGCCGCTGGTGTTGTACAGGAGGTACGCTGTGGGACGTATTGCGAGGCAGGGCCATCACCACGCAACATGCTGGGGAATGCTGCCACGGGATGGAGGCGGGAATGGGTGGGGTTCTGCACGGGACGTGGCGTGGTCCACCCGCACGTCCATGAGGACGTCCAGCAAGGGGACCGGCTAGTCCAGCCAGTAGTCAGCTATCGAGCGAAGGCTGTCTATCAGTGGGGGCAACCTGAGCCGGTGGACAGGTGTCCCAGATCAGCAAATCGCGTGAATGCTAGGGAGGCCTTCCCTTCCTCTCTGTCCACGCCACCATATGCTTCGAAAGGGCCCTTAAACCAGCGCGTGCAGCCAGGGGTGCTTAGGGGTGCCGCGGTCAAGTTGAGCTCTCCCAATTTCGCCCTGACCCATGGGGCTAGTGCTGCTACTGCTGCTGCTGTCGTTACTGCTGCGTGCCGTTCTCTCCTGTCCTAGGGACGCCCTCCGGAGCATCGGGGCCGGCCCGGCGCAGACTTGGCCCGGGCTACTGTCGCTGTTGCAGCAGCTTCAGAGGCGACAGCAGCAGCAACAACAACAGCGGCAGACGCCTAATGACAGCAGCACCAGGAGCGCTGTCCAAGGACCTGGCAGCGGGCTCTGCAACGCCCTCCCGTCGGGTTGTAGCCGCGATGCTGACCTGCTCATAAGCATCTGGGCTAGCTTGGCGCTGGCTTCCATTCGCGTGCAAACCTCGGAGGAGGACCTGAAGAAGTTGATAGACGAGCAGCTAGGTGGCGCTGATGTCGCCGCTGCCGCCGCCGCCGTACAGTCCCTGGCCCAAGCCCTGCAGCTGTACCGCGAACTCATGGGGCTAGCGCCGCCAGGCGCCGCTCACGCGCCGTGCGTGCGACCGGACCTGCAGTTAGCGCTGGCGAAGTGCGCTGTTGTGGTGGGTTACGGGAGTTCCTTGAAAGCAGCGATATGGCAGCTGGGCAAAGAGCGTGAGGAGCAGCAGGGGCGGCGGAGGCGGAGGCAGCGGCATTTGGCGGCAGAGGCTGAGGCCGGGGAGCTTTCGCAGCATGGGCTGCAGCATGCTCGGGCGTTACAACAGCAACAGGGGGAGGAGGAGGAGGCTGTGGGGAGTGTGGCGTTGGTTGCGGCGCTACCTGGAAGCGCCTTGTCTGGTGGGTTGGTTGTCTGGTGGGTTGGTTGCTGAGTCCTGACCTTGCCTTTGCTGTTCATTCCGCATGTCCACATCGGGCCGCAGCTCCCTCACCCTCTTTACTGCAACCATCTGCGACCATGCCTCCCTGTTACCCTCTCTAACGCCGTGGATTGGATGCTGATCACAGCACTTATAGTATCTGTTTCTGCCTACCGGTACCTCGCTGTCCTATCCTGTTGCTTTTGACACGTAGACGCCGCTGGGTCATGTGGCAGTCCTGCCTGCAGCGGCAGCAGCGGCAGCAACAGTAGCCAGGCGGACGGGCCAGATGGAGGCAGCGGCGGAGTCTTGCGGGGCGTGTACCTGGGGCATGACGTACTGGCGTTCCAAATTAACGCCACAGCTCCGCCGCTGTTGCAATATGCCACGTGGCGGGTGGCAGCGGTCGCTCTGGGCCAGAACCGCAGCTGGCAGTCCGTGCTGTCGCCCGCGGAGGGCGGCGCAACGGTACATCGCGCGTCGCAGCTCGCTGATGTGGAGCGCTGGACGTCGTACGGGTACGACAAGTACGATATCTCGTCATACTTGACGGCGCTGCGGGACAGCTTGAGGGGGCCGCTTACCTTCACGGCGCCGCGGCTGCCTCCCGCCCTGGGCGAGGGGCTGCTGGAGGTGTTGCGTGAGGCAGCCAATGACGCGGCGTTCGGGTCTGTGGCGAACACAACTGCACTGGCGGAGGTGGGGTATCGGGCGGACCTTATTGCGTGGCGGGGTTTGCCCATTCCTATTGTTATGCTGGCGTCATGCTGTATGTGTTCAGCTCTCCCGGCTGGGGGCCATGTACCGATGTACGTGTCCTGTGGGGGCACAGCTGGCGAGCTACGAGTGCGGCCTGCACCGAGGCTGATGGGTATGGTACTTGGGTATGGGCCGCAGTCGCTGCGGGGCGGAGGCATGCCCGGGCGCCCTGTGCCGCTTTGCCGTAACCCCAATATGCATATTGTTTCCGGGCCCTGACTCTGAGACCCGTGTACCCTGACGACCGTTTCGCAGTTGGCAATAACCCGCCTGAGGCGGGCGTACGATGCGAACCGCGGGGCGGTGCTTGACGCCCTGGCAGTGCATTTGGGCCTCCAAGCAGACGCCAGTAGCGTGGGACGCGCCGGAAACGACACTGGTACTGGCAGCGGTGGGCTCCGAGGCGCAAAGCTCGCAGGCGTCATCATCAGTAGCATTGTGGCTACAGCAGCGGCGTCGCTAGTTGCGGCGCTGGCGCTATGGTGGATGAGGGGCTGGGTGCTGGCGCACAGGCTGGGCGTGTGGATGCCGGCTCTGGACCGCCGGTCCACTGCTCCGGGGTATGGACCGGACACGACACTCATGTTGACGGACGTGCAGGTTAGCAAGGGATTGCGTTTGGAAGGGTCGGCGGAGAGTGGGGGGAGGAGAGTGGGAAGGAGAGTGGGGGACAGTGGCGGTCAGCTCGGGTTGGCCCGTCGTTCGTTGCATCGACACGCAGCCCTTCCTGAACAGACGTCCTGTGGTATACGGTTTTTCTGCACCGGACTGTCCGGTGGTGTAACCCCCCGAAGCGCATGTGGGTATCGTCCGGGGTACAGTGTTGTCTTCGTACGGCAGGCTGTATCCCGGCAGGCTGGAACTGCACATCGCAAGGGCTTGCGGGTGCGGGTGCGGGTGCGGGGACATAGAAAATGTCCAGCGACCTGAACTATGTCCAGCTTTGAACCGACCCCGGATGATCGTCCCATCCCAGGGAAGAAGACCCAACAGAGCTTGCATTCTATTCATATTCGTACTCTCTTCTCCGTTTGGGTTGAGGCCTCTGCGGTCCTGATCGGATGGCCCCCGGGTAACTGAGTTGACCGCCTTGTCTGACTTATTGCGACTGCGGCATCAGGACTCCACGCGCCTGTGGGAAACGCTGCCCGTCGCGGTAATGGACGCCGCGCTATCGCTCCACAACGACGCCTTCCGGCAACTGCTGCCACGGTACCGCGGATATGAGTGCCACACGGTACGGTGCGGTTCCTTACAGTAACGTACGGTGCGGTACGGTACGGTACGGGTGTGAGGATTTCAAATAAAACTTGCAGTATCATGTCGTAAAACACAGCAGGATTGCGGAAGTGGTCTCCCTGGTAGTGGTAGGCCTGAAGTGGTCTCTCTCGCTTCCCTGCGCGGGAGTGCACTGTCTGTCACCAGGAAGCAGTTATTCCGCAGGAGGGCGGGTGGTGCATAGGAGGTGAGATAGAGAAGGATAGGAACGGTTGAGAAGCGCCAAGGCCTCGTCGGTGTCCGTTTTTGGTAGTACCTTAGGTGGAGCTGCCAAGAGCGCACCACTCGCCAGCCCCACCTCCGCATCCGTTGTTCCCTCGCGTGCCCCCGTCTGGACCTGGACTCCGTACAGGAGGGCGACAGCTTCGTGTTGGCATTCTACACGGCGGTGGAGGCGGCGGCTTTTGCACTGGAGATTCAGGTACGCATGCAAACATAGAGAGCGGAACGGAGCCTCGTGGTTTGTGGTTTGCGGGTGTTCACGCCAATTCGTCATCATGCTCACTGGACAACGCCGCTCATGTCGCCGCTTATCTACACAACGTGTGCATGTCCTGAATGGGTTCCAACGTTTGGGTTGGCTTATTTTACAAGTTACAAGTTCCGCACACAAGTGCGGGTGTGTCCGTAAAAGCCGGGGGGGCCATGGACTTATGTGTTCAATTGGTCTTTCTCTGTGTGGTAGAGGCTTCAACTGATTAGCTGTAGCTTCCGCGACATCTTTTTCCTCGTTCCGAGGAGCATTGCCGTCTGCACATCCTTGTTCGCGCCTTGCCACAGCCACAACCCCTACCACCATCCATTTATTCATGTTGTTACATCAGCAGCTATTAAATCCTAGTAAATGATAAAATAAATAATAATATGATAGCACTGATAAAACTGTCGTAAGCACCGGGCTGATAGGCCGCTCCTCAACGGCCCCCGTTCTGCAGCTCGTGTTGCTCCAGCTCCCCTGGCCGCAAGAGCTCCTGGATCACGAGCTGGGTGCCGTTGTACGGCAAACACCGCCGCACTCGGACAGCAACGAGGGCGCCGCGCAGGCTGGGCCCGGGCAGGGGGCCCCGTTCTCCGCTTCCAACGACGGCGGCGCCGGTGGTGGCGCTGGAGGCCCTCACGGTAGCAATGGCGGCCTGGAGGAGGGACTGGCCGTGATGGGCGGTAGCAGCGCCCTGGGCATGAGTACGACACGCGGTCCACCAGAGTACGGCGATTTGGGTACGGCGACGTGTACGAATATGGAGCCTTGGGGCCTGCAGGTGCGTCGCATGCATGCCCCCCCGTATCTCCCCATGGCCCGTTCAGATCCCCCCCTACACATTCCCCTCTCATTCCCCAGGGCGGCTCACACTTCTTCCTTCTCCCCCCTCCCCCTTCTCCCCTCCCCCCTGGAGCAGGCGGTGGACGAGGAGCAGGCGGCCGTGCTGAACTCAGACGAGCGCCTGATGAAGAGCCTGTATAGAGCGTAGGTCTCTCGGAGCGTGGGTCATGTACTCTTGTGTCTAGGCCAGGCCGTGCTCCGCCTTCAGGGGTGTTTTCCTGTAGCGCACGGTGATACGGTACTTCCTCGGTCCTATACGTGTGTATGTATGTATGTATGTATGTGCGGTCAAGGCTTTGTCCTGTAGCGTCTCTTTTCTACCGTGTTGTGCGTTTCCTCGCCTCGCCGCACCCCTCAGTGCGCCTCTTTCCCCTGTTGCCGCTGCGGCTGCTGCTCCCGCGGCAGCGGTGGCGGGAGGCCTCCTGAGCCCCGACCGGTTCTCCCGTCCTTTTATCCTGCCGAGCTGCATGATAGTTACCCTGCAAGCTTTCCTAGCGCGTTCAACTAACACCCTCTCCGTCTGCCATCCCTGGGCCCGTCCTCCTTGCCGTACACTGCAGAACCACCAGGCGACCCCCGGGTCGGTCCCGAACCTTCTCCACGCTTCAGGGCCTTCGCGTGCAGGAACGTGGCAGCTGGTCCGCAGGCCTTCGGCGGCGGGCACGGCAAACCGACGCCACCGCTGGCGGCGGCGGCGACTCCGCCGCCGGTGATGGCGGCGGCGCGGCGGCGTGGGTGGAGGGTCGCTCCCTCAGTGACAGCCGCGCGGAGCTGGACTTCCAGGGCACTAGCTCCCGATCCCACTCCGGCCTGGACGCGGACTCCGCCACCGACACGTGTGAGCGCGATAGCCTCTTGCACCTGCGCAAGGCGCCGCTGGTGCCTCCCACGAGGACGGGAACGGGGCCCGGCACAGGCGCCGGCGGGCTGTCACTGCACCAGCTGCCGCAACTCCAGCAGCAACATCCATACGCGACAGTGGAGGGTGATAGCCTTAGCGGCGGCAGCGGCAGCGGCGGGCCGAAGCGGCCGCGCAAGCGGGGAAGTGACCTGGACAACGCGGCTACGACGGCAGTGGCGTTTTCTGGGCGCTACCGTAGCGGCGGCAGCCTGCAGCTGCCGCCGTGGTTCAGCGCTGCCGGCGATGGCGGCGGTGGCGGTAGCCTGCCAGCACACTCGGGTTTGGCGATTTTACCAAGCGGGGAGAGGGTCCCGTCTGGGGTGGGGCTGACGGATGCGAACGAGGAGGCATCATTGCGGCTGGGGCTGCCGTTGATGTTGCAGCGCCAGTCACATTCGCAACACCCATTTTACGGACGCACTGCATCACAGGATCTGGGCGGCAGTCGGCAGCTCTGGCACAGATCAACGGAAGCCTCCCGCAACAACAGCAACACCTTGTTTGCCAGCACGAGCACCAATAACAACAATAACAGCCTCAGCAACGGCAACAACTCCCGATCATTAGTCCTGATGCGCGCCCGCAACTCCACGCGGTCCTCGGCGGGAACACCCACACCGCCCTTCACTGCCCTGCTGGCCACGCTACGGGTCTCCGGCGACGGCGAAGGGAGCGGCGGCGGCGCCGCTGCTGCCGGCCCTGCTGCCGGCGGGCTGGTTGGCGGCGTGGATTTTATGTTGCGATTGGCTTTTGCGAGCCAAGCGGACAGGTATGGCGGGGTATCGGCGGTTTGTAACGTAAGCGCGCGCTGAGAGGGTGAAGGTGAAGGGAAGGGGGCTGCGGTGTGTGCTGCCTGGTGGCCAGTGCCCTCCGGAGCGTGTGTGTGCAGCTGGGGACTGTGGGACATCGGGACACTGGTGTGGGGTCGAGAGCGGGGAATTGCGCCGCAGTGAAGTGAAGTGAAGTGAAGGGCGAAGGGTGAAGGGTGAAGGGATGCAGTCTGTCGTTTACTGGACCCTGCCTGCTGTGGAACAGCGAGCTGGTGGATGCATGGCTCGGTTCGGCTCTCGGAGTCAGCAGCACTGGGACAGCGGTCGGAGTTTGCTCGTGGATGTGCTGACCGCGGTGAAATATATACGTGCGTGTGCGTATTTTACGCCTCGGTTGCGTTACCCAGATAGAGAGGTGTGCAACGAGTACCCATACGAGCTAGCAGAGGCCCAAGAGCCTAATAAGAGCCGCACAAGTTAGGTACAACTCATAATGTAACGCAAAGGTATGTTTGTCGATTAGGCGCATCATCGCCATCTAGGAGATCAAGGGTGCTGTAGGGCCCCAGGAGCCGCAGCGGCAGCAGCAGCAGGCATGTCGCCTAAGCGCTGCACAACCCTCCTGCCGCCTGCTGTTTTGGAACTCTGCCCCGACACTCAGGCGGTCTCCCTCCGGCGACGATGACGGCGGCGGGGGCGGTAGCGGCCGCACGCCCGACAGCCGCGACACCATCATGCGCCGCCTGGGCTTCAAGCAGTTCGCCCAGCGCTCGTCGCTGGGCGGCGGGGCCGAGACGCCGCTCATCCTTGTCGGGGATCCATCCGAGCAGCGGCACCGCCGCCGGCACCGGCAGCAGCGGCAGCAGCAGCGGCAGCGGCAGCGACGCGGGAGCCACGTGCTGATGCCCGCCTTCGACGACCTGGTGGCTGAGCAGGAGAGCTCCGGGGAAAGTGGCACCCACGGGGGCGAGAGTCCGAGGGACAGCTGGCCGCGAGATGATGGTGTACTCCACACGTTGCGCCACCCCAATAACGCACATAAGGAGATTGACGCCACGACGCCGCGAGATGAAACATCCAACGAGGATGCTGCTCCGGCGGGTGCAGGAGCTGGAGCTGCAGCTGCTACAGCCACTGCAATAGCAGGGTTAACAAGAGCAGGCCTAGCAGCAGCAGCAGCAGCAGCAGCAGCAGCATCCAGCACCACGGCCGTCTGCACTACGGTCGGTGCCGCGGAAAGTAAGAGGGAGCTCATTCTGAGGGGGTCATCAACCCCTTCCACCCCCCAATTCCTGACGCCGGGCTGGGCAGCTGTGGAGGCGACTCCGGGGTCAGAAGCTGAGCTGGCATCGGTTCCCGAGCCGGGGACTGCGACTGTTTTGGAGCCGTCGTCTGGCGGTTTGTGTGGCGCTAGTACTGACGTTAATGGTGGCGCTGTTGTGACCGCGGCCACGGCTGATCCAGCAGAAGCCCATGTGGTGTCCGTGGCTATGGCTATGGCTATGGCTGCTGGTGCTGCGGGTGAAGGCCTGCAAACTCGTCGTCCAGGGAATGGCAAACGCGTCCTCGCGGTGTTGGAGACTGTCCAAGGTGAGCTACGGGACACCGTCGTGGCTGCGGCGGCTTTGCAGCCGTCATATGGCGGTCCGATATCCGAATCGGACGTGCCGCCGCAGCTGTTGCTACCGCCGCCGCCAGCTTTGCGTACAGTGGCTGCTGCTGCCGCGGCGGCGGCGGCAGGCAAGCAGCCAGCCTTGCCGCCGTCGTCATCATCATCATCATCATCATCTTTGTCGCCGTCTTCTCAGCAGCAGCGAGAACAGCAAGAGCAGCAACTGAAGCTGCATCCGCTCCATCATCAGGAGCATCAGGAGCAGAAACTGCAGCAGCAAGAACAGCAGCACAGCCAGGAGGCGTTGGGAGGTACAAGCGACACGCCGGAGCATGCGGAGTGTGCGTCTGGGACGAGCTCCGTAGGGGTCGTGACGGCTTGCTCGCTGGTTAACCCAGCCGTCTTGGAAATGACGGCGGAGGCGGAGGCGGCGGCTACGTCCTCGGCTTCATTGCCGAGATCCGCGGTGCGCCATCTCGTCACGAACAACTCGGACTCCTCGTCTTCTGACAGACGGCCACTCTCGCATAGCCTGCGGGTGCGGCCGTGTAGCGGTGCGGCGGCCGCGGTGGATTTACCAGCAGCAACAGCAGCACCGGGGGGCCTCGCGCCACTGGAGGTCGAACCCAGTGGCGGCTCCTGTGATGAGCGAGGTGCTGATTTGCTGCGTCTCGCCAGCAGCGGCTTGGGAGCCGCCTCCGCTGCCGTCGCCGCCAGCAGCAGCAATGCAACTGTCGTCGGTGCCAGCTCGTCGGTTCCGGTTTCGGCGGCGGCGGTCGCGACGGCGGCGACACCGCCGCCGCTGGCGGGTACGCAGCCGGTCCCGCAGGCGCCGTCCCGAGGGTCAGGCATCGGCGGCCCACCAACCAGGTCCGATATGTCGCGCTGGCTGACGACATGGCCGTTCGGGGCGCCGCCGGGGGCGGGGACGGCGGAGGCGACGCTGGCGGCAGGGAAAACGGAGCCGTATGCTGGGGCAGTCGTGGGCGGCACTACCGCAGCCGCAGGTGGCCCCCAGCGCAAAGAGCTGGTCTTGGGGATGCCTGACATCGAAGCCGGCGCCATGGTGGCTGGAAACGAAGCTAGGAGCATCACCTACACCAAGGCTGGCGGCAGGGGCTTTCCGTCGGCCTCTGCCAGCAGCAACGGCATGGGCACACCAGCCGCTGCACTGCCCCGCGGCAGCAAAGGCAACGTCGACGGACACATGCTGGGCGCCGTACGACGCACCATCTCCGAGCTCCAGGTCAGCCCTAGTGGCCTTACTGTGTCCAGGAGCCCAAGTAGCTGGATCTCGCCCGCCTTCCGTTCCGTTCGGCGCGCCGTCTGGCGCAGTGCCTCCGCCAGTGCGATTGACGCTGCTGGCGGCGGCGCCGCCGCCGCCGCCGCCATCGCCGCCACCAACGGCAGCGGCATGAGCTCCGCCGGGACGAGCTCCAGCGGGTACAGCTCCGGTGCTACACCGCACCTCGTCGTCGCGAGCGGCAGGGCCGTACAACCGCCGATCAATCCCGTATTGCGCCGTCACCGTGCCGTGACGGAGTACGTGCAGTCGCCGCTGAGTCGGCAGGGTGCGGGCGCCTTAACCTGCTGGGAGGAGGTCCATGCTCGTCAGCCGGAGGCGGCCTACTTGCGGATGGGCGGGCCTACGACTTCTTCTGTAGTGGCGGTGGGCGGTAGGGGAAGTAATCCGTCCATGTCGGCCTCAACGCCGACGCCAATGTTGGCATCGCAGTCGCAACAACAGCCCGGCTCTTTCATCGTGATGGGACCTTCTTACTCACTTCCGAGCCACTACCACCAGCAGCCCCAGCCGCGCGGTGATATTCCGCGGTGGCGTTCCGAGGATTTGGATCTTGCAGCATCAGCCGCATCAGCAGCACCAGTAGCGACAACGGCAGCGACGGTGACGGCGGTGGGTCGACACAAGGCGGACAAGCCCCTTCCGACGGCATTGGCAGCAGAGGCGGCGGCACGTGCGGCGTTGACGCTGACACTCGGGGACCAGTCCTCGGGGGTTTCTTCACAAGGCTCCCCCCGTGTGCGGTTGCTGCAGACAACAGTTGACGGTGCTTTGCATACGTCGCCGGAGGCGGCAATACCGGCGGCGGTGGCGGCGGCGCGGCGCAGCAGCCGCCGCAGCAGCACCACACATTCGGATCCAGGCGGTGGACCGGGGCTACCGCTGCCGCAAGGCGAGATAAAAGACATGCATGAGAGGGTGACGACCCAGGGGTCGGGGTCGTTCCCCACTGGGCTGACCCACGGGGTGTTCCGAAATTCCATGCCGGTCCTGGACCAGGGTGCTGCAATCTTGGCCGTCGCGCACAGGCCAGGAACGACATCTGCACCCGGTGCGGGCAACCCCGCAATGCTTCGGCCGTTGATATCTGGTGAGCCGTCCCGGGCCCCGGGGACGGCGGCGGTTGCCCCGGGCGGTAGCAGCGCCGCATTGCAGGATGCCGCGGGGCCGCATGCGGCTGCCCCCGCTACAGCTCCACCGCGGCGGCGACCGCCCGGGCGATCCTCCACACCGCCTCCGCGGATGTCCACTGCCTACGGCCACGGTGGCTACCTTCGCGGCTCGGCGTCGGGTTGTGGGTTCGTGCAGGTGGCTGGTGGACATGTACTGCACTCCATGTACAGCAGCAACGTGGCCTGCCCGGGCCCGATGGTTCATCCCGATGGTTCATCCTCTCGCGTGTGGGGCGGGTTGGAGGCACTGATGGAGGCTTACACGCAGGCGGCACGGCTGCGCGGCGCGCCGAACAGACCTCCCTTCGGCGGCGTGTCGCGGACCCGGGGGTCGGTCTCCATGTCATCCGGCGCTGCTGCCCTCGACAGCGTGGCAACTGGCGCCACGGGCACCCTGTTTGACAGCCGCGCGCTGCCCGACATTCGAAGCTCGGACAGTCGAGGCGTCGCGGTCATGTGCGATAGTGGCGGCCTGCAGGGCATGATTGAAGTAGCGCAAGGCTCCAACGGTAACGGCAACGGTAACCGGGACAGCTCGGCGCTGCCGTTCACGCCGTCCTCCCGCGATGGTGGCCGCGACAGCAACACCAGCCGTCTGATCAGCGTCTTGGGGACCGCACTGCGCAGCAAACGGATCTCCCGTGGCGGGGCCAGCCTGGGGGCGCTGATGTCTTTGGGGGAGTCCGGGAACGCGTCCAAGCGTTTCTCTGCCCTCAGCGGGGGCCGCGAGTCCACCAGCACCGCTCGCGGGGACGGCGTGGTCAGTGGCGGCAGCGCCGGCCCGGCCACGTTCATGGAAGCCATGCTGCAGCTGGCAACGGGCGCAGCTACAGCCCATCAGCTGACGAGCGCACTCGCCGGTGGCAGCAACAGCATCACTGGACTGCGCAGAACACTGTCGCCGCTGTCGTTGCTCGCCGGCGGCGGCAGCAACGGCGGGCGTAGCACGCAGCCGTTGCCGCGGCTGGCGGCGCTAGGTGGCCGTGACAGCGAGGGTTCTGTCGCCGTCGCATCGCAAGGTGGTGGTGGGGGAAGCCCCAGCAGTCATAAACAGAAGCAGCAACAGCAGCAGCAGCAGGTTCAGACACAGCAGCGGAACGAGAGCCAGACCGGCCAACACGGTGGCGGCGCCGCAGCTGCCGCTGCGCCGCTGAACGCCACCACTGCCTCGCCTGACGGCGGCAGTCCACCGGCGGAACCCCTGTCGCTGTCACACCTGCGCAGCCACACGGCAGGCGCTATGAAATCCGGTGCCGCTGGCATGTACGGCACATCGGGGTCGTGGACGGCGCAGTCTAGCCAAGCGGTGCAGCCCGCAATCAGGTTTCCGTCGTACTTATTTCAGCTGTCGCGCGCCGAGTCCTTCGGTACCACAGGTAATGACTCCTCTGACTCAGCTGCAACGCCGGCGCAAGGAACGGCGTACCGGATTTCACCTTCCGGCGCCTCCCGCGGCAACACTACGTCACATGCCGACGGCACGCGCGGTGGTCTTGGGACCGGCAACGGCGGCACCGGGGCTTGGAGCGGGAGCGGCTCGCGGCGACAACTGTACGACACACGGAGCGCCAAGTTTCCTTCCGGACACGTCACCTGGCATTACCATGCCGACGGCGGGCCGCGTTTGTCGTACGATGCCCGCAGAGCCTCGGGGGAGCTGCCGACTAGGATCACTCTGCCGGGTCCGCTCGCCCGGCCGTCGAGCTCACTGGTGGGCGCGTCGGCCGTGTACGGCATCACGCGCATGGGCAGCGGCGCCGGCCGCGCCGCAGCCGCCGCAGCCATGCCATCGTACAGCGAAGTCCTCCCTGCAGCGCTGCGGATGCGTGCTGAGCTGGACAGCGCACAAGATCCTTTCCGTACAGCCGACGACGATCAGACGTTGCCGACGTTTGGCAAGGAGCGGTCGTCAAGCAGGCCGCTGCCGCGGCCGCTGGTGGGCGCTGCCGCAGCTGGGGCCGTGGCTGCTGCCAGCCATCGCGTCGAGGGCAGTGGATGTATGGACTCCGGCGGTGCCAGAAACATGGGTCGGGCAGGGGTGCCGGAAATCGGTGGCGGCGGGAGCAGCGGCGTCGCCACCGACGCGACCACCGGCGGCCCCTCATGCTCCAGCGCGACGGAACTGCCGTCTCCGGCCGGTGTGGCCACGGCAATGGCGACGGCAGCGCCGCTGCACGCACCGGCATCAGAGCCGCTGTACATTGCGGTTATGCGCTCAGCTATTAGTGCCCGTCTGGAGATGCAGCCGCAGCCGCAACGGACATCGATGCCAGCAGCGCAACAGCAGCCGCAGCAACACCTTCTCCAAGCGCGCCGAAGCTTTGGCAGGGCAAGGGGCAAGCCCGGTGAGGGCATGGTCGGGCGCGCGGTCAGGCTGTCGCTACAGGCGCTCCGGAGCTTGGGTGCGACGGTAACGCCGTCATCGACGACGGCGGCAGCGGCGGACCACCCCTCTCCCTCGGCGGCGGCGGCGGCGGCGGTAGCGGCACTGCCACGCGGCATATCCTTCGCGCACCTCTCCGGTGGCTCCGGTACCATGGGGCCCGTCAGCAGCGCCCACGATAGCGTCGACGCACCCGCCTGGAGCGCCTCCATGGCCACACCGCAGATGTCGTACACACGGTCCACGGCTGACGGCGCCGCCATTTCCGCGGCGGCTGCAACAGTCGTGCCGCTCGCTGTGTCTGTCCGCGTCGCTGGCCGAAAGCCCTCAGCGAAAGGCGAGCCGCAGAGCGGCCCGATGGCATCTCGCATTTCGGCGTCTCCGATGCCATCACAGCGCGAGCAGGGCTCTGGGGGTGCCAGCTTGCTGGAGGCAGATGGTGCAGTGAGCAGCCTGCAGGTAAGGTAGCTGTAAAATGTTGTGTGCTTTGGGGTTGCTGTGAATAGCTAGGAGTTGCCAAAGCTGCCAATAGAGGGCTTCACCACCTTCAGCCGCCGCACTGGCTGTCACTCTGTTGGGGCGGCTTTGGGTAAGAGGCGAGGAGGGCGGAAAACGCTGGAGGGTGGGCTGTGTTAATCCGGGATCCATAAACCAATGACAACAACAACCAACAACCAACAACACGTCAGGCTACGGATGGGTGCAGTCAACACAGAGGGGACATTGTCCCGGTCAGTCGTTGCTGTTGTCGTCGCTGATGCAGTAATGTATATACAACCGCTTTTCATCAGCCCGCCGCTTTCGCCGACCGCAAGTGGCTTGACAGCTGCTGCGGCGCTCTCGCACCCGCCGACATCAGGGGTGGGGTGTGGGCGGAAAAAAGGGGAGAGAGGGGTAAAAGCTTCTTCGGTTGGGAGAGCGGCCGGCTAGGTCAGTAGGTTTATCTCAGTCCCTACCTTCACCTAATCCTTTCCTTCCCCGCCACGCATCAGCAGGACGCGCTCAGCAGCAACGTCGACACACATAGCGAGCTACCCCGCGGCCCCAAGCTCCTATCTGAGGATGGCAACAATAGCGCCCGGATTACGAGCGCGAGTCGCCGCCGCGCATCGGAAATCGAACCACACTTATCCGACACCGACGCTGACGGCGGTGTTGGCATGGGTGGTGGTGCCGCCGCCGCCGCCCCTGCCGCCGAAGGCATTCCACTTTCCGCCGGCTGCATCCGAGGCTCTTCTCCTCCGCTGGCGCTGACGTCGCCCATGCCGGCGCTGTCTGCCGTACAGGCAGCGTCGAACTCCGCTGACGCCTCGGCCGCCGGCAAGGCTGCAGGCAGCAGCGGGCGCGGCGGCCGGCGGCGGCCCGTCAGTCGCAATCCCACTCCGGAGCGGCTCATGGGTGGACTCACGCGGCGGCTGGACAGCATCATCTCCCACGGCGGCGACATGCCGCAATGGGAAGCCGCCGCAAGGGACGGCTTGCGCAGCCGACAGGTTTGTACCCCCCCTCCCGGGCTGCTAGTGTCTCAAAGCCGCTGTCGCCGCGTCTCTGCCACCGCATCGTAAACCTGGCTCACCCCCATGTAGGTCATGTGAGCCCACGTCAGGTCATGTGTGAGGCGCCGTGCCCTCGTGCAGCCTGGCAGTTGCACCTCCTCCCTCCTCCTTCCTGCTGTGTTTTACTTTCTGGGTTGTTCCATGGCGCCCATGAATGCGGCTCGGCCCCAGCCCCCCTTTCCGGATCCCGCTCTCTCCAACCGCAGGCCAGCGGGGCGACGTCGCTGGTGGGACGACTGGGCGCGGGGATGGTGCAGCGGATTGCGCCCGGCAGCAAGAAAGCTCTGGCGCAACAGGGCGCAGCTCTGGATGGAACCATTTGTTTCAGGTGCGGAAGTGAATCTTGGGAAGAAGGTGTACAGGAGACGGGAGAGGGGCTCCTGCGGGACATTTAAAGGCTGCTGCTGCTGCTGCTGCTGCTGGCAGCGGCCGGTGCAGGTTCGGCCGCCATGCTGTGCCGCTTCCGCGCCTCCCCCCTCTCTCCTGACCTCTGCGTCCTCCCGCCCACCCTAACCCGTTGGGACGTCCCTCAAACGCGAACAGGGGCTTCCGAGTGCGCTGCGGTATGCACTCCGGCTTGGAGGAGGGCCGGGACCTGCACTGGGCCAAGGTGGGCGGCCGCCGCGCATACAGCGGCCCCGCCATGGCCCTCGCCAAGGCCGTGTCCGACCTGGTCCCGGGGGGCATGGTGCTGCTCACCGCCGCCACCTTCGAGCGCCTGCAGCCCTGGCCCAACGCCGAGGCGCTGCCCGGAGCCATCATTTGGTCGCGCGGCCGTTTCCGCATCAGCGTGAGTGAGGCGGCCCCCGGCAGTGCGGTGCCGTTAGATGAGGCGGATCTGTATCAGCTGCTGTCGCCGCAGCTGCTGGCGAGGCAGCCCGCGCTGGAGCGTAGACCGTGGCGTGGTGCGGAGCAGGTGCGTGTGGCGCGAGTGGGGAGGGTTGAGATGGGAGGGTGAAGAGGGTAGGGTGGGAGGGTTATCGTACAGCGTATCGAGTATCGGAGCGTGGTGCGAGCCGGCGTGCTTCCTGTCTGTGTGCGCTCATGCATGTGAGCGTATGTGCACACGCGTATATGTATGCTTTTGTCTTTGAGTGTCTGTCGGTTTGTTTGTCTGTGTTGTGTCGTCGCTTGCGTGTCCTTGTACGGCAACAGACCTTCCCCTTCCTTGCTACCTGCAGGGCGAAGTCAATGCAGGGGTGGGGGTAAGGAAAGGGAGTGGCACGGCTTGGTGGTTGGCAACCCATCTCGCTCCACCCCTCTCATCCCCGCGCGGCCCCGATCTCCGTAACCCCCCTCTTCTCCCCCCCCCGCCTGGCCAGGTGCTTCCCGGCGTGTTGAGTGCACCGTTGGGCCGTCTGGCGCTGGTGCTGGTGCAGGTGGCTGGAGTGCAGGTGGGTGGCATACGGCGAGCGGGTCGGGAGGGTTCGGTGGGTGGGAATGTAGCCGGATTGCGTGTGTGGTGAGGGAGGGCGGGGAGAGGGGAGGGGGAACCTTATGCAAGGAAACAAGGAATTAACGGCCGGCGTCCAAAGTTTAAAACGGTTGTGGGGGTTAGGAGGTAAGGACGGAGAAGTGGACGAGTCTGTTCCGGACGAGTTTGCATCACGTTTCTTCCCCCATGTCCTCTTTCTCTCTTTCCTTTTCTCTCTCGCTCTCTTATTTCTTTTTCTCTTCCTCTCCACCCGTTCCGCTGTTCCGAGAAGATATTCCGACCTGCGGGGTTGTGTTGTGCGACCTGTGGTCCCCCTCCGCCCTCCGCTGTAGGGCCCTGTCATGCCTCATTGTGGCTCCTTAAACGAACCCCTCGTCTCCAAACATCCAACTGTGACGTGACGTGTGGCAAGGCCGTGTATCGGGCCCCGCCCCGCCCCGCCCATGTATTTTACATTCGCAACCTCGCCTGCCGCAGCACTCCACCTACGCGGTGCTCCCGTCGCCGGTTACCCTCCAAGATCCTCTCGTAGCGGCTTTTGCGTTACCCTGTTTTATCTTTAACCCGTTTACCAGTTCGCCTGAGTACCCTTTCCCCCCGCCGTGTTCCACCTCAGGTGCTGCGAGCCTGGGACTCCGAAGTGACCTCCGCAGCGCTCCGTGTGTTCGGCTCCGTGGCTGCGGAGATGCTGCCCGCCTGGGGGGGTTTCCCGGCCAGCCTGGACGCGCAAAACGGCACCTTGCTGGCGGCGTTCCGAGAGCCAGTGGGTGGCTTGTTGGGGCATTGGGCCGTATCAGGGATTGCTCCATTTCTGCGGGGATAGGGTCTCCAGGAAGAACTCTTAGGACGCCCTTAGTCGCCCTCTTGATGCTGCTTCTGCGTATGTTTCCGCTATGCGGCAGCGAATCTAAGGCAGACTTGTCTGCTGCTCCTGGGAGGTCTTGCTCCATGAGCGCCTCCCCCCGGGATGCCGTCTACCCCAGCCGGAATCTTCTAGTGCTTCCGTAGTTGGTCCCTCATCCTGCGCCGTTACGGCTGTCTTACCCCTTCGCCGTCCCTTCCTGTGTGCATCCGCATGTCGGGTCTCCTAGTCCCCTCGCCCTGCCCTGCCCTGCCCTGCCCTGCCCTGCCCTGCCCTGCCCTGCCCTGCCCTGCCCTGCCCTGCCCTGCCCTGCCCTGCCCTGCCCTGCCCTGCCCTGCCCTGCCCTGCCCTGCCCTGCCCTGCCCTGCCCTGCCCTGCCCTGCCCTGCCCTGCCCTGCCCTGCCCTGCCCTGCCCTGCTCTGTGTTTAACACTGGCAATGCTAACTACGTTCCATCTGACAGGCGCTGGCTCTTGGCTTCATGCACGCGATGATTGATGTGCTCCGAGACGCCGACTGGCCCTCCGAGCTGCTCACACACGAACTGGGAGAGCCGCTGGCGATGCCGGTGGGCTCTGGCGCCGCATCCGCCGCCGCCGGTGGCGGTGGAGGCGGTGGCAGCATTCCCGGCTACTCCCAGACAGATGGGGTCACGTCGGTGCTGCCCGTGATGAGCATGTCGGTGTCAGGTGCACCACCGGCCAGCGGCGGAGCTGGGGGGCTGGAGGGTGGAGGATACGTGTTGCGGGGCCTCAGGTGCGTCTCATGGCCTTTGTTGCTTCTGGTGCTGCTGCTGCTGTTGTTGTTGTTGTTGGTGGTGTTGTTGTTGGTGGTGGTGTTGGTGGTGGAGTCATTGGGGGCGGCCCCGACAGCGGCACGCTCTTGCGTATCAAGCCATGTTCACCGCGGTCCTGTTTCTGTCATCGGTACTGCTGGCTCTGCAGGCTGCGATGCGTCGCCGACGTCGCCTCGGTCCGAGTGGACCTAGGGTGCGCCACAGCTGCAGCCCTGTATGAGACCCGCGACCCCAAGGCCTTCAAATCCCTGCGGCGCATGTTGGCAATCGCACATATGGGTGCCGTACTGTGCAGCGGACTTTTGGTTTCGGAGGTGCTGTCCGGGCCCCCAACAGCTCTGGCGGCGCTGCATGACCTGCTCGCCTTTGCGCCGTTGGTAACGGCAGCAGCTCCCCCGACGGCGCCGCCGCCGCTGCTGTCCTCGCCTTCAGTGCTGCCGTCGCCGCTGCCCGGCCAGCACGGCTTGCCAGCAGCTTTGCAAGTCCAAGGCCAGGGCCTGCCGCCTCCGCCGCCATCTCCTGCCCCGTCGATACTGCCATCGCCGCTGCCGCCGCCGAACGCCGTTCCGTCACAGCCGGGTAACGGCGGGGCCTCGGCGTTAATAGGACGGTCGAGTGTGAGTATAATAAGCACCGCTGGTGGCGGCGGTGGCGGCGGCGGTGGCGGCGGCGGCGGCGGCGGCAGTCCTTACCTAACGGGCGGCGCCGCCATCCCCGCAAGCACCCGGCTCACAAAGAAGGAGGCGTCCCGCTCCACGGTGTATCAGTGCACGCGGCGGCGGCCTGTACGGCGCAGTGGCATGGGCCAAGCGGGCTTCGCGTTGGTAGGGAGCGTCAGCGGCGTGTACGGCGCCGCCGCAGGGATGTACGGCAGCAGCTTGTTTGGCGTTGCGGCGAGTAGCGTGAACAGCGGTGGTGGGCAGAGCGTGGCGGGGGCGAGCGGGGCAGTGGGAGGGATCTAACAGGTCATGAGCTTTCCAGCTCCTCCTTCTCCAGTTGCCGCTGCCGCTGCCGCTGCGGTCAGGAAGATGGGCTGTGCGCCCCAAATTAGCCCTCCACGTAAACCCTCGCTTAATATCATCGTGCATGCATGTTTGCCCGGGGCGCTCAGCTCGTTGTTCCGGAGCTTTGGAAACCGAAGCTGTTGTGGGCATGTACGTACATGTACGCGTACACACATCATCATCACCCTCATCATCATTATCATGGTTGTCATCATTCAATGGCATGAAAGTGGCCTTGCATGCACCCTGGTGTGCAAACATACGAGTCTTGGGGGGAAGAGGTCAGACGAGGAAAAGCTGGTTGGAGCAGGTTTTGAGTTTTGGCAAGGAACGTGCACTGAATGCGAATGTGAATCGTGTAGCGCCGGGCCATCAGGTGACGGTGTTTTGCGGACACTGCCGCTGGGCACTATTAGGCTGTTGGACTGCTTGGTTGCGGTGGGGGGTTCGAGGGAGTTGTGCTCGTGGTTCGGCTGAGACTGGGCCGCCGCACAGCCCCGCCTGCTGGGCAGCCTCACCAGCCTTTCCCTTCCCTTGGCCAATTACTACTACCACCACTACTACCACCACTACTACCACCACTATTACTACTATTGCCACTACTACGTATTCACGCCTCACTCTCACTGCAACGCACAAGAAAGCGCTGCACCGGGCGCTACGCTGTGCATCTGCTCAAACATATGAACTATGGAAGACCACCTCATCTCCGCATTTGTACGACGTTTGTTTTCCCCTCTGCCTGCTGTATTCGAACTCCTGACCTTGGAAGAGCTACCACCTTGGCGGTTCAGCGGGCCTTCCAGCCCTGTCGTTCTCTCTTCGTGCCGTGTGTTGAGCCGCCTGTTGGCAGCCAGTCTCACAGTGAGCCGCGAAAACCCGCACCGGTGTAGTACACCGGCGTAGAGCTCCCGCAGAGTGGCGCGGTACGCACCCCTGGATCGCTTGGCTCACTGCTGCCACGTGGGTCAACTGGGTCACATTGAAAGTCACGTGGAGCCGTGGCTCTGGTCAGGGGCAGGGGCGATGCTGGGGGGCGGCTGTTGTGGCCACCACACGTCTTGAGGCCTCTGCTTTCCTTTCGTTTCCTTGTGCGGGATGCGCCTCCCAAGAAGTGCTGCGGGGGCTCCCCAATGTGAGGGGGTGTGCTGCTCATGTGCCCTCATGCGCTGCGGTGTGGCAGCTAAGTCAGTGCCGCACGTGTCAGGGCGCTGCTGTGTGTCTGTGTGCCGCCACGTGGCGCGCACCCCGACATGGTGGCGGCCTAGGGGGGAATCAGGAGGAGGCGCACCGAGTGACGGACTTGGATTCCCAGTCCGTGTGTGGAATGTGAAAAAAGGGGTGGGAAAGGGGCCGGCGTGGCTGTTGGTGATTAGCAGTGGGATCCGGCATCGAAAGTGCGCATTTTCACCGTTGGACGAGATTTGTTGGACCGAACAATAGTTTAGTTGCTTTTCGGGTTGAAGAAATATTTATTATTTGGATTGTGTAGCCGTTGGTACTTGGTCCCAGAGATAACGCCGTGGATGATTCCACTGGCTGTTGGTGCCGTACATTGCAATATATGCGGCTCGTGACGGCTTCAGCACGGATGCCACCCCTTGTGAGCCCTGCCGCTACATGACCACATGAGGTATGTGCTGCCGTATCACTTTTAACATCATGTGCGTGTATGAATGTAATTGTGTATGTATCTATGCCATACTATGTAAGTGGGTGTGGGTGTGTGCAGCTTGGTGACGGAGGTCGGCCGTGGTGTATATACGGTGGTGGTGTAACCGACCGGCAGCCCACGGAACCGGTCGACTTCAGCACCCCCCGCTGGCGCAACCGCTGGCGGGGGTATGTGGGGGTGTTGTGTTGTGTTGTTCAGGAGCGCGTAAGCTTGAGTGCAGCAGTTGGGTACCGGATTGCTGACAGCAACATGTTACTTGACTGGCGCCTTTTCATCTTTGCGACGCTCTGTGACCGGAGAGGGTGGGTGCCGTGCCAGGGGTCAAGGCCACGGCACCAGTCTCCTGCATCTTGTGGGGGTTTGCGGACTGAGCGGGCCAACACACACATATTAGTCCTGAGCGCCGCAAAAAAGATCGAGGGGAAAGATTTGTTGGCGCGTCATGATGGTGGTCGCGGTGGTGAATTTCGTGATTAAGGATTTCTGAAGCTTGGGAGCCATGGCATGTGGGAACTGCATGCAGTGGGTGAGAAGGGGTGGACGTGAGTCGTCCTGATCCTTGTTTGTCAACATGATCATAGTCATCTGGGCTGTCACGGGCGAAAGTGGACGAGAAATGTACACGCGATATGGATGAGGTAGTGGTGGGAGCCTCGTGCAGGTGGTCGGTCGTGCGTCGACGTCTGCAATGGATGCGCCTAGCCCGCCGACTAAGTACTGCTTCTTTGGTGGCGGGGTAACGGCGGCTGCTGAGGTACAGTGACTGCAAGCTGCCACCGCGCGCCTTTGTAACCCCGCATCGTTTGCATGCTAGGTTGATCTGATTCCACGGCGGATGAGGCCGCCGTTGTCATCCGTTGCTTGCCTGCCTCGCGCCGCAAGTTGGGTACGTTGATGAAAAATGTGGTTGCACGTGGTGCTGGATCGGGAGCTCGTGGCACTACCAGCCTTATCAGCCATTCATTCATTACAACATAACTACACAGGTGGTATGATACTACTACGAAACTACGGAACCTCAACGCATGACAATCAAGAGTTATTCACAGTTCAATCCCTCTGACTTCCCCCTCTCTTACATCGCCCTCTCTATCCTCTTTTCCTGTCTAACCTCCCATCCCTATCATTTTGGGCTATTAACCATCATCTGGACGGCCCCCGGTCGCGATACAGAATGATACCGGGAAATTGATGAATCATTGGGTATGAAAGGAAACAGGCCGCACCTAACAGTTGGGAAGCATAAGCTGGCTTTACTTGCTGAGGAACTGGCGTATGCCAAGAAGATCGGAATTTTCAATTTCAACTTAGACTTACAATGTCAATATTTTGGTTCGCTTAAAATAGCCAAGCTAGCGTTACTCGCCGTACACACGAGTTCTAGCTCCGCTAGCTCCGAAGTTACGACACGGTCACACGTGTTCCGAAAGTTCGTCAGCTAACTTCATAACATTACATACTCCCCTTCTTAAAAACAAGCAGCATCCTTGTTGCGAAGGGAAAGCATTAAGCTACACTAAGCGGCCAAGTCGTGCACCTCTCCGATTCCCTTGGCGAAATCGGAACCAGGCTAACGAGGGGAAGGGAAAAAGGGAACCGGAGTCAAGGCAAAACCTTACCGGCCAAAAAGTAGCGCACGACTCCTATCGAGTCCAGATTAAGTAACCCGGAGATTACCAACTGATACGCACAAAGTGCAACGAGTAACGACTGAAATCCTTGGTACCCAAAACACGGAAACCAAATAACAATACACGACAGCACGCTAAGCGCAATATCTACCCGACACAGTACTCTACCAGCAGAAACAGAACAAAGACTTAAACATAGACATTACGAACGCACATGATGAGACACACACACACACACACGTCCAGCCGCAGCTCTATTCCGCTAAAAACTGTACAATCCTCGGAGCGTGCTCCAGGAACTTGGCTCTGAACCACTTGGGGGTTGTTGGTAATAAGCTAAGGTCTCCCAAGGATGGCGTCGTATCCGTCAAGGTCGAGGGTGAAGAAGGTGGTGCGCTCATGGTGAGATTGGATGACCAGGGAGGCGTTGGGGAGGGCGGAGGCGCAAAGGGCGAGGTGTCCGTTGGCCAAACGAACGCGAAACGACTGCGATGCTGAGAGGTCAGCGGAGTGCAGATGGCGATGTTGGAGGAAGGAATTGGCGATGAAGTTGCGGGAGGCGCCGGAATGCACAAGAACACGGGAAGGGCGACCAGCTATGGTAGCGTCGAAGACGATGAGGGTGGTGGAGAGGCTGTCCGATACGGATGCAATGCGACCCATGATGGGCGGAATGAAGGGGCGCTCCACCGTAGACCTTTGTTCGTCTATCTGCGGAAGCGTGGCTTGAGGAGTGCGGTGAGGATGGAGGTTGGGGCGCTGCATGGGGGACGAAGGCGGTTGGGCTGGCTGAGTGACAGGTGGTGGAGGCGGAGGTGGGGAAGAGCAGGCTGGTGTTGGAGGTTGTGAGAAGCGGGCGATAAGGTTAGTTACATTCGATCGAGGTGGTGGAGGGCGGTCCGATGGTTGGGGCGGCGGTGTAAGATGTGTGCTTAAAAAATGCTTCATGAGAGTTCTAACAGACGTGGACGGTGGTGCCGGATGGTTTGTGGAGGAGGGTGAAAGATGGGACGAGGTGGAAGCGGGGTGAAGGGTGGTATCGGGGAACAGGGTGGCGGATGTAGACGCAGAGTAAAAGGAGCTGACGATTGAGGGTCGTGTGAGTAGCACCGGAGGCCAAGGGCTGGGACCCGGTTCTCCATACCTGGAGGGGTCTGAGGGGCTGGGGCGGCAGACGATCGGTGCGCCAGCAGGAAAGCTGCGCGCGACAGTCATGTGACGGATGAGAGGGGCCCAAGGGGCTTGTGGACGATCGGTTAGGACAATGACGGCAGAGGTGCTGGGGTTGGCGGTCATGGCATCTTGGTAGCGGGCGACGATGGTGGAGGCGTTGTCGGCAGGTGGCGGTGAGAAAAAGGGCTGGGCGAGTAAGCGCTGGGCGAGTAAGCGCTAGCTTGGCTATTTAAGCGGACAAAGTATTTTGATATTGTAAGTCTAAGTTGAGATTGAAAATTCCGATCTTCTTGGCATACGCCAGTTCCTCGGCAAGTACAGTCAGCTTATGCTTTCCAACTGTTAGGAGCGGCCTGTTTTCATTTCGGTTGGTATCCTACTGCTTACGGCTCCCTGAAAGGGACGGCGGCGGGGGTAGTGGGGCTGCGAGTTAGTGGGTTATGGTGTGGTGCAGTATGGCCCTTGCATGGCTGTGTGTATGCAGAGTCTTCAATTCTAAGTGCTCGAGTGGTTCACGAGGGGCACGATGAAGCACAGACGATTGATGTAAGGAAACGCCATAGACGGATACTCCAAGATGTTTAGGAGGGGCAGTGATTTCGACATGAGTTTCAGGGAAGAGCAGGCAACAATGCAAGGGAGAGCAGGGGAGAAGAGCAGGCAACAATGCAAGGGAGAGCAGGGGAGAAGAGCAGGCAACAATGCAAGGGAGAGCAGGGGAGAAGAACAGGCAACAATGCAAGGGAGAGCAGGGGAGAAGAACAGGCAACAATGCAAGGGAGAGCAGGGGAGAAGAGCAGGCAACAATGCGGGAAGCCTATCTTGTTGGACTGCTCACTTTGTGGGTGCGTGGAATCCCTTGCAACCCCTAGGTGCGACCCTGGGAGAGTGACCCGCTAACCCAATCTTCTTCGCGGCTTATAAGGGCGTGTGGTCAAACTTCGGATCCTGGCTGAAGCACCGCCCACTGACCCTTTTGGGCCGCATTACCAACTCGCAGATGGAACACGCTGTAAGGCTGAAAGGTTTCGTTGACTTCGACGCTTGAAGCCGCGGTGGAGGATGATTGAGATGCTGTTGGTGTAAGACTCGTTGACTACAAGTACGTTGGTAAGGGAGAGGAAACGTCATGCACCCCGAGGCCGTTGCCTGCATCCTCTGATGTGTTGAATGGATGGAAAGATGGTTACAAACTTCATGAGCTTGTATGGTTCAAACGAACCCGAAGGCTCATGAAACCGCCTTACTCCGGGGCTGTCTGGGCTGCGCGTGGTTGAGGCTGCTGAGGGACCTACGCTTCCCTTAGCCCAAAGTGGTATTGTGGTGATTCGGGGCATAGTTCTGGAAGCTTATTTCATATGCCATGGCAACTCCAGGCTGCAGCGGCACTTGCGGGGACAAGAGCAAAGATTACGGCTATAAAATCTTGCAATGATTCACATCGCTCACATTCACATCAGCACATATCATCTCCCTTAAGATAACCATGCCACGCCATGCTTAACCATGCCATGCTTGCAGCATCGGTTTGCCCAGTCGAAGTAACAAGTTACAGAGATGGGTCGCCTTGCGCACAGGAATGACAAGGATATGCGTAGACCAAGGTGTAGACCGTATTACGCCTGCGTCTACTAAGCTGCACTGATTAAAGTGGCAAGATCCCCCCGGGCCCTGCGTTTATCAGTCCTCAGAAAATCATCTTCTACATGGTCAATAGTCTATAAATACTGTTGATGCATAAAAAAAATTTAGGAATTGCCGTACCTCTGTGTCAACGAATTGAAACAGAATTGCCGCAGCCTCCCGGTGGATTTTCATTTGCGGCTCCTGATGCCACAAATTATAGCTTGGAGACTATTTAATGCACATGATAGGAAGCTCAGCCCAACAGGTTTGACCTCGTACCGTCAATTCTTCGGACAACGAAGCCCGTTTGCTTGGTTTAATTAGCATCCTGTTAATGTAATTAAGGTCTTACTGACACTTTTGTTGCAGTAGTTGTTAGGATTAGCAACTGAGGTCGTCATACTTGCGCAGTTCGCTTGGGGTCCAGCCGCGGACGACGGAACAAGATGTCATCCGCTTACCAGAAGCCCATAAATATTCCCCCAGAGTTCCCGGCGATTCTAAAGGCCTTCACTCGCGAAATCCTTCGAGCGCAAGTGGGTACCTGCACAGAGAAGCACATCCGGAAAACCCTCCTGGCAACGAAACTTGTTTGTTGTTTGTGCAGCCAGCAAACATCTATGAGTTCGGTGCACGGTATTTCGCGGGGCTGCAAGGCGGTGAGACAGAGGCGGACTTATTGGGCCGCCTGGAGAGCGCCATGAACGCACCTGATCGCACAAGTGCTTCACAAGCCAAAGGGGGGATCGACGTTGAGGAGACGGCCGTGATGATGGACCTGGCGACAGCAACATCAGCGGAACTGGAGCCCATCCTTATGAGTAAGCCCAGCCAGTGTCGTGCGTCAGTTCTTCGAAAGGGGACCCGTCCCGCGGCAGTTGGCTCTCCCAACACGGCTAGCATTAAAAACATCAGTAAACGGGCGCGCGGACATGGTGTCAAGAAGGGTATCAGTTGGGCATGTCGTCGTCTTGGCGTAGGGATGCAGCCGGTGTGGGCCCCGGCTAGGTACGCCAGGGCAGATTTGGAGATTTCCGGGTGCCCTCTTAGAGGCCCAACCTGCAGGCCGTGCTCCAGGGCCGCATGCACAGCCCTAAGGAACAGCGCCGGTAGGAACCCGTCACCGCTGCCCCCGTGCCTCGAAAACGTGACGTGGCATACTGTGCCAACTAAGCGGATGGGTAGGAGTCCTCGGGCGCTCGGAGGCCCACACCATCCGAGCCCGCTAACGCCAGGGGGGGTTGATGATGTGTGGGGGGGGGATGGGAGCAGGGGCCCTTCCTGCAGCGCAGCGCTGTTGTGGCGATCCCCGGGAGCCAGCTCACAGCCAAGCCGCTGGGCAACAAGAGCAGGGGTATGGGTGGGTCGAAGCAGCAGCAGCTGCATTCTCACTGCAGAGGGCCCCGTTCCTAAACGGCCTGTGGAGCAACGGGAGACCTAATGCTGAGGCGCGAGGGGCATGATGGCCCTCCCGGGGGGAAAGGAGACAGCACGGCAGCTGATGTTTGTACGGCAGCAACGTGCAGCGGCTGCTGGTTCCATGAGGTCCGCTCCCCAGGGCGGCCTCTTGGCGGCTCTGGGGCCGCGGGAGGGCTCGGGTTGGGGGGGGGGGTGTTTGCCTAACTAGGGTGAAGGCCTCACACCCTGAACGTCCCGCATTCAAGTCCAATAAACTGTTGGGTTGTCAAGGCCGCGGCTGGCTGACGACTGACCGGGGAAACCAGCGCTGGTTCCCCCCTGGTATCCTATTGCCGCCCTCGCTCGGTGTCGTGAACCCACATGAACCCGCAGGGTGGCCCCGCCCGGGCTTAGGTTGGGATGGCATGATGTGGGTCGGTGTGGCGTGCCGCGCTTGGGGCCTGGTTGACAGGTGTTGCTTGTTGGTTCCGGTGATGGTCCTCAGAAGCGTGCCATTGTGGCGCTACTGTGTGTGGCCGCCAACAGCGACTGACCATTCTCCGGTGCAGTCCATACCGCTGCGGCCCTTCGGCTCTTGCTGCCGTCCTATGGCTCAGGGCCAGTGGGTTGCGGCCGGGTGCCTGGGACCTGCCCTGCAGTAGGTCCCCACCCCCACCCCCGGGCTGTCCCTTCACCTCGCCCACCGCTGGGCGGCCAGGCTATACCGGGGTGCGCGCGCTCGGCAGTGGGGTGGGTGGATGAATGGGTGGGTGGTGTTCCAGGCTACGGCTGGCCGGGCTCCCAAGCACCGTCCTGCTGCTCATGTTCGGCTTTGACTCGGCAGCGGCCGGCCTTCGTGGGGAAACCGCGTGCGGTACGGCATCTTCCTGCTGCTTACCCCTCCCCCCCTCCCCCCACAACACACCCGCTGGCCCAGGCCTGTCAGTTTCCTTCTGTTCAGTGTCAACCACCAACCATCAACCACCTTTCCTCGCTTCTGTGTCCCCTCCGTCATCTCCCTTCCCTCTCCTATCCACCCCGCCAGAGCTGTTCATCGAGGCCGATAGGGACCGCAGCGGCTTCCTCGACCGACAGGAGCTTACCTCGGTGCTGCGGAACGCAAATCTACGGCTGAGTGACAGGTGGGATGTGCAAGTGGCGGAGCAGGGGGCCGCGTTTGACTGAGCTGGGATTGTGTCCGCGTTGTTCGCAGTGGGGGCCGCCACGTGAGCGTGAGGGTGTCGAATTTGCGCCATTGGGTGAGAGTGTGTTTGCGTGTGCGCTTGGGAGTGTGAAGGACGCGGAGCAGGTATAACGTATAAGCACTTGATTCCAACGGCACGGATGGACAGGCTCTGTAAGGCACGGGGGCCGGGAGGGGAGGATGAATGGACCGTGACTTGCAGGGCCTTTTGACGCGCCCGTGTGTGGGTGTGGGTGTGTACGTGTATTGGTGGGGAAATGGATGATGGCCTGTTTGCGGGGTGTTATGTGGGAAGGGAGAAGGGGGAAGAACTTGCACCGTGGTCGGTAGGATAAAAAGGATCTGAGGCAGCAAAAAGTCGATTAGGGTGATGTTGTGAGACGGGTTGCTGCTCTTTCAGCGGTGGTGGGGGAGGGGAGAGAGCCACCTGGCGCTGGTTTGTGGGGTGGGGCACTGCACGCCGCTCTGGTGTACGACAGTGCGCTCCCCACCACATACCCTGCCCGCCCTTTACGTTGTACGGCGACCTGTCATCCGCTGCGTGCGCCTGGACAGGCAAATTCGGCAGATCCTGGCGGAGGCGGATGAGAACGACGATGACGTCATCCAGTACAAGGAGTTCCTGCCCATCATGGTGGACGTCATGCAGAGCATCAAGGTACGGCACCCGGAGGGCCAGAACGGAACACATCATAGTAATTGAACGACAGGAAGAGCACTGGAAGCACCAGATCCTAACTGGGCTGTCACCCCCATGTCCGTAAACCTACTCAACCCAGCCCAACCCTTGGAGCAGCGACGGTTAGGGCGAGCCTCCTAATACTCTTAGCTGGTCGCGATTTCCTGTCCCACACACGCACCATCCCCTGACCCCATCCCGCATATACGCCCCCAACCGCCAACCGGCAACCGTCGCCCCGCTAAGGCTAAGGAGCAGGCCAAGGCCATGATGCATGGAGTGGAGTCGATGGTCCGTACGGAGGTGGAGAGCATGTTGCTGCATGGCCTACCGCAGGAGGAGCTGCAGGTGTGTATGTGGGGGGAAGGGGGGGGGAGAGGGAGGGGGGAGGAGAGGTATTGGAGCGAGGGAGGGAGGAGCACGGCAGAGGGGTGCGCTGCAAGGTTCAGGTACACGGCACTCGTCCGTACAGCTGAAATACACATCTACACACACGGTGCCGTCGTATCGGACCGGTGAGAGTATGGCAGCTGCATCCCCGGGTCGTATTTCGTTCTTTTCCTGATGCCGGTCGTCCTTCCGCTTTCTGGAGGTTCCCTTTTGCCTCCTCCTTGCCTTCCCTGTCCTGTCCCCTCCCTCCCGCTGATATCCCTCCCTCCCTACCTACACACACACACACACACACACACCCCACACACACATACACACACACACCACACACCATACCACCTACATCTCCCCCCCACCTCCCCACCCCACACACCCTCAGGCCCTGATGCTCAAGGTGTTCCGGAAGGCGGATGCGGATGGCAGTGGCACCCTCAACAGGTGGGACGAGAGGATGGACTGAGAGACTGAGGTGCTGGAGGCCCTCACTTGGTGCTGGTGGTGTGTGCACTGCTTGCTGACACCTCCCCACAACCACAATATGACACGTACTGTGTATACCACACCGCATCCGCCCTCCCCCTCATAGCGCCCCGCGTAAGAAAACACACACGCGGCCGCCGTCCCGTGACCTTCACATGAAAACACGCCCTGTCGTACCTTGTTCGGTATTGGCTGCCGTATGTTTAGCACTAGGCATGTACTCAAACACATACACGCTCACGCGGAGTTTTCCCCATGCCCCCCTCTCCACCTCTCTTTTACTCTCACCCCGCCTCTCCCCCCCGCGCCTCCTCCCGCATCAGGCACGAGTTCAAGGAGGCCCTCAAGGCTGCCGAGCTGGGCCTTACTCGCAAGGACATCAACCTCATTCTCTCTCACATTGACGTGGACAAGGACGGACTGGTGTCGTACGAGGAGTTCATCCCGGTGTGCTTCCAGGTGGGCTGATGGGGTAAGGTGGAGGGTGTTGTGCGTTTGTACGCATGTCGGTATGTCTTTTTATGGCGAGATGATCCACGAAGGTGCCTGGCCTGAGAGTGCGTGTGTGCGTGTGTCGACGCGCGCGTTCGTGTTTGTGGATTTGACACGACCCTGACTCCCCGCCTCCTCTTCTCCCCGATGCCCCGAACCCCCCTCCGTGGGCTCCCTGACCCCCCCAACGGCCCCCCAACACCCGACCGCCGCCATCCAGGTGCTTGTTGAGCGGTTTAAGGATGAGATCGTGGTGAACGACATCCTCAGCAACACCGACGAGCTGCAACAGATGCTGCTGACCGCCTTTAGGGATGCAGACTCAGAGAACACCGGCCTGCTCACGCAGCGACAGGTAGACGCGGGTGAAGGTGTGCATGTGTGTGTGCGACACGCTGCTTGTCTTCTTCGTGTGCTGACGAGGTGGTGTGTTTGTGCTCTCGCTTCCATACTGCCGTTGCGCCAGCCATCGCTGTATACCCTCCCGGCACCCCCTGCCTGTCTGCCTGCCTGCCTGCCTGGGCCCCCGGACTGCTCTGTTCCAACGGCCCTGTTTCAACCCCGAAGGAAGGCCCTCTTTCCCATTATCCCCCCCTTCTCCACCTTCCCTCTGCAACTACCTGTTGAGACCCTCCCCACCCCCTCTTCAGAACCTGCCTCCGCAGCTCCCCCTCCCGCTTAACTCATTTTTCACGTTTGGATTTGCTCGTCTTCTCCCTGCACCTTACCTCATTACCTGCCCCGCATCCCGTTCCCCGTCCCGCTGCGAAGGTCAAGGCAATTTTCAAGGAGCTGTCGTACCAGGCGCTGGGACTGACGACCCTGCAGACCGTCAGCTTGCTGAGCCAGGCCCCCACCACCCCGGACGGCATGGTGCAGTACATTCAATTCGTACCCCTGGCGGCCTCCATCATTCGCTCCATGAACGACGTGGAGAGCATGAAGAGCAGGATGAGCGCCATCAAGGCGGTGGCGGAGGCGGGAGGAATTCAGGTGGGGGGCCCGTGGGCGGGGCGCAGGCCGTGGTCGCGGGCAGTAGGGTTGTCGGGGGAAAGAGAAAGGTAAGGAGGGGGTTAAGTTACGGGAAAACTGGACAACGTGTGTTTTTTCCCTCACAGACCCCTCACCCGCCTCCCACCCTACCTAATCCTTCCCATTCACCCGCTTCCCTCCCGCCATCCACAGGCCCTGGGCGCTCTGGACCTGGAGCAGCTGCGGGCGGTGTTGTCTGACTCCTTCCAGCGTGTGGACGAGGAGGGCACCGGCCAGCTGACACTGCCCCAGGTGACGGAGGTCATTGAGAGCCTCAACAGCCTGGCGCCGGAAGCCAATCTGGCGCTGTCGGAGCAGCACATGAAGGTACGTGCGGGTTGTGGGGACGTGTGAGGACCTGGTGGGGAGGGGGGCGATGGGGGTGAGGTTAGGGGTGGCAAGTTTACGTTTGTGCGTCGGCAACACCAGCAAGCATCTGTTAACGGGCCCACCCGCGCAAACTCCCTCCTCCCCATTTTCCCATTCCGGATGCAGTCCGATCGGGGGGCCATGTCTCAGTCCTGAGGGCCCCTCTGCCAGTCCCGTCCCGCGCTCCCCATTTCTTTCCTTAGCACGCTTTTCCCTAACCCGGCCCTAACGCCCGCGCTCCTTATTCAACCCGCACGCCTCCCCTCCCTTCCCTCCCCACCCCTCAAAGGCGATGTTCGCCGCCATCGACGCTGACGAGAGCGGCACTGTGGACTGGACTGAGCTGGTCAACTTCATTTGTGATGCACTCGAACACGTGGAGCGAGAAGCGTACATCGCCAACATGGGGGTGGGGGCGGAGCAGGGAGAAGGCGGTGAGGGTGAGGAGGAAGAGGGCGCCTACGAGTAGTTTATAAGGGTTGTGGCAGTGGCACTGGCACTGGCGCTGGCAGTAGAAGTGGGGTAAGGAGGGCATGGGAGGGTGAGAGGCATTTTGGAGGGGGGCTACTTGCAGGAGTGGGGGTGGGGGGAGTAGGGGGACGATGGCGGAGAGAGGGAATAGGGAGGAGGAGGGGAAGGTACCCCCCCACGGGGCTGTGGTCACACGGCAGTTACCAAGTACGCGCAGGAATCCCGCACCGGGATAGGGGGAGCTGTCAGGGGGAGGAAGAAAGGACGTGGGTTGTAACGCGTGCGTGTACGTGCGCGTTGGGCGACATCCAGCGTGGGTGCCGGGGAAAGGGCACAGGTTCCCCGGCATCTGTCCGTAATTACGTAGTGTGTTTCCTGTATTATGTATGTATGTTTGCTTGCGGGAGGGTGGGCGGGCGCCAGCTTTGCCCCTGCTTCGGTCCCATGTCCCATGGGCCCGCGCACATGGCCTGCGATATCATGCGAAGAGTGCGAGTGCGGGTGCATGAGGTGCTGCGGAGTGAAGAAGGGACGCCGTGTCGCCCATCCGGCAGCACACCGCCCCACCTCAATCCAACATCCAACCAGATGACTGACACGCAGATATGGCCCAGAGAACTTGGGCCTGGACAGTGTCCACACTCCTCCCTCCCCGTGGCCTCATGGTGCCGACAGCTGTGCCGTACGTAGTCGTACTGTCTTGGTGGGGTGACGATGCAGGGCGAAGAAAAACAGGCGGTTGGGACAGGCTCGCTTCCGACTGTTTGTATGGTGGGAGAGGTGTGCGGGCCCGATGGCCGTTCTAGCCGCGCGAGGTATAGACACGCAGCACGCACCCATCCCAGCCAGTCGGGGTGGAGCAGTGCCGCCTTTGCCGAAACCCGTAGAGGCTATTTGGGGGCCCGCGGGGTGGGGTGGGTTGGGGCCGTAGCGGGTTGGCATATCAGCCTTCCTCAGAGCCGTTCGTCGGTGTTTTAGTGCATTAAGGGTTTGGGACGGGAAGCACCATCAGCAGCACCACCACCACCAAGTTCCACCCATAAGGGGGGTGGCCGCAAGCTTGTGTGATCCCCGAGGAGCATATGATTGCGTACATGTCCATGTATCAGCCAAGAATGCGCGGAGGGCCGTTGCCTCCCATCATTGGCTTGGTGCAACAGCTGCTGCAATGTGGCATCAGCTGTAACAATGCTTGCCGCCCGACCTGAAGTACGAACAGTACATTATTTTTTTCGGCCCTTGTTGGGCGTATCCGGCACCGGTCGAATCCAGAGTGGATCTTGATTCGGTATGGCTTGGGCTCTCAACCCTCCCCTGACGGGGAGGAAGAAGTTGCTCAGATGCCCGGAAGCGGCCGACTTGGTTGCAAGCCCTCCCATCCTCACACGTGTGCTCATGAGCACCGTGTATTATTGTGGAGCATGCGAGCTCCCCTCTGTTCACCACTACCGCTAAAGGGTAAGCAAACAAGGACGGCCCCTCCCACAAATCCCCCCAGGAAACGGCAGATAATGCGGTATAGCACACTGCGCGTCGCTCGCAGAGTTTTGCGCATGCTGAGTCGTTACGCTGAGTCGAAACACTGAATCCTTCTCAACCTGGGAGGCTGGCAAGGAGCCCAAGGAATAAGCCAGTCAGCAAAGCTGGCTCATCGCACGGGGATGATATCTTTGCAGTTATACTATTGTGGGAGAAGCATGATGGTTGCACTGCCGGACAGAAGCGCCTCTGCCGTGGTGGAGTTATACGGACAGCACCTGCTTAGTTTAAACAGATTTTGTGACCAAAACAATGTAATCAAAATTCTCTGCGTCAAAAAACCGTCTGCGCGACACAGGCTGCCATGTCAATGACAATCTCTTTACCAGTGCGCACGTTACTGCGAGCCGGCCTCAACGGGTAAACCGATGTCGCTTCCCGACCCCGCCTGCTGTGTCCGCAGCTCCCACTATCACCCTGCCCCCTGCAATGGAATGCCCAAGAACGAGCCTCCCACCCGACACGCAGCAACCAGCGCAACGCCCTACCTACGGAACCTCACGCCACCAGACCTCCCCTCTGCCTGGTTCGTGTGTATTCCCCTGCGTCCCAGTTCCTCTCTCCTCCCCCTCTCCCGCCGCCCGTGTGCCCTCACACGAAGCTGTCCTTCCCTGCCAGCACTATCCCCGCCAGCTGGTATGCGTTCCACCCTGCGTGGAAAAGCAGAGGCCCCGCCAGACTGCCCGAACGCAGGTAGAGCACATCGCACACGGCGGACAGCCCGGCAATGGGCAGCAGGTTACCGGGGCCCAGGTGCAGCCCGGCGAAGGCGGAGGAGCTCAGCGCCACGCAGACGGGCAGTGGCAGCACTCGACTGAGGGAGGCCAGGAAGAAACCCCGCCAGAAGGTCTGCGGGGGGGCAGGGGTTGAAGGGTTTTACGGGGTGGGTATTTAGGTTATGCGGGGAAGGGTATTTGAAGGATGACGGCGAGAGCGGTAAAGGGTCTCAGGAGGGGGGAGAGGCGCGAGATGACGGGGGGGGGTGGGGAACTGAGGCGCGGAAGCGTAAAACCCGCGTGCCTGTCCTGCTGTACCCCAGACGCCGTACCTTGCTAAACATTCCCTCACTACCCTGCCTTAATCGGCCTGCCGTACCTCTTCCCAAAGTGGTCCCACGAGACATGACGCCAGGACGTGCATGGCGATGCTTGGAACGTCCCACACCTCCACACACCCGCGGAGCTGGGTCACCAAACTGGCCCCTGGGTCGGGGAGCTGACCGGTCAAGCCAACCGCCTGGAGGGGGCCACGGGCCACAGGATGGCCGCAGGAAGAGGGAGCCCGGTGGGCACCAGTAGGAAGCAGAAGGGACTCAGAAAGGGAAGGACTGTGAAGGGTGGTAGGGCTCTGGAGCGACTACGTGGATTGTGGGAAAACCCGACACGTGAATGGCCCAGGCTTTGCCGAGTTACAGAACTTGCCGCAGCACAAAGGCGCGTATTGAGAAAGAAAGACTGGCTTGGGAAAGCTTTAGTGTTGGGTGGGGAGGTAATGGGGGGATGAGAGGCTGCACAGCAACCGCAAGCATCTAGCGCGGCGGCGTAACGATGCATATGATGCGATACGTACGTAGCTCTATAACGCCGTCGTATACCTGCTCCACGTAGGACCAAATGCCGTACAATACTGGATCAGCAAGTGGGTACGACACCGCTGCTAGTGTCGCCACCGTCAGCGCCAGCGGCCTGTCTATGTCGTATCTGAACAGGCCTGCAGACCTGACCAGCCCCGGCCGGGGTTGAGGACGGCGACGGGGCCGTGAGGGACAGATAGAGGGCGAAAGGAAAATGATCGACAGGAAAGACGCAAAGAAGGCTGATGTTATTGATGTGGTCCCCGGTGCGGGGCGGTGCGAGAAAGCCCCAGGGGGACCGAAAATGGCCCCCACCGCAACGAGCGCCACGTGCGACAACATGATCACCTCGGTCGCTTCAGACACGGGTGTCAGATGGTCGATATTCCTCTTTGTCACGATCGTGTTCCGCAGGCCAACCAGCCAAGCAAGCAACTGCCCTGCCAGGTCATCCGCACGGTGATTTGGCCGCATTTGACCACCCATTCACTCACCCAGCCATTCACCCGCCCACCCACCCATTTACCCATTCACCTGGGCTTGCTCCCACGCAGACCCATGTAAAGTACGGCAACCGCCAGGCAGCTGCACAGCACCTCAAGTCCCAAATGTCGTACGGCGGCACTCCGTAGCTCGTCCAACTCGAGCAGCGCAGATGCCTGGTGTCGCGTGAGGGGTGGGCGGTGTCACCGGAGCGGTGGTGGCATACGCATCAGTAACGTGCAATACACGCGCCTGCCATCCTTTGTCATGCGCTCTGCTGTGCTGTGCTGTGCTGTGCTGTCATGTTCAGCAGCTCACACACTACCTTGTTTTGTCACGAGGTCACCTTCGCGATGAAGGAACGTGAGAAGATTTCCTCACGCGGGTCAAGGTAACACTCGGCAGGGCAACAGCATCCGTTACCGGAAAGCCACCGGATCACCTACCCAATGATAGTGGTGGTGTCGGCAAAATGTCTCAGTTTGCTCCCCATCCGTGCAGCAAAGCTTTACACATCTCCGCTTTCGTATTTTCTCATTACTCAGCTCCCTAATTGACTTACCACCTGTGCCCGCAATGGCACCCTTCAACCCAATAGCCCCTTCACCCCTAGGGGCCTTCCATCCGGCCCTTTTATGTATTTACTTGGGGTGTGGTGGCGGCTGTCGTCGCGCTCAGTACCGCCAGTGCAGCACTCCAGCCCATGACCTGTGAGCGCCGACACACGGCGTGGTGCCCATGGGGTTCGACAAAGTACGACGGGTGTGCGGCCATGTGGAATTTCCATGCAGGGTGTTGCATTACACGCTGCTTCTACTTTGTAAAAAAGGCGAGTTAAACAGAGGGCTTCATCGCGACTCACCCTCCCAACCATCTTGGTAACACATCACAAACTAAAGTTGGATTTCATACCAATCACGCGACGTTTTGAGGTAGATGGAGCTGTTTACCACCTAACACTAAACCTGGAAAAGAATAAGTCCCGCCCGGCCGCCACCCAGGCACTCTCCTACCTATCCGAACCCACCCCTAGTCTTCTTTCCCAACATGCAACCATAAACTCATCCACCAGATCTGAGGTCTACCTGAGCCAATTGCGTGGGGCCCCAAGGAACCGAGGGAAAAACGCGCTTGGAGTTCACAAAGACCTGGCCCGATAGGAGCTCCGAAACCAGTATTGAGGGATTGAGAGTTGCTGGTGGAGGTACTGATACAGAGCCGTTGGCTAGTTCGGTAGTACATGACGTTGCAGGGTTTAGAAGGGGAGTGCCCGGGCTGGCAGGAGGTCTCTGGTGGTCGCTAGCATGGGGGTTGCTGGGTGTGACGGGTTGAGGATCTCGCTCTGTGGGAAGTGCGCAAAGCCTGCGACTTCCTGTATGACTCACGATCGAGATTCCGATTGTGGTGTGTTGTCCAGGAGCGCTGCTCCAACGGCAAACATTTTGTTGGTGAAGATGTGCATTGGTCAGGGAGCTTCCTATGCATGGTGACTTGCCGAAGGCAGGATAAGACATTAAGATAGTGACCACTTACCCTACGATGCTCCTTGGTTACAGCCTTGGCCTAAGGATTTGCAGTCCTAGTTGCGACTTTGTACTGCAACCGTTATCGTCAACAAAACGCGATGGGGCCGAGCGGGCCACAAGGGTTTACGTCGCATGTCAGCATGAGCTCATATTGATATACGTCAAAAGGTAACGCTTTTCCAGAAAGGTACTGAGGATGTCTTTACCAGCAGCGATGCACACGGAACCGGGTCTTGAGGAAGCAACAAGTACATAACACTTTAATGTTACAATTATAGTTAACTACGTACTTTTGGCTAGTTTTAACCCTTGTCCCAAGGGGGCCGTCCCTCTTTGCAGCGCGACTATTTAGGAGCCCCTGACCGAATTGCGAGTCGCTGAAGGAGAAAATGGTCAAAACAAAGGGTGGCAGGCTGCTCAACCCTGCGGATGCGTTCCGCAAGGAGCAGCGGAAGAAGGAGGTGGCACGGAACAAAATGGAGCGCAAGTTCATCCGTGAGGGAGCAAGGCTAAGGTCAGATCCTGACACGCTAAAGAAGGAGCTTCAGGAGCTGATTGATATGGAGGAGAACGGCACGCTCCCCAAGAATCTCAAGCTGAAGAAGAAAGCGCTGCAGGAGGCCTACGACCAGGCCATCAAGCGAAAAAAAGTGCGATGGGTATTGTAGGGAACGCTGGTGCCGTCGTGCTCTGGGAGCAATACGGAATTGGGCCAAAACAGAAACCCTTGCCCGGCCCGGCCCATTTTTTACGCCATGCTTCACCTCTTCGTAGACACCCGAAGCGCTTTCGTTTAACCCCCCCTGCCTACTGGACATCCCCTTCCTAGTCCCCATTTCTTCTTTCTCGATGCCCGACTTAATCCCTTACCAGGAGGAGGAGCTCAAAGCAAAGATAGGTGGGCCCCAGCTAGCAGCCCCCGGCGCGGCGGGGCCTGTGATGCTCCGGCCGCAGGACTCTCCCTACTATCACCCCACCCTCAACCCCACGGGCGCGCCGCCGCCTGGCAAGGGCGTCGTGCCCGCCGTGCCAGCGAAAGCCCCTGCCGGGCCAGCAATCCCCGTGCCCAAGGCGCCACCGCTACCGTCAGGGCCGAAGCCGACGATGCCGCCTCCGCCAGCGGCGCCGCCGCTGCCCAAAGGCCCTGCACCGGGGGCGCCGTCCGCGGAGCCGCTGCCGCCGCCGGATGAACCGCCGCCGCCGGTGCTGCCACCGCCGGACCATCCGCCACCGGGATACAAGCTGCCACCGCCGCCGATGCTACCGCCACCGTTGATGGCGGGCGGGCGCCTACCACCGCCGCCGGGACCTCCGCCGCCCGCCTTGGCAGCAGCGGCCGCAGCTGCAGCGGCCGCGGCTGCGGCAGCAGCGGAGAGCGCACAGCCCCCTGCTCCCGGTGCGTGTATATCTGTGTGCCTGTATGTATCCCGTTCGTTTCACATGCATGTTCTGGGGGTTGATGGAGACGAAGCTCCTAGCGGGGTAACGTGTTCCAACCAGTCAGGTACGTGGACCTACGGGATCGCAGATTGGATGCTGCACGACGACCGCGCCGAGAGAGGAGCGGTCATCGTCATGGCGCGAACAGTCTACAAAACCCCACTACTGGCACTTTTCCGATGATTGCCTTCCGTCTGTTAGCTACTGGCGGCAGCAGCAGCTGTGGCGGCGTCGCTGCGCCAGGCTGGGGGAAATGTTGGCGCATGGGCCCTTGTTGTCTGCTGGCTATCCTCCCCTCTGGTGACACTGTGCTGACCTGGTTACCCCTGACCGTGAATGAGGACGGCCCCCAGGTCGCCCGGGCGTCATCGATCTTTTCAGTTGATGTCCGCTGAGTCCGCGAATCATGGCTGAAGCATAGCGACACAGCACACCAACGACCTGTGCTGCGTACATGCCGCGCCTCACGCCCAACCCGCCCGCGCCCCACAGGCACGGAAGACGATGCGCCGCCCGGCGTTGGGCCAGGGTCAGCGGCAGCTGCGGCGGCAGCAGCAGCAGCAGCAGCAGCGGCGGCGGCGGGAGGCCGACCGGGGCCTCCCGGGCCGCCTGGATCTGGGATGCCGTTGCCGCCGCCACCGGGGCCGCCCCCGGGGCCTCCGCCCGGGTTACCGCCCCCGCCGCCTCTGGGAGGACCGCCGTTGCCGCCACCGCCGGGGCCGCCGCCGGGTGTACCGCCACCGCCCCACATGTTCCCGCCGCCGCCGCCCATGCCGCCGCCGCCACCACCGGGGATGCCGCTCCCAAGTGAGTCAGCGCATCCTCTCCGTGCACTTCCCTCTTCTGCACGTCGCTGGACTGTACCACCTGAACTGCACCCATGACGACGGCAGCAGCACCGAGTCAGCATAGCGCCCTGTTTATTCACATCCCCTCACAACCCCCCCTCTCCTCACGCCCCCTCCTGCAGGTGGCCCCGCGCAGTACTCGGCCCCTGCTGCGCTCGCTCCGGCTGCCGCCGCGGGCCGTACTGCCAAGGACGGCGCTGCCGCCGCCGCCACCATCTCAGCCGCCTCCACAGTGGCCAAGCGGGTGCCTGCCACCCAGGATAAGCAGCTGCTGTCCTTGGTGGGTGTGAGGGAGCGTGAGGGTAGTCGGGTTGGCACTGGTAGTGGTAGTGGCATCTAACAAGAGGGGTAAGGTGAAGACCTGAATAAATCCAGAGTCTCTCAACGGTCCCAAATCCATTATATGTCATTCATGTTCGTGTATCCATACCCCAAACTCAAGTATGCATGCTTGTGTGTGTTTGTGATGTCGCTCCATTGCCCGCAGGTCCCGGCTTCGCTCCGGATTCGGAGAGAAGATTCGGCACCCAAGCCCAAGCGGTCGGCGCTGGGGGCAGGGGGAGCTGGCGGTCGCGCGGATGCGGGCTCTGGGTTTGGCCTGGCGCCACAGCCGGCGACAGCCGGCGGGGCAGCGGGTGCTGGCGGACGGGGGCCAGGCGGCGATGCCGGGCCGGCATCCGCCGACCAGAAGTACCTGGACTTCCTGGCGAGCGTGGCTGACCTGGGCGCTTTTGACTGAATCTAATTGGGGCTGCTCGGGCGGAAGGGTTGCTGATGAAGCGCCTGCATGAAGGATCTGCATGAAACTCCCTGTTTAGTGCTAAGGTTGTCTTCAGGGCGAGTATGAACCCCGCGTGGCATGTAGAGCGAGACAAGTAACTGGGCGTTGCAGTCGTTGATCCTGCTGGATTGAAGTTTTGACCAAAGCCAGGGCTCGGGGCGAGATATATGGCCCCTTCTTAGAGCACGGCTTCCGGGAAGCTTTTGACGACTTTTTCTGCTTTCCAAGCAGTTGGACTGGGAGTGCACAAGTACCAAGTCTTCCGGACGGGCAGCCAGCGGTTGGCGACGGCAGGTGGGGATTAATGAGGACAGGGGGATTGAACACAGGTCCACGGACGGGACCCAACCAGGCCGCTGGATGCCGCGCACAGGGTGCTAAGTCCTGACCTTTTTGTTCATCTGGTCAGACAGCTTACAGTGGGGATACTACCGTTGCGACACGATGTCGAATGGGTCGGCGGTTGGTGGCTTGCAGCTATGGCAGGAAAAGGACTGGCCCCCAAGGAACGGACTTTGGTAGCCGCCACCAGTTGGTGACAAAGGGAGGGCGGCCAGCGACCTTGCGTGGAGGGAAGCCTCTCCCGCGATGTGGAACCTGAAGCTATGCTCCTTATCAGCGCTCAGGTGGCGTGTGGCATATAATTTGGCGCGTCCTTGGCCATTTGCTTTTCCACTGAGGAAGGGTGGGGGCCCAGCGACAGGGTTCTCCTACTGTCCTTGTAAGGACATTTGCAGCTCCTCTTGTTATTCAGAGCGAGGAGAATGGATGGACAGGTACTTCTGCAAGGCGACCAGTTTGCCAACGGCGATGCATTTGACGAGTTTATGCGCAACCAGGGTTGATGACTTTCCCAATGCTGCACTCCAGCAGGCGGTTCTTTTCCCTTAGCAGAGAATCACACTTGAGAGCTGATGACATGAGAGACACGGAAATAGTTCACCACATCACACCACACACTACAGGGATAGAGATATGGGTCCCTGCAACAACCAGCACGAACTCACGGTGCGCTAGCATTTCGCCATCCTGCCGCTAATGGGCAGGCATGCTTCAATCCGGGGTCCCGAATCACAAGGCTGAAAGCAAGACCACTTCAAGCGGCAAGCGATCTTCCATTGTGTGGCATTGTTGAGGTTCCCCCCTCACACAGATCCGAGGGCGACAGAGATCCCTTTGAAATGCTCGCCGCATTGCTGAGCTGCATGGAGCAGTGTGTTTGGGAACCTTCGTAACCGATCTCCCGCCAGCGCCGCAGAAGACGTTAGTGCGGCAAGCAACGGCGATGACGGCGAGTATTTGGTAATATTTCCTGTGCTTCACTTGTGTGCGTAACAGACGTAACCACGAGCTGTTTAGGCCTTCTTACAAGGAACAACTCCCCTCGCTGCATCATCCCGCATCCAAAAAAGGGAATTCAAAAACCCCAAAGGGCCGTTCACCCGCACCTCCAACATGGCCCCCTTCCTAAGCAGGCCGTCCCTGCTTGCCTTTCCCTGCTACAGCACTTGCCGTAACCTCCTGCGCGCAGCACACACACACACACACACGCACGCACACACCTCTTCCCTCCAAACTTCTCACTTTCCTGCAGCATAACACGTCAAGTCCCTCCTCTTTCCGCACCACTACAACCACCACCACACCTCATATCACCGCCACTACAAGATCTGCAATTTATCCACCGCACCACCAAAGCACCAACCCCAGCCACGTGGGATGCAAGGCCCCACCCTCCGCGCCGAGCGCTTTGCAGCATCTGGCCCCTCCGCCGCGCACCCTGCCACCCTCCCCTTCTATCTCCACTTCCGGCCTCTCCAGTAGTGAAGTGCAAGCACAGCCCTCACCGCCGGATATAATGCATGCCCCTTTTTTCCCTTCCCTATTTGTCTTCTATCTCCGGAAGCGCTGGTTAAAAGACTGTAGCTGATTGACCGCAAGCATCATGGTCAACGAGATGCCCAGCAGCACCGTGCCAATCACAGTGGCACCAACATAGTCGTACTGCTCCAGGCACTGGAAAATCAGTACGGGAGCAATCAGATCTTTGAAGGCAAAGTTGGACGAGATGATCACGATGGACCCGAACTCGCCCAACGCGCGCGAGAACGCAAGTGCGGTACCTGTCAACAACGACGGAAAGAGAGGCGGAAAGACCACGTCCACAAAGGTTCGCCAACGCGACGCACCCAACGACCAGGCCGCTTCCTCCATCTCTCGCTGGATTTCCTGCATTACCGGCTGCATCGTGCGCACAACAAATGGGAAAGATACGAAAATCATGGCGATGACCACACCCAGGCGCGTGAAGACCACTTGGATGCCAAGCCTTTGAAGAAACTGGCCGATAAAGAACTCGTCGCCGTACACGGTGGCGAGCGTAAGGCCCGCAACGGAAGTGGGAAGCGCGAACGGCAGGTCGACGGCGGCGTCTAAAAGCTTGCGACCAGGGAACTTGTAGCGCACGAGCACCCAGGCCAGGATGAAGCCGAAGACGCAGTTGATGGCAGCAGCGATAATGGAGCAGGAGAATGTGACGTAATAGGCGTGCATGGCGACGGGCTCGGTGGCTCGGGAGATGAAGGTGGCGAGGGGAACCAGACTGGCTTTCTGGAGAAGAGCGGTAATGGGCATGATGAGCATGAAGGCCATGTAGCTGAGCATGTAGGTCCATGTAATGGGTGCGGAGAGGTTGGGCAACCGGAACCGCGCGATAGGTTGGAAGGGGTCTTTTGCGGCAGCCGCAGCAGCCGCGGCAGCAGCAGGGGAAGTGGATGCACTCCGGGGTGAGGCTGGAGGAGGGGCTGGGGACCGTGATGGTGGAGGCTGTACAGCAGCCAGGTGAGCGGTACCTGCAGGCTCCAGAGGCTGCTGACCTAGGCTAACTGAAGGTGATTGACCACCTATGAATAGAACGAAAGCCCGTAGGGAAATCCGGTCAGATTCGGTAGCACGCCTTGCACAGAAGCGCAGCATGACGCGGTACCGCTATCTCACCCGGTGGATCAAACGATGCCGTTGCCGCCGCAGTGGAAGCACAAATCAGAAGCTTTTGTCTCCGGTATCTTCCGAGCCCTAAACGGTTTTTTGGGAGCTTCTCAGTGGCATGAGGAGGTCCGCCGCCAAAACGCAACCCGCTCACCTTTCCATCCAATGTGAATACAACCGCCTCGAGCATGAACAGGCTGAAGCATAGGCTGAACGGCGAGGCTATGGCGGTGTTGGCTTAACGAGCTAGCGTAAAGATGACTTCGTAGCCTGTCCATTTCTTTCCCTAATTAACAATAATGTATGGAGTCAATATATATGCATCATCACGCAATTATGGTGCAGGTATCGTGCGCTCCCAAGTTTTGCTTCTCAACGCGTTCCAGATATTGATCAAAATGCATTTACAAGTAACATAAATGGTACCGATATTGCCTATGTAATTGAAGCAGGAGTCAATGTCGCACAATCATCGACTGGCCTGCTGTCCTGCACACGCATATCACGCTGGGTTGCACGGTGCGCGAAGTGCTGTAAAGCGCTTGATAAACTGTATGCCCTGGGCGCGATATGTATTCGCACACCAACTCTCTGTTCTTACCTTCGCCCTACCCTACATCTAACCCGGTGGGTACGACTGCGCATCCATCTTAAACATGACAGTAAAACGCAATTCCGCTTCTGTCATATGCCAGGTAATGTCCTTCCCTAGCTTTACGCAGCTCCCAACATAAGAGCCGTCAATCTTGCAATGTATATCGGGTCCAGGCCCGCTGACGCTTGCCGAACCTTGTCAGATAAAACACGCTCTTCGTTGTGCCTCCAGATCACCTAAAGTACTCCACTACTAATGCTACTTGATCACATATTATGAGCAATATACACAACAACAATGACTTTTTCTCGTGGCTGTCCGCAACCTCTGATAGTTGCTCCGCTTCCCCTCCCCACCTGCTCCCGTGCCTTGAAGAGAAGTCACACTGCAAGCCGCGCGACGCTGTGCAGAGCCCACTCGAGCCAATTCCTTCCATTAGATCCCAAGATACCCCATCATCCGGAACGCTGTCCTACGGCTCCAAACGAATGGACGTAAGTCGTCGCGACATCATATACACCTTTGCAGCCGCAGAGAGCCGTTTGAAACCTTTTTATTATGACCAAAGTCAACAACACAAAGGGATGCAAAGTTTCCAATACGGAAATGTCATTCACATGTCCCTTCTGCGTGATTTCTCTTGGACCCCGGTCTCAGGCAGCAAAACGGGGGGGGGACCCTGAGCAGCCAGAAGGGTTTTAGCGTTGCCCGGGGGAATGCGGTCCCACAAAATGGAGCTGTTACGGTTAACGTCAATATGTGGTTGACATTACGGCAAAATCCCCAGCGGGTTTCTCAGTTTGGACTCTTAGCAATACTCTACGATGGGGGTGCTTAAGTAACCAGTTAGTAGTTAGTTAGTTAGTCGGACAAAAGGGCAGAATAGGTGTCTGGGCTGGTCTGGGCTGTGCCATGGCCTTGCCTTGGCCGAAACTCCAATGATGCTATTTGCATGAATTGAATTAAAAAAAAAATAAAAATAAATAGCTGCACACCGTAGTAAGTAAGCAACTCTGCATGGCATCAAGTTCATTCCTAGCTCACGCGTGTTGGCGCCGCACGGGGCGTGCACGAGGGTGTGCCAGACTTGCAACATCGGAATCCTTCTTTCCACAACTATCCAGCAGCCCGTGTTGGATGCTGAGGAAGCTACTTTGGCCGCCAGTTAGGATGCTGCTATCTGGCCTCTTAGATTCCCTTCCAAAGTCTCTGGTTCAAACAGTGCGTGCGCTTTGACGTGGAATATTTTGGATCTACGCATGTCTTTGGGAGTTTGCTCGCGATCAGTCCTGTTCAGGCAATCGCTGCGCTCGATGCGTCTTCTTCGGTGTAACGCCGGATTGACCGCCCAACATATGGCACAAGAAATAATTTGAAAGAATGATCGATCTTCAAGAAACCGGCATGTACACAACTTAAATTACACCTTCCCGCTTAAGTCCAGCTGTCCGCTTAAGACTAAGGGCCAACAGCTAGGCTGCGCATTGCGCGACCTCGTCAGCCTGCGGGGCTGCCGGCTGGCTTCGTAAAGAAAACGTTCAAGGCCGCCATCTAAGGAACAAAAAGGACTCCAAATGGACTATAAAAAGCATTGCGACAGAGCTCTGCTGCAGGTCCGCCTCTCCTCGGATGGCGAAGTCATGCCCCTCGGCCGTACTCGATATCAAAAGACAACACTTACTTACGTCTTTGGCACGCAGTACAGCCCCCATGGGCGCGATGTCACGCGCTCATGAATCCTGATCACGCACCCCTTGGATGGCCTGCCGCTCCAGATCGCCCTGGGATTTGCGAAGAGGCCGCGACTGAGATCCGGTGCAGGACCGGCGGCGTTGCAGCCGCGGCCCCACCACCAGCTTCACACCGTCCACCCTCCACCGTCCCGTTTCTGTCCTTCCCGCCTCCGCGACTCAGTACTTTGCAAAGTATTTCAAACGGAAGCAATTCCTCTCGGAGGATGCGGCGGCGATAGATAATAATATATTCTTCAATTCGTAATCAGTAATCAAATGCAGTAATCAAGCCTTGTGAAGGGATCATAGCTACACGAGCGCCGCAGAGAAGATTTTTCATCTATTACTTGGGGCTGTCGGGACATTTCCCCCGGCTGCAAGAGCTCATAAGCTCCGTCACGTAGTTAAGGCGCTTCAGTGCACCGCCGCCGCCACCTCGCGCTTCGCAGTCCCCGCAACGAGCTCGCCGTAGCGCCTCGGTACGTTGCGACTCACATGGCCATGTGGAAGGACACCCCGTTTGGGTTGGGAGACCGAGGAAAAAAACACCAAGGATCTTGGCCATTGAGGGGGCTTTTAAGGGTTCCCGGGGCCCCATGGTTTGGGGCTATGGCGAGAAAGGGTAGGAGAGGAGGTGATGGGAGCTTGGGAAGGCTGCGTGTGTGTAAGGGTTAGCGTGTTTCGCGAGAGTCCATGTCCGATGTGTGCTTCAGGGCAGGGCAGGGCAGGGCACGGCGGGGCACGCTGTTGCCCAGGGCTGGCATACATACATACATACATACATACGCAGGCATGCGCTTACAGAGCTCCTTATCCCTGGATGTTGTGACCACATGCACGCACAGGAGCTCGGCAGCAGGCGGCAGTAGCAGCGGGCGGCAGTGGCAGCAGGTACATCTGCCGGACATTGATTCCGGCAGCAGTCAATGAGGCTGCGGGCAGGGAATCCTGACGCGCCGTACACACCAGTTCAGCGACCGTACAAGTGCCGTACGGATGAGAGTGACGGGGTTGACGGCTCTGGCGACGGCGTTGGCGACGAGAGTGGGAGCAGCAGTGCTACTGCTGGCGGTGACGGAGGCAGCGGTGGTGGCGGCGAGGTTGGTATCGAAATCCAGGGCAGCAGCCTGAGCAACAGCGATGGCGGACGGGGCGACCTAGGCGCCAGGCCGCGGGCGCGGGCAGCTGTCGGCGCATTCCCCTCATCGGGTGGTGCCGCCAGCGGGGCCGGCAGTGCCCATCACGGCGTCGACATTCCATGCAAATGCGACGACGACGTAACGCCCGCGAACCCCACTGCACCGCTATGCACGGGTAAGGATGAGAGAGAGAGAGAGAGAGAGAGAGAGAGAAGGGCCCGGAGGAAGCCAACCGGGATCGGATCGACCAAACCGAAGGTCAACTGATATCTTTCCTGGGCAGACACATCACCGTAGTCTGTTTGTACGACTGAATTATACGGTAATAAGAGACAATTTTGTCTGTTGTTCAGGAGCCATTTTCAGCCCGCGAATGATGGCAGTTATGGAGCAACGGCGAACCACACTCCGGCCATGACCATTACCAGTGCGTTTTCCCGTCGTAGGCCTGGGTATGTTTTAGACTCTGCATCAACAAAAGCCCTGGGTACTGTGTGTGCCGCCGGCTTTCCCTAGGCGCCTGTTCGGTTCATGGACGGTTGTCCGTTGTGGGGGTTGAAGGTGGCGGCAACGGTATTGGCGGCGATGCACCTGCCGTCGAGGACCTGGACATCAGTAGCGGTAATGGGGTTGGCAGCAGCCACCGCGCCACAACCGCTGGAGGTAGTCCTAAAGACGGCGGCGGCTGCGATGCCGACGGTGGCAGCGACCCCTGCAGTAGCCATTCAAACCTCCCGAGGGTTAGCAGCCAACATGTATCGCCCTTGCTACAGCCGGCAGTCGCAGCTACAGCATTCCAAACAGCTGCGGTGGCGGCGCTGCCGCCGGCTGCAGCCGCCTTCACGGAGCAGCAGCCAGCGCCGCCAGCAGCTCCAGCGGCATCTGGTGGGACTCGTTCGTCTGGAAATACAACGTTGCACGCTACCTTGACCATCCTGCCCTGCGGCCCCCAGCCCTGCGGCCCCCAGCGGGCGACGGCTGCCGCGGGCGGTACAGCCAATACAACGACCTCAACTGTTAAGACCGCCGTACCGTCGTACCCCAGTATCATACATGATAAAGGCGTGGCCGCCGTGCCAGCCACTACCACCGCGTCCGCCACCATCAGAGCGGCGCTCGGGCCGCCGCCGCCGGCGCCGCCGCCGGGCCTGGAAGCTACTGCCACCGCCACAGCAACTGCTACAGCCACCGTCAACGCTGCTGTCCCACGTGACAGCACGGCGTCATCGACGAGGTGCCCCCATGGAACTCCAGCTCCACCCAACGTGACTCAACGGCTCACGCTCACGTTCCGGGAGTGGTGTACGGCTGCTGGGGCCGCCACAGACGCCGCTGCACCCATGCAGCAGCAGCAGCAGCAGCAGCACTTCGGCCAACAACAGCAGTCGAAGGCATCTTGGCGGCGTACGGCAGGCTTATCCCGAGCTCATCACCGCGCCCTGCCACTCTGCACCTTGCCTCACCGCCGTTTCAACACGCCCTTCCGCAGCGGCGCGGAAGGATGCGACGAGGGGCGCTACAGCCGTTTGCCCTGGGCATTTCATGGCGTGCGCCAGGGCTGCTGGCTGGCGGCTACAGCCATAGTGGCGATGCTGCCGCTGTTACTAGTGGCGCTTCTGCTGATGCGTGGGTCCCTGCCGGACTTGCGTGGAGCCGGCGGTGTTGGCCGCGGCGGCAGCGACACAGCGTCAGCCGGCGGCGCCGCCGGCTACAGGAGCAGGGCCGTTGCTGCAGAGGTTGTAGCCGCTGGCGGCTGGGCCCCGGTTTGGGGCGGCAGCGGCAGCGGCGGGGGCGGCAGCGCGGAGGCGGGTGACGGTAGTAACAGCCGTAGTGCCGTGCTGGCGGCGCCGTCACTGGAGCTCGCCACAGCGCCAGGCCCTCCGCCAACGCCGGCGATAGCAAAGCCATGGCTGCGTGTGGTGATGGCCGATTTCCGCTTGCCCGCGGTGCCACTGCAATTCGCCTTGGACCTGGCGAGATGGAGGCACCTTCCGCTCACCCTCCCGCCGCTGCTGCCGCCTTCGATGTCCTCGGCCGCTCCGGCGCCGCATCCCCATCCGCTGTCGACATCGCCACGGCCAGGCGGCGCTCGTCACAGCCTCGCCGTCGAGGGCCGCACCAACACGGGTTTATGGGGCTGCCCCCGACAGGGGCGACGAGTGCGGGTGCTTATGGCCGTTATCTCGCGGTGCTGCGACGCCGAGGTGGGTCTGCTTGCTAAGAAAACCTTACTCGCTTGATAAAAAAATCTCTTGCTTGTCGCAACAACCGTTTGGGCAATCCTCTCTTTTTGTTGTTGCGTAGCTTGTGAACTGAACTAATAGAAATATAAATTTGTAATAAATACTGTAGTACTGTACGGCAAGCCCCCCGTTTGAATCTTTCGCCCTCCGTGTGCCTCGTTGCCTCCGCTATCGCTGGCGCGCACCCCATGTACACCCGTAACCCTGATTGCAATATCCGTTTGTACACATGCCCCGCCAATCAACATAGAGCAAACTAATTTTACCCTAGGCCAACAGCCGGAAAAACGACCGGCCCACCGGGCACCTGCGCACAACCGCGTGGTGCACGTGTATGAAAACACACACTGCGACGTGATGGATTCCTTTTGTTGCACTTTTCGCTTGGTAAACCCCTTGAATTCCCGAAGTCCTCCGCCAAGCGCAGCTCCATTCGGGAATCTTGGGGGGCCCAACTTCGGTCGTACTTGTACGACTGCATGGACCTGGTGTTCGTACTTGCGCAGCCGCCGCCGCACCAGGCGCGGCAGGCAGCAGCGGTGCTGCAGCAAGAGGTGGCAGCGGTGGCGGCTTCCGCCAGTGTCGTACCTCGCCGCAGTGGCAGCGGCGGCGACGGTGGTGGAGGAGGTAACTCGCTTGGCCTGAACGGTGACATTGTCTTCGTCCCCGGACTGGTGGGTTAGGTACGAAATCCCACTCTTCGTTGCACCCACCATCACCATCACCGTCGCCGCAATGCTTGCTCCGTTTACCAGTGACCTCCCCCTTGCATGACGAGCCCCTCCCTGCACCTTCTCGCACATCTTTCTGTTGGCCCGTCCAGTCGTTCCCCAGCGTAGCGCTACAGTAGCCGCGTCGTGTTCTCCTTTGCTCCCCTCCGTCACCTCCCTCGGCCCTGCAGGACACGTATCGCAATCTGCCCAGCAAGACGCTGCGCATGGTGCAACTGGCCCTGAGCAGGTGCGAACGTGCAATGTGAAAGAGCGGAACAGTCCACAATTCCCAAACATTAAGCTAAGCAAGGTTGATGGAGGTGGCTCATTTCGCATGCAACCGACGGCATAGGGTTAGTTGGGTTAGTTGCCCGTGTGCCTGGTAAATCATGACGAGAAACATTACGGGAGCTGTGGCCGCCTGATACATAGGAAACTATGTATAAAACGATAGATACAACGATGAATTGTTGCCATTGATAGTTGAACGACTAACGATGGGCACCCGATTGTGTAACACGGGTTAGGGGCAACTTAGGTGAGTGGTGCACATTACCTCGACTGCCCATCCCTCGGCTTTACTTGCATGTCCGCAAGGTTCAAATGAGAAAGGTCCCCACCTGCCCTAATACTCCCACCACCACCACCCCGCGCTGCTCAGCCCCCTGCACTATACGCACATCGTCAAGTGCGATGATGACGTGTTTGTACGGCCGCACCGGCTGCTGTACGATGTCATACTGACGCCGCCCGCGGAGTGGCCCAAGGACGACGGCAGCTCCGAAACCGCGCCGGAGCTCCAAGATGACGATACCAGCAGCAGCAGTAGCAGGAGCAGCCGCAGCAGCAGCAGCAGAAGAGACAACGGTCCTCTGGCTGATGGCCAGATGGCGATGCACGCAAGCAGCGAGCTGTCCAACATCAGCAACGACGCTGGCAGCAATGGTGACATCCTTGGTGGCCGAGGCAGTAGCAGCAGTAGCAGCAGTAGCGGCAGTAGCGGCAGTAGCGGCAGTAGCGGCAGTAGCAGCAGTAGCAGCAGTAGCGGCAGTAGCGGTAGTAGCGGTAGTAGCGGTAGTAGCGGTAGTAGCGGTAGTAGCGGTAGCAACAACAACAGCGTTAAAAGGCGTGGTATCAAGTCAGGACAGGACCAGGAGGGCAAGGAGAAGCTTGGGGGCTTGGAGGCGCGGAAAGAGCGGGCGGAGGCGGAAGTCAGACCCCGGGCTCTGGCCAAGGCGGCCGCGGTCGCTGCTGCTGCTGAGGGGGAGGAGGCGGAGGTGGAGGTGGAAGTGGAGGATGGGGAGGGGAAGGGGAAGGAGGAGGCGGCAGAGGTGGAAGTGGAGATCGAGGAGGGGCTCTTCTGCGGCGGCGTATCCGGCTGGTTCTCGCACGCGGATGACGGCTTTCGACCCATCCGGGATCCGTTGTCAAAGTAAGACAGGGGGGGAGATCGGCAAGAAAAAGATTGTGCGGTCCGGAGGCCATCAGGCCATGGGGTTTACACAATGTCGCAAGCGTGACGGCAAACGATGATTGCAATCGACCAGCCGGCCAACGGACCACCTTGAGTTCTGTGTCATCGCGCCTCCTGGGTGAAGGCACTCTTCCCATCGGGGCCATCAACCCATAGGCTGCTGACCCATGGGTCGTGTGATGACCCAAAGGCCACTTTCTAACCCAGGGGTCCCTGCTGACCCTTGGGTCGCTTTTTGAACGGGGTCATTTGCTAAATCATGATCATCGCCTAACCCACGGTTCATTAAAACCTTTGGCTGCTGGTCCGGGCATGACCACCCGGGTGAACCATAGGCTCAACGCACGGGTCACAGCTCAACATGTGCCGAAACCCACGGGCCACCACGCCTCCGACGCCGAGGACCCGGGTCGCTGACGTCATGTGGGGGTGATGTCGCGGTCCAGTCAGACTCTATACCCTTTCTTCCAAAGCCTCATCCAACACCCTTGTCCCATTCCCACCGCCCAACTCATGCCGTACAATACAGGTGGTATTTGTCCCCCGAGGAGCTGTCTGACCATGAGGCACCCCTAGGGGCGCCGTACCCAGTTGGTTGGATGTACGTCATGTCACGTGATGTGGCAGGACGTGCTCTAGGTGAGGAAGAGTGGGACTGCGGGTTTCGGGGTCATGAGTGGCATTTGTTGGCAAGTTGTTACTTGTTCTCTTCCCCTTCACCCCTTTCTCATCGTCCCGGTTTCGTTAATTCCGTTTCTTTCCCCCCTTACCTCGGTTATTGGGCACCCCGCTGCAGCCAAGGCGGTGCACTACAGCCGTCAGCCCTCCGCAGCCCCCCGCTGGTGGGGCAAACTGCCGTGGGAGGACGTGACGCTGGGGGCGCTGCTGTGGGTATGTACGACACGGTCAAGATGCGTGTGTGCATTGCCGTACTAAGGCCCATCGGGGCATGTGTGGGCAGGCGAGCGGGCGGGCGGACGCGCATTTCTACGGTTTTTGCAATGCAGCGCTCATTCACCTTAGTTCCTAGCATTATCACCAGTGTAATTGTCACCAGTATGAGCCACCTGTTGGTGAGGGCTCGATCGGAGGGGACCTTTGGCAGATCCGAAGAACCACGGCCCCGCCCAGATATGGGCTGCGGCCTCCTCAAGAAGGACCTTGCATGCAGGACGATTCGCGTTTTTGCCTCTGTATGCGCGTGCATGGAACCCGGCTACCGCCCCCCAATAACGGGCTGGCTCCATGACTCTCTCCGGCCTTCAGATGCGTCTGTGCTGCCACCTGTGTCGATTTCCCTCACCGCCTGCCCGCCACTCGCAGCCCTTTTGCATCCACTTCCGGTCTTGCCTTGTGTACGGGCGCAGGGGGAGGTACCGCTCCGAAACCACCCCGGCTTCAAGCACCCTTTCATGGGCTGTGGCGATGACACCGTGGTGGGTAGGAGTGAGACAAGTTTTGAGTGAGGTTGCTGAGGAAGAAAGTAGGAGTGGCTCCAAAAAGTGAGAAGAAAAGTGACTCTGGAATTCGCAACCCTTCCTTTCCTGCCCGCACCACACGCGCTCCTAGTCGGTGCATCCCCTATCCTCACAAATCATTTTCGTCCTCTTCCCCTATTTGCCGAAACCCCATAACCCTCACCAGCCTGATTTCACTGCCACTCAACCTTGCGTGTTTTGCACCCTTGTCAAGGTCCGTCATTCCCCCTGTACGGCAATAAACCCTGTAAACCCCTCCTGAATCCCCACCCACAAGCCCAGGCCAAGCATTTGGACAATCTAGCCCCCCAGCTTCAGCGCCCACTTGCCTCCCTGGAGCGTTCTGGCTCGTGGGGCCGCCCTGGAGCCGTAGATTGCACGCAGGGCGCCTTCCAGGTGAGGTGTATAGCAATCACCAACATGAACCAACAAAACTACCAACGGCTAACCACCAATAAACCAAGCTGTGTGTTATGTCGGACATCATGCGCCTCCCCGCCTTCGGAGTGCCTCTCTGCTTAACCACTACCCCAACGCCGCATCTGCCTCCACCTCCACACCCATGAGTTGTGTTCGGGAGCCTTCGCCCGCACCTGTCCTGACGCAACCCGTTTTACCGCAGGGCTCTGCGACCGGGCCACGAGCTAACATTCGCTGGCCCCGCCGTTGGACGTAACTGCCCTTTTTGGGGGACAGTTTTCCTTCTGACTTTTGGATGTAATTTCCCCCCCACCCTTACCGTCTGGTACACTCTTTGTTGCCCTGGCAGCAGCTTCACTCGTTCGTGATTCGTCTTTTCCACCCTTACCGTCTGATACACTCTTTGCCCTGGCAGCAGCTTCACTCGTTCGTGGTTCGTCTTCCCCACCCTTACCGTCTCAGGCCGGCAATTTTACGGACTGGCGGCGCTGGAGAAACGAGCAACCTGATGTGGCTGTGACGGGCAGGATCTGAGGGGGCGAGGGCGGGGGCAGGGGCTTAGCCCGCGGGGAGAGTGCAGCGGCTGCTTCCCCGGCCCCGTGTACGTGGAAACGAGGGACTGCGGAAGTGCCGGGAAGGAGCATCCGCTTTTGTCGGCCGCTTACGGAAATGTATGTGTGCGTGTGTGTGTGTGTGGTGGTGGTGGGGAGTTTGATAGCTGGCGGGCGGGCGAGGTGCGGCATCCTGTATTAGCTGCATGTTGAATGGTGGATGGGTGGATGGGCACTGGTCTCTGGAGAGTGGCAAAGATGGACACAAACGAGGCGGCGGTAGAGGTGGACAGAGGAACCCTCAAAAGCAGCAGGGTAAAGCGGCAGGGGAAGACAGCGGGGTGCAGCGCAGGGGAGGCTGGAGCGGGCCGGGCAAGGCGAGCGGGCCGGAAGGCATGTGAAGCCAAGCGAGGTGCAACAGCGGCACGCAAGGTGGTATTCAAAGATGCTCGTACAGGGGCTCGAACTCCGGGCGGCGCCGAAACTGTGAAAGGTTCTATTTCCGACGGTCCGGATGGTAATGGGATAATAGATCGCCGGAGCCCGACCCTGCCGACACGGCTTTCCCCAGGATTTGTTGCACAGTATGTAATATCGCGTGGTGTGGCATGGTACTACGGCATGGCGTCGTGTCGTGTGATGCGGTGCGGCATGGTACGGCAGGGCGTGCGTGCGTGTGTATGGACAGATACAGCGCGGTGAGGCTGGGGTTGTGTGCTGACCTAGTGGCGCCTCCTAGGTCTATGATGACTGTGCCTTGTGCTTACATAAAAACACAACACCCGCCCCATTCTCACTCCTTCGAATGAAAGATAACATCGCCCCCTTCGTATAGACTTAGTGTTCCTGGCGTGGGGAACTTCATTGAATGCAACGTAGGTCTGTAAATAATCGTGTGAGGAAGTAATGGTTGTAGGTTAGGATGCAGTGGTGGCCGTAGTGGCGGAGACGACCTGTGCGAGGGGAACCTTCTTGTCTAGCGAGCGGTTTGCAGCCTCTCTACTCGTTGCAAGTTGCTAGTGGGTTTGCTTCAGAGTTAACCTTTTTTGCTCATGTGGCCTTAATAATATTTGCCTTCATTGCAACCTTTTAAGAGTCGAAAATAGTTTTGCAAGAAGGACGAGGTCAACGCTGGCCTGGCTTCAAATGAGCTGAAATTACGTGTTTGGGACGAACACACTGCCACCATTTCGGTAGTACGGAAAGGGTAGCGAATCACACATGTAGAATGTACGTCACATCCCCGGTGGTGCACCCATGATGTGTGTATGTGTAATGCAAGTGAGACACCCGACATCCCCTCATACACACATGGAAACGTAGTCCAGCACAGGTTTCCTTCCGGCGACGTAAGAGAGGTACGGGTATCTCGAGTAGCATCAAAACCCAGTACAACGTCCCAGTACAGAAGTTGCAGCCGACAATTCACCCGGGTGCGCCTGAAGATCCGCCACGACGGCACAGCCACGGACAGCAATAACCCCTCCTCGCATCCCCGGGCCGCTCCCCACACCACATCACATCGCGCCACACCGTGGGACCTCCTCCGTCGCTAGGCCCCCCTCCTCCGTCGCTAGGCCCCCCTCCTCCTCCCAACCCCGTGTGCCGTAACGCGGCGTGCTCTGCGTCCTCCTCCTCCCTCCTCACACCTTCTTCCTCCTCGTTTTCCCCTTGTCCCCGATCTACTATTCTTCTTCTTCTTCTTCCTCCTCCACCACCCCCTCCCTCCTTTCCCTTCCTAGGCGGTGAGACAAGCTGGCGACCCCTCTTCCTCCCCCTCCCCCTCCCCCAGGGGCTTTCACTCAACATCCCCCCCACGCCCCCATCCCCCCCCCACACACACATTTGGAGAGACGTTCCCCCTCCTCCTCCTTCAAAGCCGAAGCGGCCTCCTCATCCCAACTCAACTCAGCGGCCGCCCATTACCACCGACTCCGCCGCCGCATCCACCTCATCCACCCGCTCACTCAGCCAGCCCTCCACAACGGGGTTGTCCAGCGGGTCGTCGATGTAGTCCTCCACCGGCTCGGAGGGGGCCTCGCGCCAGTACATGTCGCCGGTTCCGTAGCCCTGGACACGGGACGAACGGAACGACGGGAGGGAAGGGATGAGCAATCACCGGTAGTGCCCCGTGTGTGTGTAGTGTGTGTAAGTGTTGTGTGTGTTTGTGTGTAGAAGAGGGACAGATTCAGACCCAGGATGATGATTGGCGAGATGGTGGCTCCGCCTTCGGTATTTTCCTGTCACACACCGATGCCGTCATGCCCCAAACCCCTCCAAGCGCATGATGGACGTAGCTCAGGTCAGGCAAGGCTAACCAGCTGGTGACGAGCTGCCCTCTCCCGCAACCTCTCCCGCCACCACTAGTAATATACTAATAATAACAAGAAGCAGCACGTGCAGCCGTCACTCACGTCAAGAATCTCCTCCGCTAGTACGTTCTCGTCCTGCGGCACGAAGTATGTGGGTGTGTCCAGTGTACGGCCGGTGGCAGCTGCCACGTCCTCCTCGGTCCAGCCCTGGGCCTCAGCCCACGCGTGGTCGACCGGGGCCTCGTAGTCGTCCGGGGGCAGCCTGGGGTGCCGTGGGAGTGGAGGAGGAGGAGGAGCCCCGCAGGCGGGGAGGGTTGGAACATTAACAATAACCTCCCCCCCTTCAGCCTTTAGATGCACTGGGCGGACATGTGTCTATCTGTCTGTCTGTCTGCCGTCTTCCTGCCAGTCCGGCGGCTGCATGCACCTCTCTTTCCCACTACGCTCTCGCCTGTTTTTCTCCCTTTCCTTGCATTTTCTTCCCTGAGCCCTTATCACCGCTATCATCCCGAGTGCGTTTCCACGGCACCCCTCTCTCCCCCTCCCCTCCCCTTCCCGCTCCCCTCCTCGTAACCCCTCCTCGTATCCAAGCCCCCTGCTTGGACGTGTGCACTCCGCACATCCACAAGATTGCACATCATACATGAACTTCACCCTGCCCCCACCTCCAGCGTCTGGAGATGTTGTGGAGTCCAGCAGCGGGTGTTTTCCCACAGCCCTCCCCTACTCCCGCGGGCCCCCCCAATCCTCCACCCACCCAACCCCCGAGCTCCCCCCCTCCCCCCCCACACTCACATGAGGTCCTGCAAGCCCCTCACCGTGAACTTGAGCTGCACCGGCCACCGGTACAGACCGGGGGTGCGCAGCTGCGAAAAAGGGGGGAACGGGGGGAGGTAATTCGGGGGAAACACATACACACTCATACGCGCAAACCCAACGCGTGGATGTGCGATGACCAGAGCTGACAACGCGGCGTGATGATTCTCATCGAATGCAAGCTGGTCTGCGCTGGGGCCATAACTGCCGATGCAGGTTTTACCGCCATTCGCCCATGCAGCCCTCCCTCACAGTCCGATGCACCCACCCACCCACCCAGCCGCCCACCTTGTGCAATTCCACCATGACCACCTCCCCCACATCGATGTGGTCCACTGCCAGCTCCCAGAGCTCCTCACTGCAGGGGATCAGCCTTCAGGGCGTTGGGAGGGGTGGAGAAGAGGGAGAAGGGGGAAAGGGAGAGGGAAAGGGGGGTTATATGCAAGGCGCAGCATACATGCACCGACCAAAAGCCGTCACGGTGGCAAGCGAGAAACCGACTATAGCATTAGCAGAGCCAAACAAGACGGCTAACCCCTGAGTAGACCAATTCGCAATTTGAATTCTTGCATTTTGCATGCAACCTCCCATTTCCCCATCCCCAAAACACACACACACACACACGCATTTCCCCCCGACCCACCCATCCACCCACCCGTCGAACTCCGCTCCAATGTCCACCTGGACACCGTGGTAGAGCCACACGTCTGTGATAAGGCCCACATACACCCGGCCCTCCTCCAGGTCGTCAAACCCGATCTGAAGGGGCGGCAGGAGGGCGGGAAGGGGAGGGGGGGCGCCAGGGCGGGAGGAACAGCCCAGGATGGAGGTCACAGATGGTATAAATATAATATCATATCATAGCCCTGGGAGGAGAGGGAGAGATACAGAGAGAGACCAGGTCAGGTCCCATCCCCCACACATACATCTCCGCCTTCAACACGCGGCCCGCCTAATCTCCCGCCCCGCCCTGCCCTCAGTCTCGCTGCCGCCGCCATCTCAAACTGTAGGGAAGCGAAAAGAGGGGTTTCAAGGTAAAGGCCCTGACCCTCCCCCCCGGCACACACACCGATAATCCCCCCATCCCCCAGTCCCTTACCGACCCCCGGCCGCCTACCCTGTCCACCGCGTCCTCCTCCAGCTCGGGTGAGTGCCAGGGCTGGGGGGTGAGCGGCTCCTCGTCCTCCTGCATGAAGTAAACCCGCTTGGGTTTGCCATTCCAGTTACCTTAGAGTGGGCGGGGGGGAGGGGGAAGGGGGGGAGGAGGGAAAGGGGTAAGGAAAGAAACCGCCGACTCTGGTGATGGATGGCAACGCGAGGCAAGGGAGGGAGGGAGGGAGCAGCCTCAACTCAACGGTCGCTGACCGCATTTGGGTTTTGCATGTGCAATTCCCCCCAGGCTGTGACCTTTTGGACAAGACACAAATGACCTGCCAGCCAGCCAGCCAGCCAGCTCCGCCAGCCGGCCAGCGGCACTCCCGGGCAGGCAGTCCAGGTACCTACCCTCCGGATTAGAGAACCAGTACTCCGTATCTCTCAGGTCCACTTTGTCGTCGGTCACCGCATCGAGGAAAGAGCGCTGCACACGCTTCTCCAAGGGCCCCTTGTCCGGGTCAAACACCTGCGCAGCCGCACATCAGCTGTCAGGACCTCGGCGGTGAAGGAACACAACATTCCCTTCAGGTGTGGATCCACAATGGTCCCTCCAACATATAAGCACAGCGCGTTTGGACGCGGGACGCTCCGGCCGCATCCGTACTGACAAACCGCTTGAGGGCCAAACCCTCGGAGTGGCCGGCGAATGGTCAGCCAGGTAGCCATACAAAAATTATCCATCAAGACTTTTATTACTCTTTCTGGGTAGAGCACCTGGTAATCTGGAAGATCCATGTATGCGTCTTCTCCATTATCGTCCATGCCCATTTCCTTTGCCTGCTGAGACTGGAAGAGCTCCTTGGACGTGCTGGTAACGCGGCATGGTTCCAATCTGTTTCGCCTTCCATTTGATAAGCCTAAAACAAGGAACAAGAACTTGGTTCGAAAGTGGCCCCGGTCGGAATGTGGTTACCGAGCCTCTTCTGTACCTGGATATGCAGTGAGGCGCCCAGATAATAGTGTTCTACGCACAATTGATGCTGATGATGCTACACCGCCACTGCTGGAAAAGCAGGCCGGCGGCTGTCTCCCAGGCCGCAGGGCGCGGTGCATGATAACTACTAACTACTGTGCCCTTTTGAAAGCTCAATTCCTATCGGAGCATGGCGAGTGTTGTCAACGGCGACGGAATAAAAGTGTGACAGCCCAGTACAGTTTAGCGTGGGATCGTTGTGAGCAAGTGATTTTGAGGCCAATTATGAATTGCACTGGTGCTGTCTGTAAACCTGTCCAGCCCGGTTTGCTTGGCGTCTTGGCGACCTAACGTTGTTGTGGGCGTTGAGCGGTGGTTAAAGTCAACCGCCAAACTCGAAGCCTAAGACTCTCAGTCTTGACTCATATTGACCGTTGCATGGACGCCTTGCCTAACAACGAAATTTTATGTGCGATGTACAATATCGATATTAGCAACTTGCATATAACTATAGCACTACACGTTCTGCAACCGAAATGTACGTTTGCTGTGCTGCCCCTGAACGCATGTAATTCTTTTATGCTCCACTCCACTCCGCTCGGTGTGTGTGAGCCAAGACACATGTAGGGTGCGTCCTCTTAGTCCTCGGCTGACAGCGACCTCACAACCTCTTGTCACTACTCCGCAGCTGGCATAGGCGACTAATGCAGCTGCCACCGGGACATTAGTCGATAGCGAGGATCAATCAACTTGCTGAGAACTGTTTGGCGCATCTCAGCTCAGCGATACGTCGACACCCTGAAGGGTGATAACTGAGCCCCCACATGCTGTGTCCTCACCTGTCCTGCTGGCGAGGAAGAACGGGCAACGGGGGCCCGTGAGGAAGAACGGGCAACGGGGGCCCGTGAGGAAGAACGGGCAACGGGGGCCCGTACAGACCTCAACACGGAACGGAACTAAGACCAGGGGCTACGAGAGGGACTGGCGTGTGCACACGTGCATGTGTGTATGTGTGCGTTGTGTTTTATATCGTACATGACCGGGCCTGGTACTGCCCAAGGGGTGCTACCGTTCCATAAACGAAAGCGCAGCCAAGCACTCCATAGAAGGAGAGGCGCATGAGGGCCATAGTCCCCTCTTTCTCCGCACGATGGCAAACCCCCCACGATGGCATACATGGTTGGCAGAATGCGGCGAATTGAACGATGAACCGCTGTGCGGTTTTCCTTCTGAAACCCACCGGGAAGCAGCAGGAGGTAGAGCACGGCCAAGAAAGGGGAGCAAGCCCGAAACGGGAATCACCCTCCAAACCAACTGCACCCACACAACGGAAGATCCAAACGCGGAGCCCAGAAGACACGGACAGAGCAGGACACCGTGTGACGCTAACGGTAATTAGCCACCGGGTGGGTGCCATAGGTGGTTGCCTGTTAACGGCGACAGTAACATCATCGTTCCAGCGGCTGGCCGTCGGGAACCACTCCACCCAGCCTCTTGCCTGCATGCTTCGTGTGCAACTCCTGAGTGGCAGCTAAATGCACCAGTCGCATCCATAAACCTGCAGGGACTAGCCGCTGCATGCACCACAACCACGGATCTTTTACCCTCGTCATGCGGGTTTCTCTTCTTGTGGGTGTCTGGTGGATATACGCAGCACATCACCCACACGCTAGCAGCTGTTCCGCCGTAGGTGGACTTCGGTGCATGTTTGCCAGATGCATCACCGGAGGATTTCCCCCGTTGTCCAACCTCTAATGCTTCCCAGCTCAAATCTTAGGCGAAATCCTCACCAAAGGCAAACCCCCGACCTCTGCCACCCAGGGATTCCAGGAGTTAATATTCGCCTTACAAGCCGCACTAGTTGCCGCTTTGGTGCACCGACCGTGTCTTTATAAAGGCTTAGCATTAGTGTGAGTCTGCGTCGTGGCAGCCCGGTCCTAGTCTGCATCGTGGCAGCCCGGTCCGACGTCCCCGATAACTGTCATTTCCATAAAATACGCCTCTTCATCGGCCATGCAGGATTTAAGCGCCGCAAACAAGCAAACTAGTTGATGCGTCTCCAGGGAGGCTGTCTCCCTGCAAGGAGCATCGCCTGCTGTCGCTATCTCGCCACGCATACAGAGCAGCAGAACACCTGCCCACTCTCTTCGCCACTGGGCTATCCTTTTGAACTCATCGTGCTCCGGACGTGAGCGGGGAGCTCCCGACGGGTAATGCCGTGGGGGATAGGTATGGGCGAAGTAAGTGAAAGCCCGCGATGGCGTTGGTGCGAGGGCGAGATTTTACGGGGTTAGCTTTAGGTCCTCTCTTTTCGGGTTGGCTTCCCGCGTTGTTAATCAACATCAATAGATAATGACTGCTGGCTTTTATTTGAACGTGGTACCTTTGGAAGCAACCCTAACGTTGCGCCTCACGTCGTGCAAGGGTGTGCCAGCGCGTGCCGGCGCTGGGGAAGTCCTGCTTTGCATAAAAGTATCTGTGTGTCACGTGTACAGCCAGAACAAATGGAGGTCACATGACACATTTGAATGTGCAACTTGCCGGGGAAACTATTGCAACGGCCAAGCTTGCCCGCTAAAGAGCGCACAACATCTTTGTTAATTTTTTTCGTTCTCTACAAGGAAGAATTCATATACGAATTCATTGTAGGAAGGCTGACGGTCGCAATTCAGAAGTGGCCGAGGCGTAGCTACGTGTCCAAGCTAGGGTTGCAAGGTACCCAAAGTGATAGCTTTCAAACCATACCGCCTTCTTTGTATGGAAGTGGTTCTTCAACAGAAGGCCTGAGCGGCGGCGAAAAAGTGGAAAGCGACTTGCTGACTGTCGTGCGTGGATGCTGACTCAACAAGAGCAGTCCGTATATACCCATGCCAGGCACCTGAATGCTAAGAACTCTTACAATATTATAATACATACACAAGAGCATAGCAGCTATCACGTTCCTCACAATTCTCTGCAGTTTGCTCCCATCACAACCTCCTCCATACAGGTCCCGAGCGAAATAAACAATGTGCCACCAATCACTGCGAGCTGGGACCAGTTTGCATTGGGATTATCGCCACCGTCGACCTGCAAGGCCGCGGCCGTGCTTCCACGTCAGACGTATAGTTGCAACTGCGTTTTCTGATGTGTCAACCTCGACCTCAGTATCGTCATCTGATGCATCTCTTTTTGAGCTTGGGTGGCGAACTGACCTTCGGGAGACCTACGTACAAGGGAAGGCGCTCGGAACGGGCAGCTTCGGAAAGGTGCACCTCGGCATTCACGCGGCAACGGGTGAGGAGGTTGCCATTAAGACACTACCGAAGGAGCGGCCAAGACTTTCACGTGCGAAAGTGCTGGAGAAGCTTCAGCGGTGAGTGCTATGCCTAGGAGCAGGCGGCATTCATGTTCCGAGACTATCGCGTTGATTTTTTAACTACCATATTGCAGGGAGCTCACTTTGTTGGACAGATTATCGGACAGTCCACGGGTTGTGCAACTACTGGATTGTTTCGAGGACGAGGACAACGTCTACATTGTGACCGAGGCATGCCGAGGAGGGGACCTCCAAAAGTTCTCGGAAGTGAGTGGCTTCCGCTTTTATCAGTCACTTGGAAGATGTCTTCTATCTGGCTGCCGTTTCTGAGCACGGTCTACTTGCATGTTGCAGACATACGGCCCTTTGACGGAGCGCTGCCTGGCATTAGTTGCGTTGGAAGTTCTCCAAGTTGTGCAAAGTTGTCACCGTCTTGGTATCCTACATGGTGATGTGAAGCCAGGTGAGCCACCGTGTACCTTCAAAACCTTTCGGGTGGGCAGAGCAGGTGGTCAACTGTTGCACTACGGACCATTTGCACCTGTCAGTTGGCCCCACGCGCCTGCACCGTATGCAATTTTTTTGCATGTTGGGATGTTTGCAACCCAGAAAGGAAGGTGTCCAAACGACGAAGTTCCACGCTGTCCAGCCCGCCAAGAAGGCGTACATTGCCCTAGCCAAAGCCCTTCTGGCGTCAGTAATTCAATCCTTTCTTTATTCAACCCTAGCGATTCCGTCCTACTGTCTAAGTGTATCCGTTTCTGCTTCCTAAAGTTCGCCTACCTTTCGCGCCTGTTTTGCACAGCGAACTTTTGCATTAGGGACGAGCACCGGCACCCATACGTGGCCACGGCCGCGTCGCTCCAACGAACGCCCTGGCTGAAGGCTGTGGACTTTGGTTGCTCGCAACTCCATTACCGGCACACGCGCCTCAGTAAGCGATCTGGGACGCCAGTTTACATGGCACCCGAGGTGAGGCGTGAAGGGACGAGGGGAGGCAATTGAGGGAAGGGAAGGTGATGGATTGCAAGGTTGGCCATGGGATGAGCGCATCTAGGGGGATCTGGGTCGGTGGCTAGAAGCCGTTGTTAGCGCCCAGGACAGCTGCAACATTTCGTCGTTGTTCGTGCTTCCCGATGGGTTAACATGATTGGGATACTACGTCCCGGCAAGCGAGCAGATCCACGTATAGTTTGTACAGGTGGTTGACCCACATCGGATAGGAACACATTCCGCAAGCGGTAATCCCTCGCGCTTTCGTCCACCTCCCACCGCCCTCGCACCCTCTCCCCACCATTAGATCTTCAAGCGGGACTACTCCTTCGAGGTGGACATTTGGAGCACTGGCGTGCTGCTGTACCAGCTGTTCTGTCGGCAGTTCCCGTTTTGGCAGGGCGACTCGTACAATAAGGCCCTGTCGTTGGACGAGGTTGCAAAGGCGATTACGGAAGCGGAAATCCGGATGGATTTCGGGCCCTGGCTCACGATGTCACAAGAGGGCCTCAGCTTTGTGCGTGGATGCCTCCACCGGGATCCGGCGCAGCGGCTGACTCTTGACGAAGCTCTCGACCACCCCTGGATTCGCATGCATACGAGCACGGAGGTGTGCGGCGGCGCGGCGGGGCCACTGGTGGAGACGGAGGCGGCGGAGACGGCTGGGAGCGCTGGCGCCAACAACATCGTTCGGCGGGCGGCAGCGGCGGCTCCGGCGCAGACACAGCAGCAACTTGGACATGCGCAACAGCAGATTTCTCAGCAGGTGCAGCAACAGCAGCAGCAACGGCAACATCGGCAAGGCCGCCGAGATGCTGCCGTGGCGGCGTGAAGGGTCATGTGCGCAGATGCGTGTGACGTCGACACTGCTGCTACCGCCTTTGGCGAGGATGGACATGGAAGACCCACGGGTCGGTCTACAGGTCCAATCTGGCATTTACGGGACTACGCGGTTTCGGAATCACGACGGAACCGAACTGGCGAGGGCTACGAACACCTACTAAGCTGCAGGCGCATCAACGCTACTTGATGCACTGTATGAGTAGTTGCAATAGTTTTAATGGCTAAGGTGGTATGGATGGCCTCATGTCGCTGAGGTTGCTATCGAGGTTTTGTTGCGGCTTGAGAAGAGCATGGCTGGAAAAGGCATATATCCGAGGTGCCGTGCTCCTTGGCTCAGCTTGACAGTAGCGATGCAGCACGCAGGTATTGCTATTGCCCGGTACTTAGGCGACAAAATGGATACAATAGGAAAAGATGAGAGGGATATAATAGCGGTCCTTCGCCGGGCGGCCTGAGTGAGGCTTCGTTGTCAAGGCCAGATGCAGCGCTTGACTGGGGGCCTCAGTGCCCATGATCCCGCACGCCTGCCGGATTGGCGGTCGCGGGCGGCGCTGGGCGTGTCTCCTGTTATTTCGCTGTCCTTTGCCTGTTGTCCTCGGTTTATTTGTTTATGACGGCATTGCCGCACCCTGTGCTTTGGTCGGGTTGTCTTCATCACAGCTACCCATTCCTGCCAGTGGTCTAGTGCAGTGTATGTTTTTCTAAATGTCTTTTTTGGTGGCGGCAGCGGCTTTCACGGTAGTAGGCATAGTGTGCATGTGTACGTGCACGCTTTCGCCATTGTGCAATTTCGTCGTGTGCTGTCACTTGGCGCATGCCATGCCACCACCCAAACCTATTGATAAATCGCGTTCCTTCTTTGCATCGATACCGCTGCCCCTCCGTTAGTACCTTCTCCAAGCCCGGACCGATTTTGCTGTTAGGCAGCTTGCGTTGCTGGCGAAGCGGGCATTCATTCCATCTTGGGATGGCAGAACGTCCTCCGCGAGCGCAATCACGGTGCGCCTGATTTGCTTAATGGGGCGCGGGTAGTCGTCTCGGTTAGACCGAGGTTTACGAGGTAGAGCTCCCTGGGAATGGTGTTTTTGCTGTTGGGCGGCGGGTGGTCCTCGGCTCTCGAGACAGACCGCCGATCCTGGCAGCTCTCTGTTGAAGCATCCTAGTGGCCGTTTCCCTGATATGGCGGTGTTGGGAACAGTGCCGCGGTCCTACGACCTGGAGGATTGGTTTATGCCGCTCCTGGTGTTTTAATTTGGGGGAAATCAGCCGGCGTTGCGCCAGTTGGCCCCTCCATTAATTGTGGGCCAGTGATATAGCCCTCGGGTGCTTTATGCGCGGAAGGACGATGTGACCGGCCTCCGCTCTGCCCGCCCTCGATTGCGCATCTTCGTTTCGTCCCTCAGTGTCGTACTTCACAGACATCTTGAAACTGCAAAACCTCATCGAGTGTCCTTGACGTGCGCCCCGCAGTCACTTCATGGACTGTAGGTGGGTTGTTTTGTCTTTATGTGTTGACATGTAGTAGGTGTGCGAGTATGTTGTGCAGGTTGGGGAGTCAGCCTGGCGCATGCGTGCTAGTGCGTGTGCGGGTTACACGTGCGTTGTTGTGTCCCATTAATACGTTTGCAACCGCAGACCTACCGAATGTGAGGAAGTGTCTGTATCTGAGGATGCAATGCCGGCATGTGCAATGTCAATTGGTTCGGGTTGTGATGTGCGTCAACGATGTGGCGTTGGGGTCTCGTGCAGACGTGTCGTCTGGGGGCCAGGCCTCGGCTCAGGGAGGGGGCTGGTGGAGGGGGGAAAGAAGCGAGGGATGGAGCGAAGATACTCCGGCCCTGCTACAACCCTGCACCACCTGCTCACGCTCCCTAAGCTTCTTATAACCTTGTGGCCCGCACTTGTGACGTCGCAGCTGCTGTGGCCCTGCGTTGCACAATACAAGGCAATGGCGTAGTATTTCGATTGTCATCGCATGCGCCATAATAAGGTTTATTGAGACGGTGCCTGTGTCTTGAGAAATAAGTTTAGGATGATTGCCCGGGAGCGCAGCTGTGTCTTTTAGCTTTCCCGCAGCTCCTCAGTATTTTTTTGGGGGTAGCATCGAGAAGTATCATTTACCGCCGGACTGAGAAACGTGCCCACGTATTGCAGTCTTTGGGGGAGGCATAAAATTGTGGTGCAGTTAAGATGGTTGCGCGCACGGCGAGAGACAGGATCGTGGCTGCGGCCCAAGCGGACGCGCAGGCCGGCTGGCTGTACAATGCCGGCACGGAGCTTCAAATAACTTGGTTTTTGGTTGACTCGAATCCATTGGATTCATTCCACGGCGTACATATATAATATACGTTACCATACGGATGGACGTGGAGGCGCGGGTGAGCCTGGATGTGGTAGCGAAGCGACTGGGCTGTGCATAAGCTTTTGGTTTGCTTCCGCAGCGCCGAGGATGGGAATCCGCTTGTATGTCTGTATGTATGTCTATTCGCTGCTGAATCCGGGAAATGAGCATTCCATGTGGGCTGGCTTCCTGTGTTTAGATTTGGACAGTCGGCAAGCCGCACATCTGCTGTCAGCAGGAATGTCGGCTTCCGCTTCACAGTGAACAGACCGTGTTGTGGTAGTGTGATGTAATGCTGTCTGTTGTGATGTGATGTGCTTGATTGTATATGGGGCTCGAGCCCAGTTTTTTCCCCCAGAAAACTGACAGGAGGCTTCAATCCCAATTTCGAGAGAGGACGTCTTTTTTTTGCGTTGCTATTTGGTTTTGTTGTTTGGCGTGCATCCTCGTCCGCATACTTGTATGATTACATGCGTGCAGCTGCGGAAACACAGAGAGAGAGAGAGAGAGAGAGAGAGAGAGAGAAAGAGAGAAAGGAACAGATTGAGGCCAGGCGAACCTTACAGAGAAACATGGTGGTAGTAATGGTGGCCGTGGTGTGTATAATTCAAAGCGCAATCTTTAATTTACTGTACGTTTTGGTGTTGTCTGTGGTCCTGCACAGGAGTTTAATACCCGCGCCGACAATTCATTTGCTTTCGATTTTGGCAAAGGGGCGAGGACAAATGTTTGATGGGTGACAGGTTACTGCATTCATGGCACGTACCTCGAATCGGGTCAAACGTGAAGATGCGTCGGTACTTTGGATTAAAAGATGTAATTTAAGGGGAACCACTATGTAACATGAAATTTAAAGATAACTTCTATCCGACACTTTTGTCGTAAAGTCGCCTGGAAATCGCCTGGAAAAGTGGCGTCAAGTGCTCACTCGAAGTCGTCAACGCAAGTTCGCCAAAGGGCTAACTTCCCCGGAGGTCGGCGGCTATATATCCCTGCACACTCCCTTCTAATAACAAGGGAGTTTGGTCTAGTGGTATGATTCTCGCTTTGGGTGCGAGAGGCCGTGGGTTCGATTCCCACAACTCCCCAATTTGTCTTTTTAGACATGCTAGAGAAACAAACAGATGCAGCAATGGTTAACTCCCGCGGCGGCGGGAGTCTTTGCACTGGACTGCGTGTCTATTACCACATATCTGCTCTACGGTAGTACAAAGCCGCTCCTTTTCCATGATTCAATTTACTACGACATGACGGTAGTATTGGGGTACCTCAACACGGATTGGGGAAGAGGGTGTTTGCCCAAAAACCTCCCGTCAAAGTTGGTGGTTTCCAGCCTTTTCTTGGCGCCACGAATTCCGGTGATGGACATTCTTACGCTGCCGAAATCTGCCTGGGCAACGTTTTCGCGCGCCAAAGGGCAAAGCCGCGCTGTACTTAACAACATACCCGCCTGATCTACACCTATATCGCCCATCATGCGAGGTGAGTTTATCCGCTTTGGCTGACCACGATCCTGCACACTTTCCATAAAGACACATCCCTCAACATTCCAGGACTGCTAGATCAAGAAGTTACGGTAATGTGCGGGCCTCCAATGTTTAGCACTGCCTCAATTAGTAACCTGTGTCCAATGACAGCTTAAGGTGTCTTAACTTACAGTTGATTGCTTAACAGGGTGTTTGCAAGCCCCGGTTGTTGGGATCTTCCGATGTATTACTAATGGAACTCGTTGTCCGTTGTACGATGACCCAAAATCGATGGCGCGGTGCTCGGAACCTGTGATGTTTTACTCTTCTATCATAGTTCGCGCGTTACGAACTCGTAAGCTTATCTACATTGCATATCTGCTTCCTTGCAGCTTGGTGTCCTATTGTTATGTATTTTTCATGTCGGCGGCAAAATCTTCATTTTTAGCAATTTAAGCCAAACGCCGTTATCTTTGACCTAAAAACTAGCTCATGGGTTTGAAACGTCACAAGGACCCCAGCGGTTCCACCGCCGCGGCTGGCGGAGGCGCTGCAAACAATGGACAGTCGGCTCCCATCGGTACACGAAGCTCACTGGCGGAGTTCGAGGCCTGGATGAGGAAAGCCGGCATCATATGGGACACATCGCTTATTCAGTTACGGGCCGGCAGCGCCAAAGCTTGCGACCCTGACTCCAACTGCACCTCAAACGACACATTGGGCCCCGCATCACAGCCTTCCGACGGGCCCTGGGCCGTCTATGCAGGTGTGATAGCTCGTTGCGTTGAAAGAGCAAAGCTGCATACACCTCTCAACCCCTCTTATCGTCCTCTGCCATTCCCGATTGCGCAAAGCGCGTCACCAAGTCCCACAGTGCTCTCCCACCCACCCCCACGATGTAGTCTATCCCCCCCTCTATAACCCCGATCCACCCGCACCGCAACCTCAACCAACACCGCGGCCAAATCGTTTGCAGCGTCGGACGTGCCGGAGGGTTGCGTGCTGGCCACCATTCCCCGGTACGCCGTACTCTCCGCCGCCAACAGCGGCCTGGCAGACTTGTTGGTTTCGGAACGGCTTGGTGGCGGCCTCGCGTTGGTGGCGGCAGTCATGTATGAGGCGGCCCGGGGACCCAGGTCCAAGTGGTAGGTGGTAGTTTGGGTGCAAGTTTGAATTTCAATTTGAGTTTGAGCAAGGCCTTATGCAGCAAGAAGGGGTGAGGCTTGGGGGGAAAGAGTGAGGGCAGTGCGGATGTGCAGGAGCGCTGCCTCAGGTTGTGGGGGAGGGACGTTATTCGATTGAAGGGCGGAGGGCTCCCCCTTAGGCTCAGGATGGTGCAGCACCTCTGCCGCTGCTGCCGCCGCGCGCGTGTATGCATGTATGTATGTGGTCGTGGATAAAGCGTGCATCCGTACAATCCAGAGCGGAGCGCCGTGACTTATGTGTGCTTAGCTCCCTGCCGCTACCGCCGGCCTGAAATTGCAATTAATATATAACATATGGGTTTGGCACCACTGGTAAGGCGCGACCATTGCCCCCGGGAGATCCCGGGATCGATACCCGTTAGGGTCAAAAGTCCTTCCGATGGTGGAAGGCATTGCGCCCCTCGTTGATGGACGGTGGTGACCTGGGATAAAGTTGACCTGCGAGCCGACCAGGAACGGAGTTGGGCCGCTGTCGACCCGGCAGATTCCGTTGGATGCTGGTGGTGGGTGCGGAACCTGAGCAATCCACTGAGAGGTTGACTAGGGTGACTGGATGAGGGTGCCCCGAAATACCGGGGAAGGCAGGGTTTCGCAGGGTAGCTGCCACGGGCGAAGATACACCCCCCTGTTTCACACATCAATTAAATACTGGCCCGAACAGCCAGGCCGGTTCTGCTCTCTACATGTAACAGACAGATAGTCAGACAGACAGACAGACAGACACAAAAATAGACCCAGACATGCGCACTTTCAAACCCCGCTCGTTCCCACACGCTTTTTGAACCGCTGCTCGGTGCCCACTCCCGCTCTACACCCTAAAACCTCAACCCATCCCCCCCTCTTCAACACCGTCTCCAGGTACGGCTACCTGTCCAGTCTGCCCCCCCGGGAGTACCTTCCGGTGTTCTGGGGCGGCGGGGAGCTGCGGGAGCTGGTGGGAACTGATATTGCGGATAAGGCCCTGGCGGATAGGTGGGACGAACGGGGGCGAGGGAGGGCTTGCGTTGCGTGTAGAGTCGGACAAAGGGGGAGAGGCTCCGGAGGCCCCCCCGGGGGCGGGTTGGGGCCCGGGAATCCCGACGGAGCCATGGTGAGTGCTTTGGTTGTGGACTGCGAAGAGGCGGGTTAAGAGGGTGGTTGAACGGGGCCGCTGTCGTGGGTCGTCCCTTCACCTGCTTGGTCTATTGCAGTGGGATGGGGTGAAGTGGGAGTGAAGTGGGAGTGAAGTGGGAGTGAAGTGGGAGTGAAGTGGGAGTCCTATGGGGTTGGAGGGGGGCCGGGATAAAGCGCGGTGCGGGCCTGGTGATGGGGCTTGGAAGCGGATAGTGGTCTGTAATTAAGTACTGGGTGCCTGGGGCACGGGTCGATGTGCTGGTGGATTAGCTCTTAGGCCGATCAGAGAGCGTATGTACGGATGGCCTGTCGTACCCTGCTGGTTCCGTACGCCTGTACAAATGTCTGTCACACAGAGAGGCCATGGCGGCGGACTTTGAGTCGGAGCTGGCGCCGCTGCTGGGGCGTTACCCGGCCCGACTGGGGCCGCTCAAGGAAGGCTGGAACCTGGAGGCCTTCATGTGCGTATGTCGTACGCATGGGCAGAAATGTGTTACATGCCTTACAGTGCATAGGTCGTGTAGTGCCGATGTAGTCTTCATATTAGTCTTCATGGCGACTGCGCATGTGTGCCATCCCACTTTACGAGCTTGTGCACATGTGTACATATGCATGTATGTATGCATGCGGGCATGGGGAAGTGATGTGGGCGATGCATTGAGGGTTCGGTATGAATCGTTTGCTCGGGACGGTAAGTGGCCTCCAAACTCGCAAAACCTAATAATGAAAACCCGAAAACCCGAAAACCCTGGAGGCGTAGGGCACGCAGTGACCTCCAAACCTACACCCTGCCCTTTCCACACTTCACAACCCCTTTCGATTGGCCAACTCGACGTCGCCCTTTCACCTCCACCCCACCCCTCTCCCCGCTCGCAACTGTTAACTGCATCGACATCGTCATCTTCGCTTATGTTATAATACTGAAAAGCACATTCCGCTATTGTGAGTTAAAACAAACAGTGACCCTTCCGTGCACACTCAATTCCGCCAGGCGCGCAGCTTCCTGGGTGGCCTCGCGGGCCTTTTACGTGGACGAGCACCACGGCGATGCGCTCGTCCCATTGGCCGACGTGTTTAACCACAAGGTACAGTGACCAACTGCTAAACTGTTACTACCAACCAACCAACCAACCAACCATTTAACCATCCGACACCATGGAATCCGAAATCCTCCTTTTTCTCTCCTTGGTCTGATCTGATCTGAACTGACCTGGATCTGGGTCTGGTCCGTGTGTCTCTTTCCTCCCCCTTCCCACTCCTAGGCGGCTCGTGTGGACTTGGGGGCCCGTGGTGGTGGGGGCTGGGCGGACGGCTTCGAGGTCGCAGAACATGCAGGTACGTGTGTGCGTGTACGTGTGTATGTGCGCATGCATGTGTGTGTGTCTGTGCTACGAGTTACGTTGCCGTGGGTAGGTGAAGGGATCCTCCCCAGTTAAGAAGCCGCAAGGACTCGCATTTATCTGCGGTGATCAAGTCCACGGTGGCTGAAAGGCGCTGCAAAAGTAGTCCCGTGTGTGTATGTATGTATGTATGTATGTATGTGTGTGTGTGTGTTTTAATGATCTTCGGAGCCACGTTGAGGGAACGCCGATGATGGTGGGACACTGGAGAACAACTTCAACACCGAAGCGAACTCCGTAGTCACCAGCGATATGTGCGGCATTTCAATAAAACTATAGACGTAGCTTGAGTTCTTCAGGGTAGATGTTGATTTCATGTAGGTTGCGCGCGCGTGTGTGTGTACAGGTTCGCTGCTTTTAACGCTTTTTACATGTTTGCTTGCTTTTGACGCCTCACTTTCGCAGACGCGCGGCGGCGGCAGCCAGGCGGAAACGGACGACGCAGCGGCGGCGGCAGCACAGCCGCCGGCGGCGACAAAGGTTCCGGCCAGCAGCGCCGCCACGGTCATCTGCAGCCCCAGAAGGAGGTGCGAGGCGCAGGAGGTACGAAGGAAAAGGAGGCGGAGCCAGACACCGGGGAGGAAGAGGAGGATGAAGAGGAGGAGGAAGCGGAAGAAGAGGAGGAGGACGAGGAGGAGGAGGAGGATGAAGAGCAAGAAGAAGAGGAGGAGGACTGTGGAGCCCTGGATAAGGCCTCTGTCTCTGCCGCTGCTTCCATTGCAACGGCGAAGGTGAACTTGGATCGAGACCCGGGAGACGATGGCGATGATCCCTGGCCGACACCGCCCCCACCGCCACGGCAGCCACTGGCGGCGGCGGCAGTAGCAGCATCAGCAGCAGCCGATGCTGATGGCACAGCAGGCCGCACCGCGGGCTGCCAGGAGGCAGGTGACGGCGTCAGGGAGGGCGGCGTCAGCGGTGTTGGCGGTGTTGGCGGCCGTTGGGCCCACCTGGCGGCGTCTGTGGCCAGTCGTGGTGGCCTCAACTTGCATCTGGACATTGGAATATGTGCGGGGGAAAGGGGAGGTAAGAGATGGTTAGTTTTCGAGCTTGGAAAAAAGGGGCGAGAGGAAGTGACTGGGTCGGTGCAAGCAGGGTTGGGGAGGTCGGGGTCGCGACGGAGGCCTCCGTGAGGCGCGTGTCTTGGTAAAACGAAATTCCGACAATCCATGAGAAGGCCGAAGCAAGTGAATCAAACAAGCGAAAGATTTCCTTCATAAATATTAAATATTGGTAAAGGAAGAATATATTGGCTTGTTGCATGTCACTTGATGTCCCAGGTGTAGAGGTGTTGGACATCGTTGCGGCGCAGCCCCTGGCGGCGGGTACCGAGGTATTCAACACGTACGGGGAACACGGCAACGGCGAGCTCGTCAACAAGTACGGCTTTGCACTGCAGTACAATCCATTTGATGAGGTAGTTAGGGTGGGGCCGGCCGCCGGGGGCCTGAGGCTAACTGCGACCACAACATCCCATCAAAACGGTTTTTTTTATGGCACACGCGTTTCTACATGTCAGCAGGCTCGGTATCCCAGACCCACGACTACTCAAGCCTTTGCCCGGATTCATACACTTGCAGCCCATAGATGTGCATATACATATTATTTGTAACAAGAACTAGAGCACATCATTGGGTATGTGTTAAAGCTGCAGGCGCTAAGCTGGTTGCATTCCTCAAATCGCTGGAAGGTCGGGCGCTCCGTGCGGGCCGTCTGGCTAGGGCCTCGGCCTTCCCTGCCCTGCCTTTGCCACCCCCTTACCTAGGAAAACTCTGAGCCACGTTTGCCATTTCCTGTTGCGCCTGTTGCGCATGATTGCTGCGCTGCTAATCCTGTTGCTGCGGCGACGGCGGCGGCACGGGTGAGCGGTGTCGCCAACGGTGGCGGCGGCTATGGGGCTATGCACCTGGGCTTCTTTTGTGCGCGGTCGTTCAGTTGTTGCTGTCCAAAGGCTCCGTGATGGCGGCTGTAGAGGCGGAGGTGGGACGCAAGGCGGCGCGCAAGCGGGCGAGCTTCCTGGCGGAACACAGGTACGCAACACACCGACTGACTGACTGACTGACAAACAGACAGTGAATACTCAGATCTGAGTGGACATCAGGGCGAGTTGGTGGGCTGGAGGGTAGAAGTAGACACACATAGCACATGCGGTTAATACTGACGGACTATTTGACCAGCCTTAGATCCGCCAACGGGCTGCCAAGCTGACGGACTAGGAGAGCTCTCCGCGGGCCCAACCCAACACCGTGAGAGAAAGATGAGGCGTGGGCCGCCCCCCTTCCGCCTTCTCTGTCCTTCTTGGGCGACATCTGGAAGGGCATGCAGCGCACATCATCCCTGAGATTGTTTTTAACACTTGTCAAAACCATAAAAATATTTTATGGGCCTCATTGAAATCTCGTTTTCAATTTCCTCAGATTTCTCACAATGTTTCTTGCAGCGAGCTTTTGGACGAGGATGAGGAACCGTTTCTCCTGCTGCCGCCCCGCCACGTCAACACGTCTCTGTACGTGGCGCTAAGGGTGCTGACGGCGGGCGAGCGACAGATGGCGAGCTGGGCGTCGCTGGAGGTACGGAGGGTGTACGACATTCCGCGCACATTCACATGCAACGCTTTCAGGCACACACAAGTCTGCGCCTGGTTATATGACGGCTACCAGCAAAGCAATACATGCGCATGCTTTTGCAAGCGTTGGCGTGTTGTTGGGACCATTGTCACTGTCGTAGTTTTCTCTGGTTAAGCTAACGGTGGCACATGGCCCCCGGGGGCCCCTCAGGGGCTTTTACACAACTGCCTCAAGCATCCGGCATCGCGACCATCATGCCCAATACCGCAGGATGCCGTGGAGCCGTTGCGCACAATGTGGCGGCAGGCACGGCAGCATCACCATCACCAGAACCGAGCTGCAGTAGCAGCAGCAGCAGCTCCTGCGGCGGAGGTTGTGGAAAGGAATGGCGGCTCCAACACCGGGAAGAGGAAACGGCGGCGTGCTGGCGCCGATAGGGACGGTGAAGAGAATGACGACGGTAATGGCGAGGAGGAGGACGGGGCGGTCTTGGAAGGGTCTGTTAGACGGCCGAAGAAGCAACAGAAAACAAGAAAAGGAGTCGGTGTTGCAGAGGCTGGGACGGGTTCCTTGAAGCAGGAGACGGTTCAGGTTACGGATCCGGACACCGGTTGCAGCAGCGATGACGACAGCGAGGATCGTGACGAAGACGAGGATGCCTCTGACGAGGAGGCTCCGTCGTCGTCTTCGTCCGGGGAGGATGAACAGGAGGACGATCTTCCCGAGGACGTTGAGATTCAAGCCCCTGCGAACGGAGATTCCGCAGGATCCAAACCTGAATCCAGATCGGAGCCAACAGGCGTCGATGGTAAGGCGGAGGGCACTCGCCGGAAGGGTGCTACGACAAATATCAAGCAGCAGCAGCTGCAGCGGAAAGCGGCCCCCGGGGTGCGTAGCGGGAAAAGAGGTGGAACTTGCGATGGAGGTGACGGAGATGATTCTGTGGCACCAACGGAACTGTGGACAGAGAGGATGCGGTCCGTGCTCCGGCATGTGGTTTCGGAACGGCTTGCAGCCTACCCTACATCCCTGGAGGAGGACGAGCGAGAGCTCCGAAACCTGGAAATGGGGCAGAAGGATCAACAGCATCAGGAGGGCAGACCCGCGCTCAGGTAAAAGTGGTTTACAGCGTGTTCTGTGCAAGTACGACAATGACACACGTCAATACGGCGGGCCATCGTCCGCTAGCTGCTTGGGTGCAGACATAACCTCTAATCGGAAGCACCGGGGGCACTTACTAAGTTAGGTAGTACCTTCTGTGTTGTATGTCAATCGGCCCCGCGCTTTCACGAATTTAGGCGGCGCCTCCTCCCTCCGGCTTCGGCTTTCATGTCTCGTTGCGCTTCTCCTCTCCGACGTTTCCCTCAACGGCTGATTCGTTCTCAATTCGGCAGGAGGAATGCGATAGAGTTAGATGCGAAATGGGGGTCGGTCACGGGAATGCGGACAGCGGGGATGGATGGTTCCACTGGAAGACGTGGATAGTCGAGGACCGAGGGGTACCCGAGAGTGTGGAAAACTGACCCGTATTGCATCCTTCCGATTCGACAGGACCGGAGCTTCTGAGAAGCGGGTCGACGTTAAGGACGCTGCAGCTGGCCAGGACAAGATCAAGGGCAGAGGAGTAGGCTGCGCAGCTGAGGGCGCGGTGGGTGGGAAGCCCAGCAATGGCTCGGCGACGGCGGAAGCAGTTGGCGCCCGGCGCAGCGCATTGTTATTGCGGGCAGGGGAGAAACGGCTGTTGGCAGACATCTTGAAACAACTGGGATGAAATATGTGGATAGCTAAGTTCGCGGCTTTGCGTCTGTATTTGGATGGATGCCCCTGTTGGGAAGATTCGCAAGGTTGACTGCCGCAATGCGGGGCAAGTAGGACGCAAGTTTAAAATGTGTTGCTTGCTTCTTTGGACAGAAGGCTCTTATGCCTAATTAATATGCGGATCTTTGGAGAATGTGCTTAGATAGTCTCCCTGTCGATTCAAAACCCATTCGCACATATGGCCGAGTGCGAAGCTGCAAACCAGAGGCGTCCTAACCAGAGTTTACATGTTGCATAACTCGGCTGTATAAGTTTATTTCGCAGATGCAAAGTTCGCGTTGCAATGAGGGGGCGACGACTCGACGGGGTGTACGTGCATTACTACAGTAACGGATGTCAACGGCCTCGTGAACAATCGGAGTGCCTGTCGCTCGCAGAGTCGCAGTTGCGTAGAAATGTCTTTGAAAACAAGGACGATATGTCGGAAGGATAAGGTTTTCCTTGCCCTCTTTTGTTTAGGTTGCGCCATTACGTGCGAGACATAAGTTTATGTATGGGGTTGGAAGTAGATTACACAACAACCTTGAGAAATGACAAAAACGAGTAAACGACAACAGAAGAACAAGCATGTGCAAAGCCTTCGTAGCAAAGCCGGCGGCTCAACTTCGGGTCAGGCGAGCGGTCTGGACTTGCTTTCAGATGAGCTCAAGCAACAGTATGAGGAGTAGGTCAAGAAAATTGAACATACATAAACAGCGAGGCTCCCGTGGCGCCATGAGCCGGCGGCCGTGACCAAGGCTTGACCCATTTCCGATAACTGCCTCCGCAGGTCGGGCATCGACCCATCTCAGCTGATCGTCGCTCAAAGCTCCAAAGCGAAAGGCGCAAAGCAGGTACGCAACTCGGTTTCGCGCACCTAGCGTTGTACTACAGGACAAGGCTCCGCCTCCTCCAAGGCCTCACAGTCCTCGCGAAGCCGCCGCAATGCAACCCCTGTCCCCCTAACCTCACCCCCCCGTCCCACCCTCCCCATGCACACACACACACACACCCTGTACCGCCACCCCACGTCAGGGCGGCGCTGCAAATGGCAGCGGCCGGCAGGCACCATCCGCCACGCAGGAGCTCAGTAAGTCTCAACTGCGCAAACTGAAGCAGATCCAACAGAAGAAGGAGCGTCGGGAGAACCTGGCGCAGGTGTGGGTGGGTGGGTGTGGTGGGTGGGTGCGCCAGAGAGCCTTGCGTCCAGCATGTGCCCAGACCCCCTCGACTCCCCCTCGTTCCCCGGCACTGTCCACCCCACACGGCCCCGAATCCCTACCACCGACCGGCAGCATCCTTTGAGGGCCCTCACCTCCACCAATGCAAGCTCACGTGAAGACCCACATCACATGACACCACATCACGCACACACCAAAACACGCACGCACACGCACACAGAATATTCGCCACGTGGCATTCCTGGCGCGTACATATACTTGCTTTCTGTCATTCCCCCCTATGCGACTGCGACTACGTCCCGCCCGGGGTGACAGCTCCCCACCTACTCCCCCCTCCCCACTCGCCGCCGCCGTCCTGCCCCTCTTCAGGTCTTGGCCCAGCTGCACACCCACGCCGCCAGCGACACTGCTTTGGCGCTCATGCGGCCGCTGCACCAGCGCGGGCACCGAGAGACCAAGAAGCAGCGGCTGCGGAGGGAGCTGCAGCTGCAGAGGGCTGGGCTGGAGGGGGAGCAGCTGGCGGAGGTGCTGGGGGCCACCGGGGGTGGAGGAGGAGGAGGAGGAGTGAGCGAGCTGCTGCGGCAGCGCACGGTGAAAGGAGCGGTTGCTGGGGCGAGCAGTGACAGTGACGAGGAGGACGAGGAGGATGAGGAGGAGGTGAGAGCAGCATGGGTGCGTGTGTGCGTGTGTGGCGAGGGAAAGGGGAAGGGGGGAAAGGGGGGTTACGGACATGAGCGAGGCGAGAAGCGAGATGCAAGAAGGAGGACACAGGGACAGGGAGGTTGGTGACATAGTGTGTTGCGAAGAGCGAGGAATGCAGCAGCTGGGAGCCCTCGGCATTGTCGCTAACGAAGACGACGACGTCGCTTCAATGAAGAGGACGAAGAGAACGTTTTTGACCCATATCGTTTTTCGATGTGGAAAATGTCCTAGCGCGCCCCAGAGATTTTCTTCGCCGTTTCCGCATCGACGTAAATCTCTGGGGCGTGCTAGGTTGGAGGAAGGTTTAGGCGCACAGCGCGTTGGCGGGTCGGAGGGCGGTGGGGCGAGAGTTACGAAAAGGCATCTGGGCAACTTAGTAGACGCATGGGAGCACCCCGCGCAGGGCCGTGGAGCATCAGAACAGCGGAAGCCGCCGGCAGCGGCATCTGCCGTACATGCGGCGGCGGTACGGCAAGGGCCCAGCGGCGATGTAAAGAGCGATGACAATGATTCTAGTGAGGGCGACAGGGAAGAGGGGGAGGAGGAGCGGGAGCCCCAGGGAAAGCGCGGGCCGGCGGCAAAAAAGCGACGCCAGGATGGCGGCAACGGTGGCGGCAGCGATGCCGCGGACCCCGCTGCCGCCGGACGGGCGGCACTCCTGGCGGCTCGGCTTGAAGCGAAGCGCATCCGCGCACAGGAGCTCGGAGGTGTCGTACCTGTCGTGCAAGACGAGCAGCTGCGTGATCCGGAGGTGGCGGCGGCGCGGCGGCAGGCCGCCGCCGCGGCGGCGGCGGCATCGCAGTTTCCGCACCGAGTGGTTCACGTGTCGCGGCCGGCAGCGCTGGCGGCGGCGCGGCTGGAGCTCCCCATTAGCGGCATGGAGGCTGATATCATGGAGGCGGTGGCGGCGCACGACGTTGTCGTACTGGCGGGGGAGACGGGATGCGGCAAGACCACGCAGGTGCGGCAGCTAAACCCTAAGGCGTTCCTACAACACACGCCTGCACAATGACTTAGAACCAAGCACGGGCATGTACGGCACGTAAGGACGTGTATGGTCTTGTACGGCCGCACCGCAGGTACCCCAATTCCTTCTTGAAGCTGGGTACGGCTGCCGTGACTTCCCCGAGAAGGCTGGGGCTGTCGGCATCACGCAGCCGCGCCGCGTGGCAGCAGTTAGTACGGCACAACGCGTGGCGGAGGAGCTTGGATGCGGCATCGGGGAAATGGTGGGTTATCAGGTGCGGTACGACCGTGCCGTGGGCGCCGCCACGCGGCTCAAGTTCATGACCGACGGCATTTTGCTTCGGGAGCTTCAACTTGACTTTCTCCTACGCGGCTACAGCGCCATAGTGGTGGATGAAGCGCACGAGAGGGCGCTCAACACGGACCTATTGCTGGGTGAGCAACTGGCCTCGTGTGCGTCTGTAAGTTTGTGCGTCCTTGGGTGTGAATGATTTGAGCCGTGGACGGGACCTGGCGAATTGCCAGTGTGCGAAGGAATTGCCAGTGTGCGAAGGAGACGGACTTTTGGTGCTCGATGCGGGCGGGGCTACGCAAGCCAGGCAGTGGCGGCCTGGCCATGTTAGCCACTTCAGCCACTTCAGCCACTTCGTACGGCATTACGCATTCAGCAACACCTTTCACATCGCCACCGTGAGAGAAGAGAGTGTATTTACCCGGGGGTCTGATGTTCTTTTTACGGCACGGCACACAACAGGCATGCTGTCACGCATCGTACAGTTGCGCCGCCGCATGTGGCGGGAGCGGCAAGAGGCGCTGGCCCGTGGCGAGCGACCCACGGGTCAGGTCGTGTACCCGCTCAAGCTTGTCATCATGAGCGCCACTCTGCGTACCTCGGACTTCACGGACAACAAGCGCCTCTTCGCCATGCCGCCACCCGTCATTAATGTGGGTTGAGTAGATTGCTAGCGACCCGTGGGTCACATATGAGCTATATAACACGACGGGGCCATCAAATGTGTGACCCATCCGTGGTCACATTCCATGGCACAAAAGCGTAACGCATTGCGGCGCAAAGCGTAACCAATGCATAACGCAGGACGCCACGTGGCGCTGTCCGTACTGCCGTACTATTCCCCCCCGCTATTCATGCTCCTGTGCGAGCGAGAGTAAGATGGTGCAAGCAAGTGGTATTTACATGATGTTGCTGCATACGCCGTTGCCGCCTCCGACGCTGCTGCAGGTGCCTGCTCGGCAGTACCCTGTGACCGTACATTTCAGCCGCCGTACGGCAATGGGGGACTACGTGTCGGCGGCTTTTCGGAAGGTACGGTCTGTAATGGATTTGGATGGCGGGTACTGGTGGGGGTAAGACGAACCACTGGCGAGTGAAGCATGTACCATAGATAGATAGACGGATAGTCCCGGAGAAGGCAAATGATGCTGCATTTCAGGAATAGTTATATATGTACTGACCAGTGATGACTCTTTGAGGAGTAGCAGTAGCAGTAGTACTAGTAGTCTTGGCGGCGACGTGGCCATGATTGGGGGGACGGGGAGGGGGAAAAAGAAGACAGGAGGAGTTGAGAGAGGGTTCGGGAGTTCAGGGAGCTGGAGCAAGCAATCGGACAAACGCAAAAACGTGCGTGCAACTGCACCTCTTTCACCCTCGCCTTTTTACCTTCTTATCACATGATTCATGTCAGGAAGCGTGGGGAACCTGTGGGTGAACCTGTTTTGTTGCATTTTCCTGTGTGTAAGCGAGTTACATACCTCGCACTTGAAAACGCGCTTACCGCGTTACCGCCGCGATGGTGAGGTACGGTAACTAACAACCGTCACAACTACCGGCAGGTCACACGTATCCATGCGGAGCTCCCCCCAGGTGGCATTCTGGTTTTCCTCACCGGTCAGAGGGAGGTGGAGCAGCTGTGCAAGAGGTTGAACGCGCACTATTCGGCGCGGGGTCGCAGGGCGGCGGCGGCAGCCGCCGCAGGTGGAGGCGGAGGCGGAGGCGGCAACGAGGATGCGGATGGGGACGGAGATCGGGAGGAGGATGGGGATCTGGCGGCAGCGGCGCCAGAGCAGTATGGCGGCGGCGGCGACGCGGCGGAGGTGGCGGGGGATGCCGCGGAGCGGCGGCGACGAGGCGGCGGCGGCGACGACGATGTCGATGATTACGGGGTGAGTTGAGTTGACCTGTTGAAGCAGAGAGTCCCCCAACCCCCTCATTGGTGAGGCGGATTGGGATTATTAGTCAGTGCTCGCCGTCTCAGAGATTTCGCATTTTCATTAGTTCGTTTTCTTATCCGAACGTTAGCTTATCTAGCTTATTCTCAGTCGCAGTTCGCTTGACTTTGGGGTCAAGTCAGCGCCAGAGGCTGTCTTTTTCCCTCCTTGTTAGAACGTGTGCGTGTGGACGTGTGCTCCCCTTCACAGGAGCTCAACGGGGGGGGCGAGGAGGGCGAGGAGGAGGACGAGGAGGAGGTGCAGGTGTTGGGCGGCGACCAGTTCACACCCGAGGAGATTGCCGCAGCGGAGCGACGGTTCGAGGAAGAGTACGGCAAGTCGCTGGCGGCGCCGTCAGCTGCCGCCGCCGGCGGTGGTGGCAGTGGCGGCGGTGGTGCCGCGGGGCGGGACGGCCCGCAGGGGGGTTCCGCGCCCGTGTATGTACTGCCGTTGTACGCCATGCTGCCGCAGGTACGGCACAGGGCAGTGTACGACGACAGTCTGCCTCCTGGGGTTGTTGCCATGTTGGCGGGGTGGGAGGGAGGGAGGGAAAGGTTTTGAGAGCGTCCTGCGTACGACAAGTACGAACCTCTTTCTGGTTTGACATCATCGTCATCTGTAATCCTCCCACACAGCAAACCTCAAAAAACCCTAAGTAAAGGCCATCGTGATCTCTTCTAAACCACGCCTGCACATCTTCACACCTACCTACGTATACGCATACGACCATGCTCCCCTCTCCCCCAAAACACGCTCTCTTTTCGGACGTGGGCATTTGTTTCTTTGTTTCTTGCAAAAAACCATCCCCCCCCCCCCACACACACACACGCACACACGCACAGGCTCGTCAGGCCAAGGTGTTTGCTCCGCATCCCCAAGGCCATCGCCTCATCATTGTCGCCACCAACGTCGCGGAGACCTCCCTAACCATACCCGGTAAGCACCGGTCAACATATTTGGTACGACTGTGTACGGATCCCATGGGGGACTGCATTGCCCGTACAGTGACGTGTGCCGTGCCGTTTGGCATGTATGTGGCGCCTCCTCCAAACCTTTCCCTTCCCCAATTCCATAAGTACACGACTCCCTACATCTCAATATGTACGACTTATGTACGGCCCCGAGTACGACACCGAAAACTTACAAAATCTTTGTCTTTATCGTGACGTGGCTTGCCACTGCACCCAGGCATCCGGTACGTGGTAGACGCCGGCCGCAGCAAGCAGAAGCTTCTCGAGGACTCCTCTGGCGGGCAGGTGGCCCGGTACGAGGTGCATTGGATCAGCAAGGCCTCAGCCGCTCAGCGGGCGGGGCGGGCGGGGCGAACCTGCCCGGGCCACACCTACCGCCTGTACAGCTCCGCTCATTTCAACGACACGTTTCCGGAACACTCTCCGCCCGAGATTGTCAACACGAGCCTGGAGGGGGTGGTGCTGGTGATGAAGAGCATGGGCGTCGATAAGGTGTGGGCGTGTCTGGTGTTGGGGCGTGTGTTTTCGGCGATAGATAATGATGACAATCATCATCATCATCATCAATATCATCATCATCATGCTCACTATCGTCATCATCATAGTGATCATTATCGTCATCAGTACATCGTCATGAATCATGATGACGGTGTTTGGGGGACTGGAGGGTCGCCTGTTTGAGGGACGGGGCACGGGAATATGGCGGGTACGGTTTCGCGAGCCTTGGGTTTGTGAAGGGGGGAACGTTGCAAGTGTAGTATGAGTCGGTTGTGGAGCAGTTCGTGCGTCAGGGTAGCGGTAGCGGTAGCGGTAGCGGGGTTAAACCACGTGCCTCTTCCCCCTCCAGCCATGCCATGCTAAACCCATACATACAAACATACATACACCTATACATGGGACCTATGATCATTCGGCCTCTCCTCTCTCTCTCTCTCTCTCTCTCTTCCCCTCCTCCTCTTACCCCCCACCCCCTCCCCGGCCCAAACCCCCGGCCCCAACCCGCAGGTCCACAACTTCCCCTTCCCCACCCCCCCTGATCCCGAGGCCCTGCGAGCCGCGCACCGCTGTCTGGAGGCCTTATGTGCGCTGAGTCCGGGAGATGGTCAGCTGACAGATATCGGCAGGGCGATGGCGGCCTTCCCCATCAGCCCCCGACACGCCAGGATGCTGCTGGAGGTGGGTGAGGAGGGGGGCAAGGAGGGGGGGACCGTGTTTTGGAGGGAGGGAGGGAGACCTGTCTCACAGAAAGGAACGTTGGCTACGGAGATGACTGTGTGCTTGGTTATGTGTGGTTGTGTCCGGGTGAATTGCAGGCTGGGCTTTGGGGTTGTTTTCTGCTTGAGCTGGCCTAGTTGAGGTAGAGGGCCCCTGCAGAAGCACTTGCTTTCTCACCGCCTCCGTCGCTCTCAGCGAGTAGTACTGTCAGCGCTTCTCTGTCCTCTCCAGGCGCGTTTCCAATCGTGTTGCTACCCTAAGGCTTCTTCCTCTCTCTCTCTCTCTCTCTCTCTTTCTCTCTCTCTCTCTCTCTCTCCCCCCTCTCTGCCGCCTTCGCTCTGTACCAGTTTCTTTCTCCGCCTCGTTCTCTACCTCTCTAGCTGTTTATTCTCCACATGTAATGAATGTCTTGTGGCGGTGGCTGCCTCTGGCTGTGGTTGTGCCCGCCTCGTTTGGACGAGCTTCAGGTTTTGAACTGGCACAAGAAGGCCGTCGGCGGAGTGACCGCCGATGGGGACGACAGGTACGGCACCGGCGGCGCGCTGTCGGTTCCCGAGAAGGTCGCCCGGCGGGCCGGCCGCGCGTTGCCGTACGCTGTCGCGCTGGCGGCGGCGATCAGCATCGAGAGTCCTTTCGTGCACATAGACACGGTGGGCGCGCCGGCGTCGACCGACCCTTCCGCCAACGCTGACGGTGACGTGAGGTTTAACGGCGGGGGCGACGGCGACGCCGCCGCCGCCGGCAGGAAGGGGCCTAACGGCGCTAAACGGCGAAAGAAACAAGCGGTTCCTGAATCCAACGGGAAGCGGCAGGATAGTACAGTAGTACGGAAACGGAAAGGTGACGGCGGCGACGGTGAAGAAGAGGACGAGGAGCGGAATGACGATGACGGTGAGGGCAACTGTGACGGCGGGGAGGAGGACGATGAAGACGAGGGGGATGGTCCCGGCGGCCGCCGCCGATCAGGGGGTGCGGGCCCGGGGCCTGCCAGTGAAGCAGCGGCGGCGGCACGCGAGGCTGCGCGGCGGCGCCGCCAGCACGCCGCAGCCATGCAGGCTCGTTTCCGTCATGCCCAATCCGATGCGTTGTCAGCGGTGGCAGCGCTCGTTGCGTTCGAAGCGAGCGGCGAAAGCGAAGACTTCGCATCGGCGCACTTTCTTCACGCCAGGAACCTCCGTGAAGCTGCCGACCTGCACCGCCAGCTGCTGCGTGTGCTAGCGATGCAGCAAGTCGGCGCAACTCCTTTGACGGCGACGGCGGCTCCGTCGGCAGCAGGCGGCAGTACGCTCTCCGAGGAGCTGGCGGCGGCGGCAAAGGAGCTGGCGGCGGCGCTTGCCCTGCCAGGCGCCGCCGCCGCCCACGGTGGCGGCGGCGGCGGTTCTCCTGCGGCGGCTGGCGGCAGTGTGGCTGCGGTCCTGCCCGAGGGCATCGCTGCGGTGCTTCGTCGAGCTCTTGCGGCTGGTTGGGCTGACCAGGTGGCGCGGAGGGTTCGCTCCTCGGAGTACTTGGCGCAGCTTGGGGAGAGCAGGTGTGGGTGGGTGTGAGTGTGTGAGGTGGGGAGGCATCGTGTGTTTGAGGGGGGAAGAGAGGGAGAGAGCGCTCGTGCCGTCATGAACATGTGCGACCACGTGAGGTACAAGCGAGGAGGAACGGGGCCTCTGAAGGTGTTGCGTGTGTGAGGGGGGGGGTCTCGTGGAAGGGTGTTGCAGGGGGGTCGCGTGTGTATTGCATGCCGCCCGGATGAGGCCCACACACAGGGGGGAAAGGGAACGGGGGAGAGTGGGTTTGGCACTTGGGGAATGAGGAGGAGGCGACTTCTCACCCCTGGCCGCCCCCTGTGTCGAACACATACATACATACATACATACATACATACATACATACATACATACATACATACATACATACATACATACATACATACATACATACATACATACATGTGTACAGGATCGAGGCGCCTGTGTCACTTTACTCAACCCGCCTGCGTCCCCCGGTCACCCGTCCTCTCCTCACCCTGTTTCCGTACCGCAACAGGCGAAAGCATCATGCCGTACGTTACCAGCCCGCCTGCCTGGCGGATGAGCACGTGTTCCTGCACCCGCGCTCCGCACTGCACGGGGATGTCCCGGAGTTGCTGGTGTACATGCAGCTGCTGCGTACGGAAAAGCGGTCGTACATGACGGGCCTTACGGCAATTGAGGTGAGAGCCCGGTGCAGTCTGCCGCCCACCGGCGGCTGTAGGTGTGTGAGAGCTGCTCCGCGGGTGCGTGGTGGCGACAAGAACCGAAGATGCTTTGGCTTTTTGCGAGTTTGCGTTTATGTTCATGTTAATAGATGGTAGCGCGTTGTATGATGTTGACGTGGGGTTGCTGTAGCCATCTGCGATATTGTCATACGTGATGTGTTACCGCTCCGTGCGTCCTACGTGTTGTTAACAGCCTGCACGGCTACCTCCCACCCGCCCAACTCCTGCTCCGCCCGCTGTGTCCTCCTCATCGTGTTGGCAGCCCGAGTGGCTCGCGGAGAGCGGCACGCCGCTGTGCGCGCTGTCAGCGACGCCGCTGACCGATCCACCGCCGTCGTACCGCGGTCCGCCGGTCGATGCGGTGCTGGCGTGGCGGGAGGCGCGGTACGGCATGCACGGCTGGGCGCTGCCGCCGGTGGCGGCCCCGCACCCTGACGCGTCGGAGCGGGCTGCTGGGTTCGCTGCAGCCTTGCTGGAGGGGCGAGTGCTGCCAGCCATGACAGGTGCTTTTTGATGCTTTTTAGGAAGGTGTCCTTAGGGAAGAAGAGGCGATGAGGGTAGGGAGTAAGTAGTAGCACAGGCTGGAGCGGTTGTTTTCCCCCGTGGCCCCTTGTTTCTCTGATGGCGGCGGTGAAATTTCTGCTGCACTGCGGCCTACCATAGTGGTTTCCACTTCCTCCCAGAACCTCACCCCAGTTCAACCCCTCCCACCGGCTACCTCCCTCCCACCTCAGAAGTTCGCCCCCATCTGGCGGCATCTCCCGCCATGCTGCTGCGTCCCGAGTTGCGAGGTGTGGCTCGTGTGGGGGAGCTGGTGGGGGCGCTGGTGAGGGCCCGGGTGGACAGCCGGAGGTCGCTGGCGGCCGCCTGGCGGTCCCAGCCGGAGTTGCTGCAGCGGGAGGTGGCGGCTTGGCTGCCCAAGACTCAACAGCCAGTGCTGCTGCGGCTGTGGCCACGACTACGGGAGCAAGCGGCGGCCACAGCTGCGGCTGCGGTAACGGCAGGGAACAAAAAGGGCAAAAAGGGTGAGGAGCGGGGAGGGGGGAAAGGGAGGGAGAGCGCGGGGAGTGGTGTTGTACGGGGCAGAGGGGAAAAAAGGGCGAGGTAGGGTGTGTGTGGTGGGGGAAGAGAGGGCGGTGTGCTGGATAGAGAGTGGCGTGCCTTGGTGGCGGTGGATGGGTGGAGAGAGGTTTTTTGTGGAGGGTTGTGATGGTGATGGTGGCAAATATAGTGGTGCTGATTTACAGTTTTACTTGGCAAAGCGGTGGCCCGATGATGTGCGGTGCGAAGAGCACCCGGGCTGTGGGTCAAGCGGGGCTGGCGACAATTCCCTAGGTTCATATATATAAGTGAGCGTATAAGCGAGTGAGTTGACGCACAACGCGCATGTACATATATACTGATAATGTAATGGATACAGAAAGCAGAAATCGGCGCGTTTCAGACTTAGTAGGTTTGCCGGGACAGCTGCCAGGCTGTCAAAGGCGGTTTGCATGGAAGCCAGTTTGAATCGACAACAGATTTCAAAGTGCGCCATCTGTCTGGGCCTACCATTCGCTCGGCCCACTGCTGCCTCTTGCCATAAAAGCCCATAAGTACACGCGCGCAACATCAGCAGGTCTCGCATGCCGCTGTGACGCTCTTAGGAGGACAGCTAAGTCCGTTGGGAGTGTTGGGTGTTTGTGGGTACCATTTGTGCGAGTACTAACTTTGGCACGTCCAAAGTCTGGTAGGGGAAGGTGTACAGATAAAAACGCACATGTAATGCACAGTGCGTACCCGGGGCGGGGCTCAATCGGGCTATGTGTCAGTGCTGCACGCGCACCGATATGTGGCCTAAACACCCATGTGTGAGTTGCCTTGGTGATTACAGTCTCGATGTGCTCGGCGTTTCCGAGAGCTTCGCCACTTGCTTGGTGCCGACATCTTTGCCCGTTTGCCGAGTGGAACCTTGACCGACTTCAGTATGTATTCGTTGGGTTCAGCAAACAGGCACAGTTCCCGGTCACCTCGCAAATTGATAGTATCACGTGCAACACCGTCCCTTAAGATGGGGGTCCTCCCCCAATTCAACACTCACACTCCGGAGGAGTGGGCAGCCGAGTTTGAACCCGGACACTCCGGGAGCAAAATCAGGCATTAACCTCTGCCAGCCGCCTGCCATCTGTATATATGTGCGTTACATGGTCGTGGAGGTGCGTACCCCGCACCTGCAAACCGACCTAATACGAGCCGAGGGCTCAAGCGCTGCCAGATCGCCGATATAAGCACCATCATACCTCGCACTCCAGACAAAGCAAGTAATAGGGGGGAGACTAACGACCAAAGGGAACGATAAGGTTGCGGTGGGACCATGTACATGCCAAGCGTTCAGGTTCCCACTCCATAGCGTCCTTCATATGCTCGAAGCGTGGGTATTCCATATCAGATCTGATTTGGTCGTACACCGTACAGTCCAGCAAAATGTGCTTCTCATCCTTGATATGGCTATCGGCGCCGCAGCAGGGGCATACTCGCGCCTCCCTAGGTATACAACGCCATCCCTAACGTGCTCTGTTAGCCGCCAATGCCCAACAGCAAAGCCTAAACTGCATAAGCTTGCGATTCGCTGAACGCGGGATAAACATTGTGATATGCGGGGTCACGTCGTACGGTCAGACGGTTTATCGTTGGGAACACGTGCCTTACAACCACCCTATCCTGTATGTCAACGATGCAAAGAAGGTTGTTTGCCGTTTACCGGTGTACAATGAGGAGGTCTGAGGGCTCACATCTGAGCCTCACCATTATGAGCGTAATAACTGAGGATTTGTGTCCAGTTAAGTTAGTACGGCCTGGCCGAGTTCTTCTTGAATAAGGCCCACAGTGTTGTGCGGGCAGTTTCGCCTGAAGCACGCCCTCATTCGGATAGGGCCCCCGAGAACCGGCAACCATTTTCGGACAATCTTCGCATGATTAGAATAATATGGCCATGTTTGCTTTGCCCAGCAGACAAAGTTTCAGCGTTTGTGGATCTGGCCAACGGCTTCGTACCGTAGTGACAGGAAATGTTCGTGATTTTAATTTCGTGACGGCATCACGAAATTATGTCACATATAAATTACAAGCTGTTCCAGGCGATGGTCGTCACGAATATATGTGTGCTCCGGAGCCAAATCGTATAATGCCTTCAACACAGTAATTACTCGTCGAATTCCACTTTTCTGGCCCCATATACATCCATAGTAATTGAACGGACATGGATCCGAGGGCCAAGCGGCCTAAGCAACAAAGCCTCCTTCATTGCGGACTCTTCACACTTGCTCGCGGCGCCCCAGCTACGGATAGAGCTGGTTTTGCCGCTCCTAAATAACCGTGCATGCATTGGCCAGCTTTTGCGTCAATCGGCGTTCTGAGTCGCACCCTTTAACGAATATTGCAGGCACCGTTGCTTCGATTGCGTTGGCTTCTCACGAATTCAACAGTTTCACCAATAATTTCGGGTGTAATTTTGAGGGTGTCTCGAACAATAAAATCACGAACATTTCCTGTCACTACGGTACGCTAAGCCGACGCATGCGCCCCCAACGGGCTTGCCCAAAACAGGCTTACTTGTTCATCTCTTTATGGCAAAGTGAAGGCCGCAGCTCTGCCGTCCATGTTGACTGTGAAAATTTTGAATCAGAGCACTATCCCATTGTCATGGCCTACACCACGGCCCTGGAAGCCAAGTAGAGCTTAATTCGCAATATTGATAACGCATGAACAACAAAAAAAATAGGTGGAGCAGGATTCTCGGCAGCGGGGCATCGCCAGCATCTCCGGTTCTCGAGGTTGTGACGCGCATGTGCTCTGGTTCAGAATTTCATAGCCAGATTGGACGGCAGAGCTGCGGCCTTCATTTTTCCATAAAGAAATGAGCAAGTCAACCTGTTTTGGCAAAGATTGTCCGAAAACGGTTGCCGGTTTTCGGGGGCTGTAACGACGCAAGGCTCATCTGAGCATCCCGGGTTAGGCCTTTACTTTGTTGCAATGGTATCCAGACGGGGCCGCACGTCTTCCGATGTAATCTTCGGGTCGGTGATTCCATTCTGACAACAAGCAGGTATCGCCAACAGCTTTACTATGGTGTAAAGGATAAACTAACGCAGAAAGCGTGAAGTGGGATGGCTCCTATGCTCGATATAATGGCCGAGGACGTCCATTGCTGAGCGGGGGGCAATGTAACGACGCAAGGCCCATCTGAGCATCCCGGGTTACGCCTTTGCTTTGTTACAGGGGCCCTATCCGAATGAGGGCGTGCTTTAGGCGATGGCTGTGCAAGAGGCGTTCCTAGGGACGCTGCACTCGACCGTTTGGGGCCTACTTTAACAATCGCATATTAAACCAAAGCGGCGTTGCACTGAGTGTTAGTTCCCACAACCTCCGTCAGGTACCTTCATGAATCCCTGCAATCTTATGAGAAAGCTCGACTTGCGCACATGAGCTGCATTCATCAGCTGTCTGGACTACAATCTTTCGGATGAGTTCACCAAGAGGAAATATTCCGAAGGCAGGCATGAAAAGCCAAGCTGTCTTGGGGCTTCCTGAAGACTGAAAGCTGATGGTTTGCGCAGGAATATGAACGCAACTTGGGCGTCTTGGCTGGAGCTGTGATACCTATCTTGTCGTCCTATAAAGCCGGAAGGCGGCCATGTTTGGACCATCGGTTGCGACTTGCAAAGGCCATCTGTCCATGGGTAACCCGCATATACGACGAAAACAACGTGGCCGCGCTAGTCCCCAGCAAATTGCTGACTCCCATCCTGCAGCTCTATGGGTTCCTGCTCAGGGATTTGGAAAACAAGGAATATGCGGAATTCAGCCACACTGTTAGCCTGCTGGGCAAATTGCTGTTTGATTGCGTTCGTATTGGAGGCACCTGCCCGTCGCTGGCAGTCTCCTTGACCGCCGAGCAGCTGGCGATCAAGCTACTACGTATGGGCACTCTGCGCTGCTATTGCCGGCTCGTATCTGCTTACGCGGATAAGATCATGCAGCAGGAGCACAGCGTCGACGTGGTCCACACCGAAACGCTTGACTCCATGGGCGAGCTGTTGAACACCTGCGCGAGGTTTGCCGCTTTCGACGCCACGAACCCCACGAACCCCACCAGACGCCGTTTCTGCGACCTGCTACGCTTGGAGCTGCGAGAGACACAGGCCATTGAGCACTTCGCGCGAGGAGTTGTTCTCCTCATGGGCAAGTGTCCGCATTCCACAATTGCTAATATCGCACCCACACGGCAGGCTTTCGGGTGCATCAATTCCTGTGCCCAGCTTGTGGAGGGAGGCACCAGCGCCATGCTACAAGAACAAGGAGTGCTCCCGGAGAACATGACGCGCATCCTAGAGCACACCCCAGCCAGCTACGAGCTCATGCAAGGTCCTGGCTTACAGTTCCTCGTGCTCGCGCAGGCCGTAACCGCTTTGGCGGCAGCGGGCTACGGTGGTGGCAGGGACGACACGGCCTCGGGGGCATCAGGTGATGGCGCTTTTGGGCCGAGCAGCGGCAGTGACCGGAGCAATTATGGCACATATGGGCTGCCTGCAGCGGTAGCGGAGAGCATGCCAGTTGTGAGTTGTGCGCCGCTGACGGCGTGGTTAGGAGCACGTGATGGGTCGATACGGTCCCCAGAGGACATGTTACCGTCTATGCGTCCCGATAGCGGTACACAGCGGTATGGAGTACTGGAACTGCACGAGGAGGTCCTCATCGAGGCGCTGCAGGTGCTGGAGGCCGCTTTCGCGTTGGCAGGCTCTCGGCAGTCCTCACTGGTAGCGGCAGCTGCTCCTGGTGCTGAGGGTGCTGGACCGGGTGGTGGTGGTGCTGCTGCTGCTGCTGCCACCGCGGGCGGAACCGCTAACCGTCTTCGCTGGTCGTGTGTGGTGGGGCCGCGGGCCGCCTATCAGCTTTGCATGCGCATGGTTGAGCTATCTGTGGCTTCGGCATCTGTTCGGGAGGAGAAGGAGGATGGCGGAGCGGCAGCCACGGGGCAGTCCCCGAGTGAGGCAAGGTTCGTCCTTCAACGTGACGCTGTCTGGCACGTGGGTGTGCGGGCACTGGCCACCTCCAAGTCCCTACTTATGGGGCCCCTGGCGGGACCGGTGGCGAAGCCTGGCTCAGCCCATGTAGCAACGGAAGCGGAAGCAAGGACAGGGCATGTGTCCGCCCTGACAGCGGAATGGTGGCGGGCAGTGGCGCGGGTGCTGCAGATGAAGACACCCGCTGCAGACCTGTGTTTGGGGGTGTCCCTGTCGACGTCCCTACACCAGATGTTGGAAACGGTGCTTTCGATACCGGTTGAGGGTGGCTTTTCAGGTGCGGAGGGAAGGGGTAATGTTCGTCGGTTGCTAAGAGAGCAGCCGTTGGCTGGCCTGAAGTGTGCAGAGACAGGCTGTGATCCGGGCGACATTATGGAGATGTTTTTATTTGTTGTCCTTGCTTGGCTGCTGTTTACATATGTTTTCCCAGAGAGGTATGTAGGTATCAATACTGTGTGAACAAACAAAAACAATTTGGAGCTTGTGATGTGGAATGAAACTCGCTCATGAATTGGAAATGCGGTTTTGATGCGATTACCTTGACACTATACATTTCTGGAATCTCCCTCCTTTGCGATTTGGGAGCAAGAGTTGTAAGGGCATGTGCACAGCGTTGCTTGTCTGCCTTCCCGCCTGACTTGCTGCCCCACGTCCCGCCTTTCAACTGCAGGCGACCGGCCGCTCCAGCCACCGCCGGCGTTCTTCACTGCCCTGTCCGGCGGCATCTTGCCCGCGCTGGAGGCCTGCCTGCGCTACCACGCCTCGAGGGGACCTCAGGATGGAACCTGCGCGGTCTTTGTCCATATCTTCATGCAGGCTAGCCTGCGAGACTACGAGCAATTCGGCCTTACAGCGCCTGCGACAGGTCCAGGTTCCCCCGACAGCGTGAACATGAACACCAGGATGCATCCAAGTCGCTTCTTTGAGGCCGTGCTCTCGTTCGGACCGCCGCACCAAGTGGCCCCTCTCGTTGTTACCCTACGCAAGCTGCTAGTTCGTCAGGTGGTCGAGGCTGAGGAACTGATAACGCGGTTCGGATTGGGAATGAACAATGAATTGGCGGCCGCATATATCACATCTTCATGTAAGATGCGGCGGCTAGCATGCATCCTCATGCAATCCCTCCACGGCATGGAAGCTTGGAAGATGCTCCAGGAGGAGGGTGAGAGTGGGGATGAGGACGGTGAAGGGCATCGTGGTGGTCACTCACGCGACGGGAGTCGTAATGCCAGTGGTGGTGATGGCGATGGTGGCGAGAAGAAGGACGCAAGTCCGGAGGACACCGCAGCGGCCGCAGCGCCCACCGTCACCGCCGCCGCTGAAACCGCCAAGCAGCAGTCGGCAGACCTCCAGAGGCCTGAGGTGCAGCAATGGGTGCGGATGGCATCGTACACGGTCCACAGCTGGCTGCCCGCGCTAGTGCACAGCGCGCTGAAGGCCTTCCAGGTCCTGAAGTTGGATCGTGACTTTGTCCGCATTGCCAGCGAGGTATTGCGGTTGTTGCCTGGACTTCTATTCACGGATTGCCCGCTGGGGACTCGAGCCGACCATGTGGTCTTCGATGAAGCCGGTTGCAGCTGCGGCAGTGGCAGCGCCACCATCGTCCTCAAGCCATCGGAGTTGTCCTCGCCGACGGGCTGGCGGGCGCTGCTGCTGCGGGAGATGGGCGTTTTCCGTCTGTTGGAGCACGTGCTTGGGCAGTTGTGCTGCCCCGGCCGCCTGCGATGCTTCAGCTCGAGTCGGCATAAGGAGAAGGAAGGCGAGGACGGCAAACATGACGAACATGATGGTGGCGACGAAGCATGCGAACCTTGTTATTGGGAGTTTTGTGAACTGTCTCTTGATGCGCTGTTGACGGTAGCGCTGGCGGCGCCTGATGACCTGCAGGCGCGGTTTCGCGAGGCAGAAGAGGCGGTGGAGTACTTCGATGGCAAAGGTGGCGAGCTCGCTTGCAGATGTGAGGTGTGCGCCCGCCGGGGGCAGGCCTCCCGAAGCCACGGCACTGCCGCCACCGCCGCTAAACCGACGAAGACAGCGGGGTTAGGTGGCTGCAGTTTTAGCAAGACCATCTGGGGCTCCCCGTCGCTGGGTATTATTGTCACGCTCGCCGCAAAGTCCGGCAGAGGAGGCTTGGAGAAGTATGCAAGGGGGATAGTAGTCGCACTGTGCCAGCTGCGCCGGAACGAGCGGCGACAGTTCATGAGGCAGATTACGACGCTGGCCAACATGCGGCGCTTTGCATTATGCTGCCCGAAACGTGCCTGGCTGCGGCCGCCGGCCGAGGTAATGACAATGTCGGTGGGCAAGGGGAAGGGGAAGGAAGTGGTTGGCGAGGCCGGCAAGGTGTTGTTGCCGCCCCGCTTTTGCAACAACCCGCAGTGCACCAACTTTGATGGGCCCAGCGAGGCTGATTTGGGGTTTAGCGCCTGCGGTGGCTGCCGTTCCGTGTCCTATTGCTGCCGCGCCTGCCAGCAGCAGCACTGGCGTGCAGGTCACAAGGAGGTGTGCACCCGCATGCGCGGGCAGGTATGAGACGGTGTGGTATGCGACTTGAGAGGCATGTGTGGACACGGTGGTATGCTTGGCGCAGGCGGGTTGCGTGGGGACGAGAGGGCTGGCGGGGTCGGAGGTTAGGGGCAGGTTGGGCGATCCTGGCAGGATTATGTATGTGGGCCCGATTGTGGGTTGGTTGTAAGCTTTGCAGTAGCAGGGCTTTCCTACCTCTTCGTAAGCTTGCATACTGTAGTAACAATATCTCCAATAGCCCTAGGCAGCTGCAAGCTTAAATTTGGAACACAAAACACTTCTTTTTTTTGACTGCTCAGTTCTTTTGTCGTGCAAGCTGTGTCCACAGACCTGCCAAATTGTCCCTTAGATGTCCGAGCACTTTTTAAAGCTCGAACACAGGGTGGCAGTGTTCACAGCCCCGGCCGCTCCGGGTGTTTGTCTGTCTGTTTCTGTTACGTGTGCTGTAGGGATGCATAGCCGCGTATCTGTTGCAAACGGCCCCCTGCTCAAGCCCATGAGCTATTTTGAGTTTTTTCAACCATGCATGATGGTTGGAGCTAGGACTCTTTAGCTTAATTAAAGCTCTGTAGGGTTATATGCTTTCACACTGACATTAGGTTTGTAACATTAGGTTTGTAGGTAGAGGCTTGGATGTATGCACTTGGTGGCGTGTGTTGCTTGGTTCCGATCGTTCAAGTAGGCCTCGTCAGGGGCATGGCTCGGCTTTGTGTTGTGTTAGCACTGCATAAATGCGGTCAGATATATTAACTTTATCTGGACTTCGCATTGTGTGTTCGCATGGGTTGTGTTAGATGCAGTTATCTCACTTTTGTTTTGAGATTTGTGTTTTGCAGTTGTAGAGTTTTAGGAGCCGAACTGTCTTTTTGGTCCACCCTGAGTGCCAACAGATGTGTATTGCCCCCCTAGTCGACTGCACTAGGTTTTTAGTGCACATTTTTTCATACCGGTGTGGCAACATGCCCATCGCAATGTGTCGGTGTGTTTGCGCCTTATGGAACCCACCACATGCGCATATACTCCACAATACAGTACTATCGCACGTGTGATGTCTATGGAGTTAGGAGGGAACATTCTTTTATGCCGTTCGTACTTCTGCATAGATGACTTGTCCTTAGAAGCTGTTCGCTCATTTTGAACAGACTCAATTGTGACGAGGTGTCCATTCTGCGAATGTAGCATTATGATGTTGCTTTAAAAGCATGCCATGCAGGCAGTCAACTTGACAATGCCAAATTCAAAATTCCAAGTCCTGCAGTGAATGCGAAGCTGCCCATTAAAGACGTAAGCAGTCTCCTGACTCGAGCAAATGAAAGAGATTTCCCAATCGGTTTCTTAGGCATTGGAAGCGGGCCATCCCAGCAACCGACTTGATCCGGCCGTTCGAAACTAAACGCGCAGCACCGTGCCGAAGGCTTATGCTGTATTGATATGGTGTAGGGGCGGCCGGGCCATGGGGATGAGCATGATACGCTGACCGGGTAGCGACTCCAGGCTCCACGTCTTGGTTTCCAACTGCCGAAAGCCGTGCCTGCGTGCAGCGGCCACACAACACAGGGCACTAAAGCCTCCTATACGCGTGCTACTACTAGCAAGAACATCATGTCATGATGACGAAGGAGGAAGCGAGAACATATGAACACAAGAAGTGCAGAGCTAAGGAGCCAGCAGGTTAAGCATCTTACCGTTCGTACAGTCGTACATTATCTGGATTTGTCGCCTCAAGGTAGCACCAGCGGCCTGCCGCGTCCGCCCTGTACGACATTAAACGTCCCTCTCGAGGGTCAGGATGGTCCATGCGGGTCAAATACAACGCGCCGGGAGAGAACGAAGGAATGGCAATCGCGCCGACTAACCCGGCTGGACGAAGCTCCCGAGAACAACAACAGTCGGGACAGACGCAGCTTAGGATTACTTGCATTGGCCCTCCACAGCAGCGCTTGCCTGTCTGTGTGCCTGCCTAGCACGGGCGCAGCAGGTCGTTCAACCTTCCCAAGGCCCAACACCACTGTGGAGAGCACCGGGCGATGCAGTGCGAGGCGGAACATGGCAAGGCGCCGCAAGGAGATGCGGCAGCACAGCACAGCACAACACACTACTATTACGAGGTAACTTTTTCGGCGCCTGCTTACTTATCAGTGACGTGGCCCAGCAGTTGCGAGCCAAGGCCCTTTCCCCAGTGCTCCGGATGGGTGGCCAGGAAGGCCACATACTCGAACGACCCATGGGACTGCGGAGAGTGGCGGGATCCGAGGGGCCACCACACATGTGTGCAACCCAACATGAAACCGCGGGGCGCAGGGAAGAGGAGGACGAGTGACGCGGACCCCGTGTTGGAAACATTGCTGTTGTGACCAGGTACTGAGGGAACAGGAAGGGACGGGACTCCGTAGCAGTAGCACATGCGGCAGTTCGAATTGCAGGAAGAGATTCTCTTACCGACCGCCCCGTGTCCACACATCAGGGCGCTGCAGAAACGGGGCACATTTTCGCGTCTCGTGGGTTACTTGCACCAGCACTGGTACGTACGCACATAAATACATGCATTGCGAGCTGACCAGGAACTAAATTGATGCGCCGTTGATCCGCTAGATTTGGTTGGATGCTGGTGGTGAGTTGCTGAACCCAACGAATACATTCTGAAATCGGATGGGGTGAATGGATTAGGGTGCCCCTCTCGCAGGGGAGAGCAGGGACTGCCTCGGGAAAGGGGGCCGCTGGCGAAGTTAACCACCCTGTAACAACATACATACATGCATACACACATAATGGAGTGTATACACGCAGTGACACACAAGGCTTTCTCTTGCCGTACGCACTCCCCCCCCCCCACACACACCGCCCGAGAAAGCGCACACGTCACACACCCCAACCCGGAGCCAACATGCAACCTACGTCCAGGAACTCCGCCTTCTTGACAGACATGTACGACAGAAGGTCATCCCGTACGGGCATGGCTTCAGGGCGGGTGATGCCGGCCAGGTCGATTATGTCCGGAGGTTCCGGCGCATCGTCGGGAACTGAACTGATCCATGGTGGTGGATATGCGGCAACACAAGGACAACATCGACATCAACACAACACAGCAGTGGGCCATGGGTCGGGGGTCCCTCCGGGGTTCGGGGTGAAGAGGTGGAGGTGTGTGGGAGGCGGCGCAAGGGGGGAGGAGCAGACGAGTGGACTGACGGGCTCCTCACGGCCCCGAGGCTGGGTTCGGTTTGCAAATGATGACGTGTGCGATAAGCGGCACATGTGTAGACGCGGAGGATCACGCTGATGCCCTAGGTGGAGGGATGGCGAGATGGAGGGAATAGGGCTATGACAACCCACACGGGCTGCTTCCGCCCGGGGCGATAATCAGATTGTTGTAGAGCCCGTCATAACGCCCTTCTCTCCCCCTCTCTACACCATAATGCTGCTGCTTTCGGCTTTCACTTTCGTCTTGACAGCTGCTCAAATAATACCCTGGACGCCCAACCTACGGCAGCCTTGCATGCACACACACACAGAGGTACTGCTTTTGAACATCTACGACCAGCTCGCACTTGCCTTTCTGATCTGGGTACAGGTACGCCAACATCACCGCCGCTGCCACCACCGGCGCGACTCCCTGACCGGGCTCCTGGCCGGGCGCCTGCCCCAGGCTAAGACAGTGCACCAGAGGCACACCCCGGCTTCGGAGCAAGGTGTTGTATGCAATGGCCCGCCATCGCGCGGCAAACTGGGACGGATCGGCGCTGAACAAGCCGTTGTTGGGCTCAGAGGCGAAGCCCTGCGGCGGCGGCAATCAATAAATCTGATAACGTGGTTAACGCGGGAAGCGTCTGGCATGCGCGTGTGCGTGTTTTTTTTTCATATTCTGAGCCCCTGCATGTGCGTGTATGGGGGAAGCCCTGGCATGTGCGCGTGTGGGGAGGCCCCCTCTCGAGTGGTTGTAAGAGTGGAGTTGGCCGGTGCCCGGTATGTTCAAACGATTTGTCGTTGCGAAGCATGTACGGGTGATGGAGGTGTACAATCCGCGTGACCACTGACCGGGATCAGCTGCCAAAGATTGCGTACCTGAGCAATCGTCTCGCAGCAATGGTCTGCAACCGTCGGATCGTCTTCTGGACAAAAGACGCGCAGCGAGCAGTTCAGTTGAGCTGTGGCCATGATGGGAGGGGCTGATGGGGTGCCTACTTTTTCCAAGGCAGATGCTGCGTGCTGAGAACGAGACCATAGCGGTCGCCTCGCGTGCGGGGCAAGAACATGAATTGTTTCACGGTGCAAAAGCAAGCTGTCAACACGATCAGTGACTATTCGTGATCGATCGCTGCGGAGTTTTTGAATCATTTGGTCGTAACACGGTCTCGACAAGCCGTTTATATCACATAAGCCTCACATTTGGGAGATAGACAGGTCAGATGAAGCAGGGAAATATTGTATAACCATTATAGCATAAGATGGTGATTTATGCTTTTTGCGATCCAGGCAGTTCAGGTTAACCGGGCTAGATTTTCTCTCTGACAATCTAAAACTAAGTCAGTATGGGTCTGATCAATTATTGCCTCTTTGCCAATTAAGTTACTTGCATATTGGACACCATACTTTCGACGTCTCTTCATCGATGCACTTTGCTTTGTCAGAACCTAGCTTTGTCAGAACCAGCCAGCCAATTAAAAGCTGAATGGCTATCATAATGAATTGAACTTATATCACAAATATAAAACATTATAAAATCTTCCGCCAGCCCGCATCTCTTCCTGATCCTGCCACATCTTGGCCCTAATGCCAAGGTGCCAGCCCTGTATTGTTCTCTCCTCTTATCCCACCACACAGCTCACAGCAATCCGCGGTTCCCTCGCCTCTGTACACTTCCAAGCAGCGGATCTCGGGGACCCCGCTGGACCCACCTCCCACTCCCAGTCTCAAGTTCTTAATTCATACCCAAACATGTATATATACTGCCCCAACCTCCACAACACAGCAAGGCGGCCCGGCCTGAAAGAGCACTCGTTGCACGACATGAAGGGTCGCCGTCGACTGGGATCCTAGTACGGGAGCGTCGTACGGTGTGTGACATATCGGCATTATAGTACGCGCCATACTCCTGAGCTTTCTCATCGAGTCTTGCCGCTGCCGCTGCGGACCTCGCGGCATTGGCGATGCCGCCGCCGCTGCCATCACGAAATCGGCCATTCCGCGGCGGCCCCGGAGTAGGCCTGAGACATGGCGACCCAGGGAACCTAATTTGGGCCCTGAAGGATTTTAAAGATATCAAGGAGTTTGTGGCATTTTTTTCATAGCGCAGTAGGGCGGGCCTACATGCTTATGGGTTGTGGCTGTTAATAGCATACAGGTACGCCTCCTTTTAACCGCCGCAGCCCTCTGCAGCTGCGCAAAACACACCACTTCCCACCTCCACACCCCCACCACAACTCCCTTCGCTTCGAGTTCCTCCGCGACCTGGGTGGGGACATGACAGTCCGTCGCGGATGGGGAGGAGTGTTCTAGCCAGGCGGTCGAGGATGACCGTCAGGGGGCCACTCCTGGGCGCGAGATCATGTGACAGCAGCTGGGTTCGACACGTGCTTGCAGCTGGGAAAAACACGTGTCTTTCCGTAACGCCAGTTTAAGTTACTAACTAACTAACTAACTAACTAGCTAGCTCACCGGCCCCCACAAAGCCCACGAGGGAGAGAAAGCAAAAACCAGGAAAGGGCGTTTCTGGACCCACACGGCAGGTAAGGCCCCCCAAGTGAAACGATTTAAGCGCTTCGACAACATAACTATTTTGAAACGACCGTAACGACAACCAAAACCGCCGGCATGCGCCGCGGAGACAGCCCTGCCCTTCCGATTGTAGCACTCCCTGTCGCTGCCGCCGGTGCCATCGTCGTCATTGCGCCATTTTGTACGGCACCGGCGGCTCTGGTTTTCCAAACTCGCCTATCTTCGCCGTCGCGGCTTCCGCGGCTTCTCTCCAAGCTGCGCCTCCGCTGCCGCGGGCTCCGGCACAGATACCGCCTCCGTCAGCGGCGTGGATTCCAGTGCTGCCGCCGTCGCCAGTGGCGGCCCCGTCACCGCCAGTGGAGCAGCGGCCGATAACCCCCCGTCCTTCAACAACGCGTACAGCGACAACGGCCGGGCCCGTGCCATACCACCTACACGTTCTGTACCACCTGGCTCCCCTCGGCGGCTGCTAGAAGCGGCTGCTGAGTCGTTGTCCGCCGCCGTACGTACGGCACCACCAATCCGCTTCTCCTCCTGCCCCACACTCCCGCCGCCGTTGGCAGCGGCTGCCGCTGCCTCCGCCACAGACCGAACATGGTCGTAGCGCCGACTGCTCATGCAAAGCCACACAGCCACTGTCTGCGGCGGCGCACGCTGCAGCTGCGCGCGCAACACGGCGGCCGGCTCCACCGCTTCCCACAGCGCCGCTGCTTTGGTTCTGATGCTGTCCGCCGCCAGCGTCAGCAGCTGCGGCGCACCTCGGAGCACGGCACGCAGCTCCTCCGGCCGGCTCTCCAGCTCCAAAACCTGCCCCACAACGGCAACCTTGTGCCGCACATTCTCTGGGGACAGTGTCAGCAGGCTGGGCTGACGAAGTACGACAGAAGCCAGGTCGGCTTCATCGTACAGCATGGCGGCGTCACGCAGCGACGCCACCCGGTCTCGGAGTGATGCGCGGGCCAGCATCGCCAGCGCGGGTTGCTTAAGCAGCAGCGGCTGCACGCGCGAGAACGGGACAGCAAGTACGGCAGCGGCGGCGCGCAGGTTGCGCTCCAGGGTGCCTGGGAAATAGCCGAGCAGCGCAGGCTGGCGGGCGACCGCCGCTGCGACGGCACGACGCGATGCGGCGCCGCCGCTGCCTCCCGCCAGTAACGTCAGCGCCTCCAGACGACCCTGCAGCGCGCCACGGCTATTGAGAAGTAGCCGTGGGGCCCTCACCACTAACCGGACGGCCGCATCGTGATCTAACCGCAGCAATCTGCGAAGGCCCTCAAAATTTCCCCACAATGTAATGGCGGAGGCGCCCAGCAACATGGGCGCCCGTCGCGCCGCCGCCGCCGCGGCGTCGGCGTCGGGCAGCAGCGCCGCCAGCATGTCGACATTCCACCGGAGGCTCTCCGGGGAGTAGCGTAGCAGGCTGGGCGCGGAGCGCAGCACGCACAGCACGCCACGGCGGCCGAGGGGCCCGCCGAGGCACTCCTGGAAACGCAGGAGGCGCGAGAGTAGCACGCCCGGGTTTTGGGGGATGACACCGCGGCGCGACGCGTCGACGATAGCAGCGGTGGCGGCTGCAGAGAGACCAGCTTCGGAGCAGACAGCATGGATGTCGCGCTCCAAGCGTGGGCACCAACGCTGCCGCGCGGGGACGTAGGCTGGTAATACGGCATGCCAGAAAACAGGGGTTGGAAACGAAGCGGGAAAGGGTGGGTTGCGGGAGGTTAGGAAAGTACAACGGGTTGGAAAACGAACGGGAATGAAAAGCGGGATGCTGCCCCATATGGAAAAGATAAAGAGGATAATCAGGGAACCAAATGACTTACTTTCGCTGCGCCAGGCCTCCAAGGAGTCGTCTTGGAAGCGCGATGTGCGCGTGACGACACCGTTGAATTGCCGATGAAGTCGTCTCATCTCAGTCGCGCGGCGCTCCACAATTCTGTGGTTATCAAGCTTAACATGCAAGGCTGGTCCAGGCCTTTTACTCGGTCCTGCATACGCGATGGCCCCTGTCGGCGGCCGACCGGAAGAAATTGCACTTACGATTTGCAAGCCTGCGTACCGGGCAGCTCATTCTCAGAATATCCTTGTATAGGCCGCTCAAGCAGCTGCCTTGACGTAAGCATCGACGAAAGTAGCTAACGACCGCAGCCGTCAAATTTTCATACGGTTACGTAGCCCTGGCTCAACTTTTAAAACCGAGATAAGTTTGCATGACATCTTTTCAAGCTAATAAAATAATTGACTGAGAGAAAAGCCGCCGCGCGGTCGCAATGTGCGCAATCTCGCAGATAGGAGGACACCAATACAATTATCAAAGGCGCGTGCAGAGCAGATGAACCGTTGTTTAACTTATGTGACTGTCGGAAATTCCGTGCAATCTGTTATGGACGTCCAGTCGCCCTGTTATCGGGGCAACGGCGCGTCGAAACTCAGTTGCAAGCAACTGTTATTAACTGCCAGAATGCGCAAATCAATCCCAAGAAGCCAAGAGCCTCAAGATGCAGTTGGCTGACAAAAACAAACTACCCTTACCGCATTGCTGGATTTCGTAATACGCATTTCAAGCAATAAATTGCTTATTGGTCGTCATCCTCAGCCCGCCGCCAGCCTTCACGCTGATAACCTCCTTAATTATTTTTGATGTCGACATTGATACCAAGCCGGCTCCCGTCCACGAGCATTAAACCAATCCATGATACCACAAGCATCAAGCTGCAGCCATGTCCGTGTAGACCTGCTTGCAATCTGAGCCTCCTCCAAACCTCCCAACACCACTTATACCACCATAGCCATCACAGCCGCCACCACCACCTCCATCCACGATCATCATCATCATCATCATCATCATCATCATCCTCAACGGTTGCTCAGTCCACCACCACCACCACCACCACCACCACCACCACCACCACTCCCGGCAGCCACGATGTCTTAGGGACAGACGGGCCGCCAACGAGCGACGGTACCAACACCAACACCAACACCAACACCAACACCACCAACACCAACACCAACACCAACACCAACACCAACACCAACACCAACACCAACACCGACACCAGCAACAGCAACAGCAACAGCAGTAGCGACCTGGTGATTGTACTGGTAGAGCCCAAACGCGGCGAGAACATAGGTGCCGCAGCGCGCGGCATGAAGAACTTCGGGCTCCGCGAGCTCAGACTGGTGCGGCCGATGGCGGGCGCTGGTGGCGGCGGCGGCGGCGGCGGCGGCGGCGGCGGCGGTGGTGGCGGTGACAGAGCTGTTGATGCTGGCGGCGGCAGTGGGGGATGGTACTGGCCGGATGAGAAGGCGCGCGCTGTGGCGGCGAGGGCCGTCGATGTGGTGGACTCGGCCAAGGTGAACTCGGGGCTGGTTGGGTTGTGGTGCATATTGGGACTGTAGACCGTGGCGGCGTCCGCGGCTGCCATGGTGGCGGTGGCGTCGTCGGCGCCATCGCCCGTTGCCGTACCGCAGCCTGTGGCGCCACCATACGATGCCCCGATGACAGAAAACCGGGAGCGGTAGCTGCTCGCGCTGGGGCCGCTGGGCGCCGGGCGGGCGGGCAATTGAGGCCCACCGCCGCCGCCGATACCGCCGAACAGCCTGGCCGGGCTCCCAGGAACGGGAACGGCAGCGGCGGAGGCCGAGCCGCCGCCACCGGCAGCCCCCCTGGGTGCAGTGGTCAGCGGATGCGAGGTGTCATGGCTCATGGGTGATATGGGAACCCCCCCGCCTTCTCCAGCACAGGGGGCCCCCGATCCCCCAAACACAATACACACAGACACCATGATTTCACCCAGTTAGGAAAAACAAACGCGTGTACGGCACAGGTGTACGACACGCTGGATGCTGCGCTGGCGGACTTGCAGTATGTGTACGCGGCGTCAGGGCGGCCACGTGCGCAGGACAAGTTGGCGAAAGATGTCGTACTCCTACGGCAAGTGCAGGTAAGCTGCCGTACCGAGATTACGCAAACGAAAGGGTGAGTTTGCCGAAAAGGTTCCATTCGCGATTAATCTGATCACGTGCCTTTTACGTGCTTAAAGTGTATGTGTACGTATGTATGTGTACGTATATATATATATGTATGTATGTATGTATGTATGTATGTATGTATGTATGTATGTATGTATGTATGTATGTATGTATGTATGTATGTATGTGTGTATGTATGTGTGTATAACGCATCTCGCCACCTCGTGGGCCCGCAGGATTCTTTGCCGCCAGCGGGCACCCGAATAGGCGTCATGTTCGGTCGCGAGGTGAGTTTCACCCCCCCCCCTCATCACCTTCCCCCTCATCACCTTCCCCCTCATCATCACCCGCGGTGTAGCGGATCGGACAGCACTGCCGTACGTGTCAGCGAGCTAGCAGGGGACGGACGGAACAGCCCGGACACCCCTCCGTGGCCACGGGAAATATGACCACAGCAAAAACCCTCAACTTGTTTCGGTGCTGACAGATGCGACAGACAGACGCGACAGTCGGGCCCCCCGGAGCCCCCCGGCCAGGTCAAGCAGCTCACATGCGACCCTACGTGGCGCTCCCGCCAGTGTGCCGTACAACGCTTCCCCAGAACCCCCTGTCACCCCACCAGTCCCCAATAAGCCTTACCGCCCTCCACAACCTCCACAACCTCCACCAACAACTGGTCTCAGTTCTACCCTCAACACCGCCGCCACACACCACTGCGCTGCACCAGACCTCCCCCATCACACCCCTCTCTCCCTCTCCGGGTATTCTCCGGGACCGGGGTTATCTTCTCCCTTCCCCTCCTTTCTGCCCTGGCAGCACCTTCACTCGTTCGTGGTTCGTCTTTCCCCTCCCTTCCCCCTCCTTCCCTCCCCGCCCTGCCCGCAGGATAACGGGCTCTACAACGAGGAACTGGTTCGCGCCAACGCAATTCTCACCATCGACACTGACCCCTCCTTCTACTCGCTCAACCTAGGTCAGGCAGTGCTCATCGTGTGCTATGAGCTCTTCAGGTGTGCGCGCGCCTGCCCGTCCCGCGTATCCGAGCGGGGTAGACGGGGGGGTAAGAGGGGGGGGGGCACCTGCGTCCGGGGAGGGGCGGTGTGGGTGCACGGACCCATGGGGTGGTTGATCCCTCGTCACCACCCAATGGGAGGAGACATTTCCCCCCCCCAACACATACACACACACGCACGCGCCATTGAGACAGCCATGTAACTGCTAGCTGTGGCACATGGGAAGGACGAACCACACGTGCCGCATTTGCGGGAGAGGCCTCCGTGGGAACACCAAGGAGAGATCCGGGGGGGGGAGATGGGGGGGAGACCCGGGGGGAAGATTCGAGTCGTCGTCGTCGTCCTCCACTTTTTATTACTTCGTACTACCTGCATACGTGCTGTTTCGGAGCTTGCCTTACGTGTCTGTCCATGCCTGGGGTTTAACTGTCGTACAGGGCGCCCCGACGGCCTGGGCTCGGAGCCAAGCGAGACCGTGCATCCCGCCGGGAGGTACGCGTGTGCAGTACCAGCTGATGTACAGCGACTGAAGAGCGATGTCCGTACACATTTCCGTGGCACGGCACGATACGTTGGCGGCTGGAAGAGGGAGGAACTGAGGGGTGGGGTTGGAGGGGGAGCTAGGAATGAAAACACACACACACGTACATACACACACACGCACCCCACAGATAACACCCCGCACAGCACTGCAATGGCGGCGGTTACTCACAGCTGACGGACGGACTTTCCCTGGACCACTCCTCTCCCTCCTCTCCCTCCTGGCCCTCTGGCCTCGCTTCCTACACCCCGCCATCCTCCCCCCGCCCCGCCCCGCCCCGCCCCGGCCGGTAAATCCTGATGCCTCCCTCCAGAGACATCCACGTCAGCAACCTCTCTCACTAACTCATGAAGCAGCCGCAGCAGCAGCAGCAGCAGCAACAACGATGGCAACACGTCCAATGCCATCTCCCCACATTCTGAAAGCATGCGGGAGGAGGATCCGATTTGCCGTTACCGCATTGTGCTGTTGTGTTGTTCGCTTGCAGGTGGAGGGCATGCTCGACCGCCTGTTCCGCGCGCTAGACGCCCGCGCCTTTTTCAACCAGTACAACAGGGACGTACTGCAATACGCGATCCGGGGTTTCTTCGACCGAGTCAATCCGCTCAGCCGGCAGGACGTCGCGGCGGTACGACAGGTGGGACAGTGTGGGATGTCGTGTGTTTTCCACGGGGGAAATTGGGGGGTTTTTAGGGACAGGTTGATACGACATGTGCCGTAAATGCTCTGCCGGTGCGAATCTTTCCAAGTTCTTATATGTGAGTTGCATGCGGACACGAAGCTTGAGAAGACCTGGAGAGTGTTGGCCATATGTAGAATATAATATGGCGTTCGTTGATTTCGTTTTTGACGGCCGCCGCTGGCGGCTGCTGCAACCTCCTGCGGAGCTCTCTCATGCTGCTCCCTCTCCCTCAGGTCCTGAAGGCTCTGCAGCGGCCGCCGTCACCACCACCACCACCACCACCGCCTGGGGCGCAGCCGCAGCCGCCGCCGCCGCCGCCACCGCCGCCTGGGGCGCAGCCGCAGCCGCCGCCGCCGCCGCCACCGCCGCCGCCGCCGCCACCTGGCGACCCGTCGGACGCGCAGCAGTAGCAAATAGTGCCTCTTGCGTGTGGTGGCACTCCTGTGGCCGCACCGCCTCAGCGTCGAACAGTGTGAGCGCCACAGCAACAAACTCCAGCCGGAAAAACTGCATTTGAGTCCACGTGCTATGTGCCGTACAGCTGTCGTGTCAGTGGTGTGTGTTCTTGGTGTGTTCACGTGGTCACCACCACCATCACTGTCGTACAGTGTATGGTGAGTGACTTGAGTGCGCACGGCGCCATTCGGGGGTCGGTGGGTGGGTGGGGTGGGGGGTTAGGGGGCCCTGTTTACAGTCAATCCGCACCCCGCAGTCAGCAGTCAGGGAACGTGGACGTGGAGCAGACAGTTCCGCAGCCGCGCATTCACCGAACCTTCTCGCCACAAACCTTCCGTGCATTTGGGGGTGGTCCGTACGTACATCCATACCTTGCCTGCCCAGCCCCACGCGCACACCACGCCGCAACCCATACTGCGCTCACACACGCGGGTCATCCATGCATGTGCGGCTAGCTGGACATTTTCATAAAACCGCACCGAGTGGTTCGGACTCCCAGTACCCTAAGGGGCGAGAGGTGGTTACGGATATCATCTACTCGAGGTGCCATACCGCATCTCCTGAATGCGTGTGTGTGTGTGTGTGTGTGTGTGTGTGTGTGTGTGTGTGTGTGTGTGTGTGTGTGTGTGTGTGTGTGTGTGTGTGTCAGCTTCCTTCCTGTGCCATCTGTGACCTGCGAACGACTCGCCTTTGAAGTCCTTTCAAGTCCTTTCAAGTGGGTACACAGGGCCGCCAAGTGCCGCCACGCACAATAAACAGGCCTGTACTTCACGCAAGGGGCTGCTGCGCACCCAGCTCCAGGAAAGCTGACAACCGAATCGTCTTGGCCTTTCTGATCGTGATGCATCCTGACGCTTGTGCCGTTTCTCACTGAAAAGTTCCATAACTCTGTACGGCGGTGCGCGTCCACCAGTACGCTTTTTCACATTCACACATTGTCAGAATCGTGCAATGGCATCGTGTCAATAGGCATCAGAGAATCGAAGACCTATCCAACCCTTTAAGAAAATGTCGCCAACAGAGCGCAAGCTTAAGCGTGGGGGACCCCCCCCCCGTTTTCCTGACTTCCCAGCCCCAACTCCGAGCTTTTGTTTCCTGCGAACTTGCCATACAGAGTTGTGTCACGTAACCTTCCGAAGCCTCAAGAGAGCGCACGATGATGCACGACAACAACAGCTGCAGCCTGCAATGCAATGCAATGCATCTGTGGACAGGACGACCTCTGGTCGCACATCAAGTGGCAGATCACAGCACAGCACATCATAAGACAGCCGTCACCACCTTCCCTGCACCCCTCTCTGCATGCCTGGACCTACCACTGTCCCTACCCCTGGGCTGCGCCGCGCCCCTCTCCGTCATTATTAAAGGCACCGTGGCGAGAAAGCGGCAGCAAACAGCAGCACGAGCAAAGGCAGAAAGCAGCAAAAAAAAGAAAGCGGTCCATACACTCATACACCGTTGCGGAAGGAACAACTTCCCGCAATCTACCTCCTCCCCCCCAAAAAGAAACATCCCCATTTCGGGAGCCTTCCTTTCCCCCAGAATCAATATAATACCAAAGCTCAAGGAAGCGCTACTGACTCTGCCGTACACTACTGAGTCTGCCGTACAAACACATCCGAGAACATGTCTCTCGCCGCCTGCTCCAGCGCCGCGTCATGCATCAACTCCGCGGGCTCCTGCCGGCTCCCCATCCCCTCCCCCTCCCCCGCACCACCACCACCTCCCTCCACCACCATCGCCTCATCTCCCTGCGTCGTCCAATACTCCACACCCTCCACACCTTGCTGGCCGCTGTGCTGTATCTCATGCTGCTGCTGCTCTACCTCCTCGTGCTGTCGGCCCTGTTGCTGTTCTCCTATGCCTTGCTGTCCTTGCTGCTGTCCTTGCTGCTGCTGCTGCTGCTGCTTCCGGTCCGGACTCCGGCTCCCTTTCGACCGCGCTCGGGCCGACTTGGGTCGCGTCCCCGTGGCCGTCACCTTGGGACTCGAGGACCGGCCGCGACGCCCTCCGCCTTGAGGAGGCGCCGCTCCGAAACCCGTCTCCCCTTCTGAAATTCGTACTCTCCCCCCTCCTCCCAGCGCGCCACTGGAGTCCCGGCTGCCGTTGCCCTTGCTAGGACGACCGTTAGGATCATCATTACCGTTAACGTAGCCGTTACTACCGTTACCGTTGGCATCATCCTCGTCATCGCTTGCCGCCGCCACTGGACTAATGCGGCCGTCATTGGCGACGCCGACGCCGTACTGTCGCTGTTGCTGTAGCTGCGGCGGCTGTTGTTGTTGGTGTAGCTCGTCTGCTGAGCTGTCCCCGGGATCTCGTTGCGGAGATCGATCCACCCAACTGACGGTACGGAAACCGCCACGCTTCCTTAGCGCCGACATCCTCCTCGAGGCGAGGGAAGAAGTGGAGGAGCCGCGGAGCCTGGCGGCGGCGTCGCCGCCATCGCCGTCGCCGTCACCGTTGCCGTTGCCGTGCCGACGTCGAATTCCGTAACCCTCCTGACCTCGGTCACCGTCGAGATCCTCCTGCGCCTCATCGTCCGTCACCTCCGCCGCGGCCCTAGCCGCCGCCAGTGCTGCCGCCGCGGCCGCGAGGTCTGTTGCAGCAGCGGCCTCAGCGGCAACGACGCCGCTGCCGCGCGGCGCTCGCCTCGATGTCGTCCTTGACGGCGGTGCTCTGCGGCTTCCGTGGGCCTTACTTGCCGAGACGTTCCGCCGACTCTTAGAACGCGTCAGTGAACGCTCCGGGCTCTTCCGTTCCTGGTTTGACGGCTGGATGCTGAGGTGGCGGCTAGATACGCAGGGAGTTATGGGGTAGTAGTTGCCGGCGGTTGGCTGCAGTACAGGTGGAATGGCCCGTGGGTCGCTGCAGTCGCCCTCCGTAGCCACCTGCGTGACGTGGCACCGCGTTTGGTACGGCACGGAGATGCACTCCCAAAGAGTGTGTGTGTGTGCGTGTGTGACGTCGGGATTATAAAGACCCGTCGAGGGTACCCGTGATACGGCAGGCTGTACGGAATAAAGCTTTGGGCTATTAATACAGATCCGGGGGAAGCGCAGCAGCACGCGGCCCGGCCAAGTTCCGCAACTTCAATCTTCATTTGTGGTATTATCGTAATAAGAATAGAAAACTTCAGTCAGACATAATTTTTGTGTTTCTTAAAATTTAAGCATGCATGTCAAACATCAAATAAATAATAAAAAACACGAAATCAGGAGGAAATTAAACCTAAACAACGCTTTCATGTTGTGTACCCCGAGCTGCCTGCGTTTGGTTCCAATCCAAAGGCCGGAGCCGCCCAGGTGTTATCACCAGATGTATGATGTATAGGGCCCCGGGTGATGTGGCAGGACGGGAGGCGGAGGACTTTTCAGACTTCACAGGACAGGTGAAATGACGTGATGTCCCTCCCGGAGCTCTTTCCCCCAGCACTTACCTAGGTACGGCACACACACACACACACACACACACACACACACACACACACACACACACACACACACGCGCGCGCGCACACACACACGCAAGCGCACGTCCCCCCCGCCGTTCCCTACCATAAATCTTCCATTCTTTTCCTAAAAAACCCCCGTCCCTCCATTCTCCCACCCATCCGTCCCCTTCCATCAAGAAACCTTAGAAACCCCCTAAAGCCCCTAAAAACCGCAAACCAACCCTTTCACTTCCCAAACCCTGACATCCCCGTCCCCCCAAAGGTCTGTACACCCCCCCGCGCGCCACCTGCGATCCCTTGGACCTCGCCCTGATGCGGGCCAGGTGCTCCTCTTTCATCATCCCGGACAGCCACTCCGAGCGCTGCACCGCCGCCTCCCGCACCGAGTGCGCCGCCTCCACGCGGTCCAAGTCACCCTCCAGTTCCAGAACCGTCTCCTCCAAAGCCTGGTTCTGTGCGCGTGTGGGGTGGGGAGGTTGGCGTGGGGTTGGGGGGAGGGTTCAAGAAGAGGTAAGAGTTCACGCCCCGCTAAGTCCGCTTGGACGAAATGCCAAGGGTGTGTATATATTTAAATGAGGCCCCCAGTGTTTGTATGTTTGTATGTATGTGTGTATGTGTGTCGTACCCTCGCGTTTATTTGCCTCATGTCCCGCTCCATCTCCCGCATGTTGTTATCGAGATCCGCCACTTCCAGCTGGGCCCTCTGGAGGGCGGAGTGGGTGGCAGCTAGCTGCCGCTCAGCCAGCGCGGCCCTGGCAGGAAAGGGGCGGGAGGGGGGGAGGGGAGTGGTGGGCTTTGGGGAGCGAGGGGGGGCCCGCAGGGGCCGGAAAAGGGCAGAAGGTAGTGACCGGAAGGAGTAGAATGGGGGACCTGAGAAAATTGGGGTTGCGACGCGCGCGGCGAAGTGAAGTGAAGTGAAATGAAGAGTGAAGTGAAGTGAAGTGAAATGAAGAGTGAAGTGAAGTGAAGGCAAGGTGAGGGCGAGAGCCGAGGATGGAGGCCGGAGACGGAAGCGAACGAGGAGGAGGCGCTGAACACTGTCATGGAAAAAGCTGTATAAAACTGTTTATACGAACTGTTAAAAACTTGTTTTTTTTAAAAGTTGTTTTAAACGGTTAAAACGGTTAAAAGAGCTGAAATCCCCCACTCTCCCCTAACCTCCCCCCTTTTCCACCCCGCCCCTGTACCTGTCCATGGCCTCCTCCGCCGCCTGCTCCAACCTCTCGGTAATGGCCAGCAGTGTCGTGGTGTACGACCGCTGCATCTCGTACGCCCGCAGCGCCGCCGCTAGCGCCGCCAGGTGCGGGGATCCCGCCCCCGAGGCGCACCTTAACAGCGCCAGCAGCCAGGCCACCTCGCCCAGCAGCAGATCCACACCGGCGGCGATCAGGAAACCTGCGTCGGGGGGTATGCGGGGGTCTGCGGGGAAGGGGCAGAGGGGTTTTGGCGTTTTAGGGTTTTTACTTAACAGATTTAGGGTGCATTGACTGCACATGTGTATGTATGTATGTATGTATGTATGTATGTATGTATATATGTATGTATGTATGTATGTATGATGTGTGAAACAGGGGGGTGTATCTTCGCCCGTGGCAGCTACCCTGCGAAACCCTGCCTTCCCCGGTATTTCGGGGCACCCTCATCCAGTCACCCTAGTCAACTTCTCAGTGGATCGCTCAGGTTCCGCACCCACCACCAGCATCCAACGGAATCTGCCGGGTCGACAGCGGCCCAACTCCATTCCTGGTCGGCTCGCAGGTTAACTTTATCCCAGGTCACCACCGTCCATCAACTAGGGGCGCAATGCCTTCCACCATCGGAAGGACTTTTGACCCTAATGGGTATCGATCCCGGGATCTCCCGGGGGCAATGGTCGCGCATTACCAGTAGTGCCAAACCCTAGTATGTATGTATGTATGTATGTATGTATGTATGTATGTATGTATGTATGTATGTATGTATGTATGTATGTATGTATGTATGTATGTATGTATGTATGTATGTATGTATGTATGTATGTATGTATGTATGTATGTATGTGTGCAGGATTAGGAAGACCGCTTCCGCAGTCAGTCGTGGAAGCGTGTACTATCGGCCGTGTACGATTTTTGTTTAAAAGGTTCTGAATAAAAATGTTGATGTAGTTTTGATTTGAATGATGAAGGGGGGGCGCTGATGGGGGCCTTTCCAGTGAAGCCCTTGAACACATATTGTACGTAAAGCCGTACAGGGTTGAACACATATTGTACGTAAAGCCGTACACGGTTGATCTGTGACGTACAATGGTTTCAAGATGTACCTTGCAGCATCATGAGCGCCAGTTTCGCCAGGAAATAAAGAGCCTGTTCCGTGTGTTTCGGCTCCAGGGTCGCTGCCACAGCCGCCCGTACGGCATTGCCGTGCACTGCCGCCTCCATTGCCGCTTCCTTCACCTCCGCCATGCCGGCGCCGCTGCCGTCTTCGTCAATGACTTCAACCAGCCGCTGAAGTCGCTCAAAACCGCCGGCGCGATGCCCCCGGCGGTGGCGACTGTGTACGGCGCCGTGGGCGCCCGCCGCCGCCGCCGCCAGCAACGCCGCGGACGCGCCACCGCCGCGAGTGGAGTCGCCAGAATCCGTCGAAGGCCGCTTGTCGAAGGCATCCATCATGTCGATTCGTGATGCGTGTGAATCGAGCAGCTGAATGACGAGCGATTCTAAAAGCGCCCAGGCGGGATCGAGCCCGGGACCTGATGGACGTTGCAGACTTGCTACAGAGAGGCTGGAAAGCTTGCGGTTAGGCTGCAAGGGATGACCAGTCCGGGGAGATATCGCCAGCTGCGGTGGCGGCGCGACACCGTTAACACCGCCGCTGTACGACGGGTACGACGAAGACGGCGGCGATTGGAAGGCACTGAGACCAGCGTCTCCGACGGCGCCGGACAGAGAAGCCCCGGTATCGAAACCGCTACCTGACGCTGCGGTTGAGGCTCGTCGTGGAGTAGTATATCCTTTGTACGACGGCCTGGCTGACAACGGTTCCATACCATTTGCCAGAGGCAGTTGGTAATTCTGGTAATTCTGGTAATAGTAGTTGTCATAACTCGCATTAGGACCGCCTCCGTTGGGGGCTGCAGATCCTAATGTGCAGCCGCTGCTGGGCCGTCGTACGGGGTACGGCGGCAGCGCCTGGGAGCCGGCGCCGCCGTCGGCGCCGCCGCTTTCGGAGGCGACGTGACCCGGCTCCGAAACCCCGCTGGAACCTGTATCTGCCAGGGCCTCCGCCGCAGCCCGTCGCAAGTCATCTGTATCCTGACCCACAACGATCTGTACGACAGAAACAAACCACAACGGTAACATCGTCAGTAATCATCAGTATATCCAAACCCCACAGAAACGTGTATTTCCAAACGCCGTACTGCCGTACCTGTAGTTTCTTCCTCATTGATGCAACCGCCTCCTCAAGTTGCTCCAGACCCGCCACGCCGCTCTGCGCCGCCGTCAAGTACTCGTGCGCTGCCTCCAGCGGGAACGCTGGCGGAGGAGGAGGAATGACAGAAGTACGGCGGCCGTCGGGTCCCAGCTCCACCCTGTCGTACCGCCGTAGCGCCATGATACGCGCATCGACCTGCCCGCCAGGGGTATACGCCGTACGCTTGTACGATTACAGCTTTGAACAGGCGGAAAAACACATAGTCCTCACGGTCTCGGATCATCACTAACATTATTAACATCATCGTTATTCACCCGAAAAGGAAGAAGAGAAAACGAGCATGTCGTACTCGTATTGCCGTACTCGTCACCTCACCTGCGCCAGCACCGAACCTCCCTCCTCCAGCCCGCCTTGCATCGCGTTCGCGCAACTGAATCGGCTCAGCTCGTCCAAGGCTCGACGAAGCTGCCACACGGCACGCTCCGCTACGCCACACCTCCGTGCCGCCGCCCCGTCACGAAGCTGGGCCGGGCTCTGGTAGCTGGGTTCCGGAGCAGGTGGGCCGGACGGAGCTTGCTGTCCATCGCCGTGTGGGAATCCCCCCGCTGCCGTCGCCGCCGCCGTCGCCGCCGCCGTCGCCATCGCCGTCGCCACAGTCGCCGACTCATCAATTTTACCTGGCATTTTTTCCACAGGCAACAATTCTCTATGGGTCGGTAAAAAAGGGATGGCCCAATATTTGCGCGTGCATGTATGCAAGTGTACGGCACACGTGTAGTACGGCAGTAGTAGGCAATACAAGGTAACACACCCGGTGATTCGTCGCGGCTGCTACTGCCGCCAACTCCGCCACTGCCGCCGGCTGAGGATGTTCCCTCCGCATTTAGCGCCGCCAAGGCCGGCGTCCAACGGGCTCCCCACCGGCCGAGACCGCCGTACGATGTCGGCGACGCGGAGCGGCTACCACCGCGGCCGCCACTGCCCTCGCCATCACTATCCGCATCCGCATCATCCGAATCGGAGCCCTAGAAATAGCAGTAACAGCAGTAGCAACAACAGTAGCAATAGCAGGCGCAGTAGCAGCAGCAAGAACAACAACGGCAGTAGCAGCCGGAGAGGTTATGAATGGGCAATGGTTTTGCCTGGTGTACCCTAGCGGGGCCCGTATGGCGGCGGAAAGACCCTCTGTGCGCGGGTAAGGTGACATGACGATGAGGCGGCGGCGGAGCCTTAGTTTGAGGCATTTTTGAGGGGCAGTAGCTGTCGTACATCAGCGGATCAGACGACATCCACCCCAAGCTGTATACACATACATGTATACAGAGACAGAGACAGAGAGGAGAGGAGAGGAGCACGGAGAGAACTACAGCCCGGGGGCTGGGGGCCCCAGGGGTCTCTAAGGAACGGCGGTAGTGGAGCGCTTACCCCGGGACCAGGTCGGCGGATGCGGGGCGACCCCGCCGCCGCCGCCAGCGCGCCCAGCCGCCGGCCTTCTTGCTGCTTGTGCACCGCCGCTCTCCCGGCGCGTTCCATAATGGCCCTGTACCGCTCCCGCGGCGTCGCCGCCACCGCCGTCGCGAGCTGTACGGCACCGCCGTGCTGCGACGGCGTCAAGAGCTCCCCTGATAGCGACCTTCCCCCGGCCAGCTGCGGCGGTAACGGAGGCTGCCACCACTGCTGTTGCTGCTGCTGCTGTTGCTGCGTATACGGATATGAGTTCGAGTACAGCAAGAACCCCGCGTCAGCAGAACCTTTGCAAGACGCCCGGGGTTGGGCCGTCAGCGCGCCACCGCTACTGCTGACGCCCGGAGAGGGCCGCCCGGCAGTAGCCTGCTGTTGCTGCTGCGGCGGCGGCGGCAATGGCAGCTGCAGCAGCGGCGGAGGGTGGGGAAGCTGCTGCTGCTGTTCTTGACGAAGCCTTCCGGAAGAACTCAATCGCAACTCGGGACTCGGTTCGCCATGGGACGCGTTGAACACTGTTTCACCTGTGGTGGCGGCGGCGGCGGCGGCGGCGGTGGACCGGCCGCTGCCTGGACGCGGTAGCGGCCCCGCCGCCGTCAGTGGTCCAACCCGCGCCGCTTGCGTTGTCGGCGTCGGAAGGCGGAACGACACGACGGAGACACCACGGCCCGACGTGCCGTCGCCCCTGCCGCTGCCGTCGGGCTGCGTTGCGACCGCCGCCGCTGCCGCCGCCAGCCCTGGAGAGCTAAGCAAGACATCGCCGCTCCCGTGTGGTGAGTTCATGGTCGTTGGCGGACCCAGCGACGGCAAAGTGCTGGCCGACTGGCAGCTCCCGCCATCCTCGGCGAGCCTGCTTACGTCATCCTTTCCAATGGCGTTGCCGTACACGGCACTGGGGCTGCCGTTGTCTCCGCCGCCGCCGGACAGCCACGGCGACGGTGACGGTGACGGCGGCGATGACGACGGCGACGGCCACGCCTGTGGCTGCGCTTGGTACGGCCCGTACATTCCAAGATCTTCTACCAACTGAAGATTTACGGCGGCTTGCAACGGAACTGGGGGCTGGTGACATCGCTTGGAGGGCTGCTTAGCAGTCCCCGGTCGTAGACGTACATGCAGGCTGACGGCGCCGCCGCCACTGCCGCCGCTGCTACCTGCCGTCGATACGCCGTCGCCGCCGTATGGATGATAACATCGCCCCGTACGACAATAATGTCGTACCGCGTGGAACCGGTCCCAGGGCCCAAGTGCCGTCGCCGTGGAGTCAATTGAGGAGAGAAGATTGGGTGCCGTACAGCCGTACAGGTTCAGAAAGGGCATGGCAGTTCTGATGGCGAGGGGGTTAGTGCAAAAGAAAAACTCTCTCGCTGACCCCAAAGGTGGTTACTATCCTGCCCCACCTTACACAACTTCCGATGTTTCCTAACTATCAACACCCCTGCTCCTAATTAGGCTCGTAATTAAGCTCTCTGGCCACTGTGCAGCCTCTGGGCTGTGAGCCCTCCCTTACCCCTCACCTCGGCTGCTGCTGGCGGAGCTCTGCGCCAGCGCCGCGGCCACTGCGACCCGAGCTGGCAAGGGGTGGCTCTGAGGGCCGCGGCGACTTACACGACTGCTTCCGTCAACGTTGCTGGCTCCTTTGCCGCCGCCGACAGCAACGCTGCTGCTGGCGGCGGCCGCGGCGGCGGCGGTGCCTGCTGAGGAGACCCTGCCGTCTTGCTTTGCTTTGGGACGCGGGGCCAGCTGCACGCCAGCTCTGTGGAGCACGTCGGCTGCGGGCGGCGACCCACGGGTCAGGACAAGATTTGGGTTAAGACGAACCACTGGCAATTGAAGCAGAACCCCGAGATGGTCGGATACTCCAGGTAAGCGTGGGGGAAGGAGACCTTGGAGTAGCTGGGTCGCGCGGGGTGCATGTGGCTATGTGGCTACCAGGGATTAGGCTGAGGTTGGTATGTACGAATGACTCTTAAGGTTGTATGTATGTATGTTAGGGCTTTTAATGCAGTTATTGATGATACTGGGTTGCGGTACTGGGGTTAGTAGGCGCGAGTTTAGTACGGATGAGGTGACGGGCGTGTGCTGAGAGGAGGAGCTGTGCGGGCCGTGAAGGCGCGATGTTGCGGACGGCCGATGTTGTGTACCGGCGCTGTGTGGAGATGGCTTGTGCGGGGTCCGTGGGGTGAGTCCCTGCTCATTACTTCCTTATGGGATAATTGGTGTTGGCTGGTAATGCGTTGCTAGTTTGCTTTTTGCCGGAGAGGCGGTTATATCCGTTATGTACCTTGCCAGAGCACGTCGGGTGTGAAGTCTGGCAGGCCGACGCGGTCGAGAACCTGGACATGGTTGATGGAAACAGGAAGGATGATCGATGGTTAATGGCCATCGACGCCAGGACGGGGCATATCGTTTCGTGTAACAGACACCACGCTCACCTCCCAATGCCGTGTCCAGCCCGGCCGATCTCCCTGCGCTGTGCTCATTGACGTTCAGCCCTCAGAATGTCATTTCTTATAGCGAAGTTCTGAGTGTTCGTGTGGCTAGCTAGGTCGACAACTTGCGAATGACTAACAGCAACGGCGCAACAAGCGTCAAGACATAAGCTGAATTTATTAGACTACATTGTTGGTGACAATGTTTACAATTACAGAAACATAGTCCGTTTTAGGAGTTCAAAATAATCGTGAACGCTTCTCCTTAGTTAATACGATATATTTAGTGCCCATCAGTGGTATCAGGGTAACGAATTTATATGGAGGATGGTTTCAAGCACTAGTCTGGCCGGCTTGGCACAACACAGAAACGCGGGCCGTACGTAACTGACCCCAGGCATTACAAGCAATGGCATCAATTACAATATTTAATTTGATACATAACATCCAAATTTATATTATGTTACCTGAAATAGGCCTTAGAATGGAGCCATGGACAAGGAGGCAATAGGAGGCAATAGGAGAAACGCGCCAACGCCTATGTATTTTTCTATAAATTACATTTATAAATCATTAGAGAACGATCCTAAGTTGCAACAATTTTCCCCTTTCCTGGACTGACCCCAGGGTCAGCAATGGATTCAGCCTGGATCATTTGTCGAAAGGCAAGGCAACAAAACGCCTTTATTTATCTTGGTAATCCACACAAAACATTTTACGTTGTATTTTGTACTGGCCGAGCCTGGAACCACGAGTGAGCAGTCTAAGAACCACGAAACCCTAAGAAAGGCATTAATCATGATACCCGATTCTGCATGGCTCAGGACAACCGTATGCCGAGTTAACGCTGTCCCTTGATTAGCCGCCGGACAAGTGCATGACACTACCGGACGCGAAGGTTTTCTTTGATTTACACAGAACGTTAACTTTAGGCCCAAAGAACCAAAGTCCTGCAGCAAGTCGTCTACGATCCGTGCCGTGCTGACGCACACAGTAGCCATCCTAATAAAAACCCTCTGCTCTTATCGGGAACGTGCTACGCCGCAGCATGCGGTCGACATGAGACGCAGTCTCTCAGCGAAGAACCCCACCTCAGCACTTTTAACATTACTCTTGCTTTCTTTAATACTTGCCGGCTTAGCTGTTCAGCAAGCAGCCTCTCAACTAAGCAAAATGGCTTCTAGAACTGCAGCTGCGACTTCCACCCGCGATTTCTTCACGCTGCTCCTGCATCCAACCGTCCTGGTCATCCAGCTTCGATCAGACCTGCAATTGGATCCCAAGGATGTGCCAACCACGGCCGTGGTTATCCGTCGGAACCTGTCTATCGAAGGTGCTCCATCTGGAACTGGGGCAAACCAGAGCGGCGCGGTGCCAATCTCCGAGCTTCTTCTTTCAGCGGCCGCAAGCAACGGAACTTCATTCCTGCAGCTTACGTAAGAAGACATAGCAGCACGCACTTAGCCTTTTGCAGATTACACAACGATCCATTAGTTTAGAGTTTCTACTCAGCTTTCCTGGGCTGCAGAGGAATAAAATTTCTAATAGCGCAGGACAATTAAACAATTTAGCACACATCGCCAACTGCAACCCAACCCCAATTCCTCCATCATCATCGTCATTATCATCATCACCTGGGTTCCTCCTTCACGCCCTCCCGCTCTTGTTCTGCTCACCCAGCAAGCTGGACTTTGCCTTCTTGTACGGCAAGATCCAGCTGGTTCCAGGCGCGGTGTTGACGCTGCGTTCGCTTGAGCTTTTCCGCAGCTACAGCGGTACCGGCAGCCGACTGACCTTCATGGCTCGCAGCCCAGGAGCGCAAGTGGAGCTTGTGGGTGTCATACAGCGGCGGCTGGCGTGCATGCCGCCGGCCATGGGGGTCGTAGATTTCCGGCGCCTGCCACGACCGCGACCCACAATCGCTCCTGGTCGCAATCAGTCGTCATCACCGGGAGCTGAGCAGGTGTTCGGGGAGCTCAGCAGCCCGCCGCTGTGCTGGAGCACAAGGCCACCGGCAAAGGCGGGGCCGATGCCGAATGCAGCAGCGGCGAAGGCAGGAAATGGCACAGGCGGTGCAGTGACAGCAAACCGTACGCTTTGCCGATCGCCGTACCTTGACATCCACGACGTGGCGTTCATGACCCAGATGCTCGATTTCAAAATGGACAACAACGGCGGCTACGTGGTCAGGTAAGACCTAACGCGGCGCGCGTAACGTACGGCACGGTACGGCACCACAGCCCAGGCGTGTGGGGCCCCGGCTTCATCGATGTGAGCGCAATGGCTGATGACCCACTGGTCGAGGAATAGCGTGATAGCAGTCTTGCGATCTGTTGCAGTTGCGAGAAATCCCGATATGATTTGAATCTACAGCGATAAGCTACATCTCAGTGCGGCCACTGCAGTGCCATTGGGCCGCCCTTGTTCTGTTCTTAGGTTTTGAATCTCCGTGGCGAGAGGCCGTGGCGGGACAATGTGCCACCTAGCGTTCGTTTCAGACCTGGGGCCCTGGCGGTTGAGGGTATCACTGACTGCTGGCCAGGAGGGGTCCTTGCCTTCCTGGCCGGTATGGCGGGTGCATTAGCCCAGCCCCTGTGAGGGGGCCTACAGGGCCGACAGGGGGTTGGTGGCTGATTATGCTGCCATTGAACTGCCTATTGGTGATATTCTGAAAGGTGGTGCGAGGTGGGCGTGTGCTGACACCCTATAGCCGACCCAGGGGGGGTGTTGCCACCACGGAGTCACCGGATGGGGTTATGAAGGCAGGCATGTCGGTATCAGTACAAGATGAGGGCACCTCCCGCACCGCACGAGTGCGGTGGCTCGCTCGCACCGGGGCTGTGTTGCCTATATAGGCCATTGCACCAGGTGCTCATGCGTTTCAGATTGGGTTGTCGGGGGCTGTGGTGAAACAGATTAACGAATGTCCTAAAGGCCGCGAGAGCGTGCTGCATGTACCTACCTACCGCTGGCTTTGTGACTGCGGAGTGGTCGAGAACGGGTTGTTGCAAGTGTGAATGACCACCAGCTTGGAGTTTTAGACGAGGGAGGGGGGCATATTGGCTTCTGGGGCCGCCGCGTAATGCGCACTACTATGGCGAAAGTCCCCCTTAAAGCTGTGGATAGTTTTCTCTCGGGAGGTCTGATGAGGAGACCAACAGGCACATCGCGCTCAGGCAGGCGCGCTGAGGCCACAGGCGAGCGGGGGAGGAGAATATGTCAACACGTCCTCACTCGGCGCAGCAGCAATGGCTGTTGGCAGTCCATGGCCCCCCTTCAGGCTTTTACGGACGGGCCCCGCACTTGCGAGGAACTTTCAACTTTTGTGCTGTGCTGTGCTGTGGTGTCCTCGTCTTTCAGGTACCTGAACTCCGCTATGGCCTGCGACTACTATACGGACGACCGTTGTGTGGCAGAGCTGGGGGTGGATCGCTGCGTGGCGGATCTGCTGGCAGCGCACGCAAACGACGAAGATGACGATAGCGATGAAGAAGGCGGGAGACCGGCGACGGCAGAAGAAGGGGTCGACGGGGGAGTAGGGGAGGGAGCGGGGCGCTGGCAGCAGCTGCTGCCGGCGGGCTCAGGGACTGATGGCGGGAGCGGAGTACAGCAGCCCCCGCCGCCGCCGCCGCCACCGCCGCAGCAGCAGCAGGTGGAGATGACGGCGACGTCATCAGGAGAAAGTGATGGCGCGGGACCCCGGAGGCGGGTGGCGCTGGGTGCCAGCTTAGGTGTGTGTGTGTGTGTGTCTGTGTGTGTGTGTGTGTGTCAATGCGGTATGTTCAGCTTACCTGTGTGTCTGCAGGTGTTTAGGAGCGACGGAGCGAGCCCCTCGCGGGCGGCGGGGTGGGGTGGGGGGAAAGTATTGAGGACTGAAGAGGGGACTGAGCGGGATTTGCAAAGCGGGCTTGTTGGAGCTGCATGGTTGTGAATGTGGTATGCCTGTGTTATTTGTGTCGTTACGTCTTTATGATGCCGGGTTTTGAGTCCGTGTGGAGCTGTGTTGTGTTGCCTCCGGGATCCCCCAGCTACAATCACACGCCGTCACGCACCCGTCCACGTTTCCGCCGCCGCGTCTTCTTCAGGATCTGTCGGCCTCTTCCTCCTGCTGCTGCTGCTAGGCCTCGCACTGTACGCCCTTGTACGGCGGGGCAACCACAGTCAACCTCATCATCATCATCAGCAGCAGCAGCACCACCACCACCATAGGCAGCACCAGCAACACCAGCGCCACCACTGCCCGGGCGGACGGTCCTCCCTCCTAGACCTCCTCCTCGTGTGCTGCCGGGCCCTTCGTGGTTACCCGGCGTCTGGAGCGCCGGCTGCTTTCCAGCTCTCCAGTGCCGGCGCCAGGAAAAGAAATGGCGATGGCGCTGTTGGCGGCGGTAGTGGCGGTAACGGCGGCGGTGGTGGTGGCGATGCCAATGGTGGGGGTGTTCTGTTGGGTCAGGTGCACGCAAGCCACACTGCAGCTGGCGGTGTTGATACCGCCATCACTACCGCCGCCGCCATCATCGGTGGCGGGGCCCCAACAGGCGATGTTGTACCAGGAGATCGGGGGGCGACGGCGGCGGCGGCGGCGGCAGCGTGTACAGTAAGAACGCGGCCACAAGACCCCCCCCCTGCTGCTGCTGCCGGGGCGGTGTTGGGGCTGAGCCTCACGCCGCTGTCCGTCACCACGTCGTCCTCTGTGGAGGCGGTGAGGTGGCAGCTGGCGTGCAGCGGCAGGCAGTCCGCAGCGGTCCGGATACTGGAGCCCATCGGGCGGGGAGCGTTTGGCCGCGTGTACCGAGGTAGTCGCGTGCTCATGGCTTGAGGCGCGTGCGTGCGTGCGTATATATGTATGTATGTAATGTATGTATGTATGTGTGTGTACGGAGAGAGAAACGGCGTCTCTTCCTCCTGGCGGGGAGAACACCGTGTCCAGGAGAGTGGGCTCGTGCGTGCCGTACAGGCGGGTGTGTGGTACAGACAGGCAGACAGACAGACGGACGGACATATGTGTTGCACGGGCGCCCCTTCCCCGCCGCCTATCTTTACTTCTTTACGGCTTGGCATTACTGCTTTTCTTCTGCGTTCTTATTTTAGTCTTGGCGGCTAGGTAGGTAGGTAGGTAGTTTTCCGACATCTTCTTCACAACGTCATCCCACGAGGTCGCCGCACTTCAAAAACGCCTTTTGGTCAGTTCTGCGTCTGGTACACTCTTGCCCTGGCAGCAGCTTCACTCGTTCGTGGTTCGTCTTTCCCCCGCCTCCTCCTCCTCCCCCGCCTTCCCTCGGCTCCTTAGGGGTGTGGCAAGGCATTGCTGTGGCCGTCAAGGTGCTGATGCTGCCAGCAAGCTTATCGCCGGACGAGCGCCACCACCACATGGCAGTCATGGAGGCCGCCGTATCGTCCATGGCGCAGCACCCGCGTGTCGTACAGGTACCGTACGGTATACCGTACCACACTGTCGTATTACTATTTCTTAGTAGCGCAAGCAGGTCCTTCCCCTTTCGTGTCTTTGTATCTTTTCACGTACCATGTACGGATGGCACCCCCATGTGACCGACCTTGTCAGCGGTGGAATCCCAGTAAATAATAAAAAAAAGTATTATATATAGACATACAAACAAACTATATATATTAATGTTTCTCTGTTACGAGTTTGTTTGTTTGTCTGTTCATTACTTCATTAGTCGTTCACTTACCCGTCTCACTCCCGAGCCCACCAGACGTACTGCTACAACTTCAACGCGGTTCTGGACAGTGCCGTAGGCAGGGGGGACATGTGAGCCGTACGGAAAGGGGGGACATGTGAGCCGTACGGAAAGGGGGGACATGTGAGCCGTACGGAAGGGGGGACATGTGAGCCGTACGGAAGGGGGGGACATGTGAGCCGTACGGAAAGGGGGGACATGTGAGCCGTACGAAAGGGGGGACATGTGAGCCGTACGAAAGGGGGGACATGTGAGCCGTACGGAAGGGGGGGTACGAGCCCGGGGGAGCCTTTGGACAACAGCTGGTGATGTGGTGTGGTGCAGCCTTGTATGGTTGTCGTTCGTGCCGCTGTTGTTGTTGTTGTTGTTGTTGGCTGGCAAGCTAGCTGGTACGATATGGCTGGGTACGGCATTCCAACGCCACTGATTTCAAGGATCTTGAATTTTTAAGGTTCTATATTCCTTCTTTCTTTTTTCCGTCATGCTTCGTTGCCTTTGCTGTGTGCCTCGGCTATTGCTGCCATGTCGCGCGCTACTGCTGCCGCTGCTACTGCTGCTGCTATTTCTTCTGTTGCTGCCACCACCGCACTGGTCGGCGACGTTGTCGTCACGGCGCTGATCAATGTTCCAACGGCTGCGGTGCGGTGCGGCGATGGCGGTGCCGTACAACGGCGGCCGTGTGTGTGGGGGGAGAGTCGACAGGTTCCCTGCAAGGCTGGCGGCCAGCGGCATGGTGGGCGGGGCGTTGGAGCCGCCCATACCCCCGCACCGCTACGAGCTACAGCTTGTCCTCGAGTGGGTCGTAATGGCGGGGCGCGGGGCGCGGGACGGGGAGGGCAGAGGGGGGGGAGCGGGGAGAGCGGAGGGGGGAGGGTTTGTCGTGACAGGGCAGTATGGCGGCGGGAATATACGGCAGTCAGACGACAGCTAAGCAGCGCACGTAAGACATGTAATACGACAGGACACGACAGAAGAAGGTCAATGACGAGGACACAAATACTGAGACACACACTCATTCTGGACACTAATCCATGATCATCCATACGCCGTATTTTGGTGTCGTACAGGTACTGCGACCTCGGAACCCTTCGGGAGGCACTCGACAAGGGCGCCTTCCACCCCCGCACGCCGCGACATGTGCCGTACTCATCGGGTTGTACGGCAGTCTCCGCGCCGGCGCCGGCGCCGGCGGCGCCTGGGGGGGACGCGGCGTTGGAACTTGACGAGGCGATGGAATCCCTGATCGTTACCAGGCCGGTCGACGGGGACACCACCATGTCCTGCCGGCTGACCTGTAAGGCACCTCGTTCCGCAACATTTGCCCAGCTACAACGTACGGCACCACCCGCCGCGGCGGTTAGCTCCACGACAACCGCACCCAGCACAGCCGCCGTCGCTGCCACACTTTCCAGTGCTGCCGCCGCCGCCGATGCCGAAGAAGAGGAAGGCGCGGGTACGGCAGCAGCGGCGTCGTCTTCCTCGCCAGCTGGGTTCACCCTGTCGCGTGGCAACGCTGGAGATGGCGGCGGCGGCGGCGGCGAGGTGGACGTCGTACTGCCCCGGGAAGCGTCACAGCGCACCTCCCCGCCGGAGTCAGTGGCGTTGGTGGCGGGTACGGCTCCGACGGCGGAGGCGGCGGAGGCGCAGCGACATGGCCTCGCGGTGATAACGTGTCTGACGTCATCGGCGACGGCGGGATGTTGGAGGAATCCGCATGCGCCGGCAACGCCCCCCGCGGCGACGGCTGACGTCAGCGCCCGGACGAGCACGCCGTCGTACCGGTACGACCTGATGCTTGCGATGGCGTGTGACGTCGCGTCGGCCATGCTGCACCTGCACTCCAACGGGATCGTGCACGGCGACCTAAAGGTACGGCACGGTACGGCAGCGCACGCGTATTGGCGTCTTGGTAAAATGCACCATCTGTGCAATTTTAGTAAAAACTTCCATCAGAAGATTCTTACCGGTTATCCGCGTCCATCGTCACCACAATCGCGGCGTCTGTCGCTACCGCTACACAAAAAGACTGAACCAACGGCCCCAATCACGTCCGACACACTCACTCGCGAAATAGCACTCGACCCCGCAGGCGAGTAATGTCATGCTCAGCTCGGGTATCTGCCACCGCCTGGAAAGCCTCCATACGCCCTCCTACACGCAAGCCGCCGATGCCGCTAGCGGCGCTGGCGCGGGCCGTACGGCGGCAACTTTGTACGGCAACGACAGCTTATTTGGGTTCGATTCTTCTATCTCGGAGGCCGGGTCGTTGTGGCTGGCCGCCGCCAGGTTGCCCTCCCTGGAGGAAAATCTGGCGCCGCCGCGCACCGGGACCCGCTACGGCAGTGCGGCAGCAGCTGCCGGCGGAAGTGGTGGCGGCGCTGGCGGGTACGGCGGCGGCGGCGGCGGCGGCAGTTCTGTCCATGGCTCCAATCCGTCTTCAGTCTTGGCAGCGGAGCTCCCGCCGGGGGTCGTGGCCAAGGTGCGGTGCGGCGGTACGAGGTCCGTGTGCGCGTTTGCAGTGTGCACGAGTATGGAACCATGGAGCTCGTCCGTCCTTTCAGTTTCGCGCTCTGTTTGGCCTGGCCGCGCTCTATTTGCTGTGTTATGTTTGTGATGCGACACACACATACACACATACACACATACACACATACACACATACACACATACACACATACACACATACACACATACACACATACACACATACACACATACACACATACACACATACACACATACACACATACACACATACACACATACACACATACACACATACACACATACACACATACACACATACACACATACACACATACACACATACACACATACACACATACACACATACACACATACACACATACACACATACACACATACACACATACACACATACACACATACACACATACACACATACACACATACACACATACACACATACACACATACACACATACACACATACACACATACACACATACACACATACACACATACACACATACACACATACACACATACACACATACACACATACATACACACGCACACATGTGGTGACTCCGTGGCGTACACAGCCCTGGGAGGCCATCGGTGTAGGTAGGGTGTAAGTAGGTTTGCCGCGTTTTGCTTTGGTATGAAACGGTCCTGCTTTGCGGACTGCCTTTCCTCCCTTGTGCTTGCTCTGTGCCTGCCTGCCCATTTGCTTGCGTGTATGTCATGTATGTGTCTCTTGGATCCATTACTTGGATCCTGTATTTGGATCCTATATTTGAATCTGTATTTGGATCCTGTATTTGGATCCTGTATTTGGATCCATTACTTGGATCCTGCATTTGGATCCTGTATTTGAATCCTGTATTTGGATCCTGTATTTGAATCCTGTATTTGGATCCTGTATTTGAATCCTGTATTTGAATCCTGTATTTGGATCCTGTATTTGAATCCTGTATTTGGATCCTGTATTTATCAGCAGTTGCACCTCTTCAGTTGTCCGCCGGCGCCCCTTCCCGTCGGGGGGGGGGAAGGCGGGGGCGGCCTGAAGCAGTTAACGGCTTTTGGTGGCACCCGCCGTGTTTTCCCCATCCGCGATGTCCAGGTGGGTGACTTTGGTTTGGCGACACACGTTGACGAGTCGGCGCACGGCACCCACGTCTCGGCATCTGCGGCGCAGGTGAGCCGGGTGGTGGTTGGGGTTCTCGGATGTTTTGCGGAGCTGGGGGAGGGGAAGTTCTTAGGGGGTTTTACTTTAGGGTTTTAGGGACCCTGAGAATACACTGATTATAACTTGTTGTAGTTCCGCAGGGTGGCAGCTATGCCGTACCCTGCCGTACTCGGTCCTCTGTAAGCTACTGCCGGTCCCTGCATCACACATCCGTACAGATCGAGCATCGCTCTGCCGTACATCACCACCCCTGCCGTCTCCCCCCCCCTGGCAGGGTACTTTGACGCACACGGCACCGGAGCTGCTGCTGCACGGCCACATCAGCAAGAGCTGCGACACGTACGCGTACGGCATCCTCCTGTACGAGCTTTTTACGGGGGACCGGCCGTACAAGGGTATAAACCGGGCGTTGCTTCCGCACCAAGTGGCTTTCCAGGGGTTGCGGCCGGTGCTGCCGCCCCACACGCCGCCCGACTACCGGAGCCTCGCTGAGAGCTGCTGGCAAGCTGATCCTCGGAAGCGGTAAGTGGTGGTGCCGATGGTGGCTCGCGTAGTTGACGTGTGCATGTGCATGTGCATGTGCATGTGCATGTGCATGTGCATGTGCATGTGCATGTGCATGTGCATGTGCATGTGCATGTGCATGTGCATGTGCATGTGCATGTGCATGTGCATGTGCATGTGCATGTGCATGTGCATGTGCATGTGCATGTGCATGTGCATGTGCATGTGCATGTGCATGTGCATGTGCATGTGCATGTGCATGTGCATGTGCATGTGCATGTGCATGTGCATGTGCATGTGCATGTGCATGTGCATGTGCATGTGCATGTGCATGTGCATGTGCATGTGCATGTGCATGTGCATGTGCATGTGCATGTGCATGTGCATGTGCATGTCCTTGTGTGTGTTGCGCTTGTCGCCCACGCAGCCGAGTGGGGTGGAGTGGAGTGGAGCGGCTCCAGCCGGGCCCCCTTGTCGCGGTTCTGGATGCTTTTCAACCACCGGGCCAAACACAATTTTTAAATATACAATACACCCCACCCACCCCACCCCACACAAATCCCACCCCACACAAAACGCACAAACGCAAATACAACGGCCAGACCCTCCTTTGACGCCATCTTGGCGGAAGTCCAGCGCATGAGGGCTGCAGCAGCAGCAGCGGCCGCGGCGGCATCAGCAGCAGCAGCGGCGGCGCGCACAATCGAAAGCGTCAGCGGCGACGGCGGCAGCGGCATTACGCGGGGCAGCGGTGCGGGCGGGGCCTTCAGGCGTTAAGGACTTAACTTTCCTTAGGAGCTGTTAAAGCGGCGGTTGAAGTGGCTAGCAGTTATAGAAGCTTCATTCAATTGGGCCGCTTGGAGGCAGTCACACTTGGACCATGTGAGCTTCCCGGCCTTTTGCACGTTTGCTCGTCCAAAGGGGCAGGCGCTACGCAGGGATAGAGAATGGGGAGGGGAGAAAATGGTCGGGGGTGTGGAGGGTTGGGACGGGCACGGCCAAAACTCGGGGGGTTGGTCGCGAGGAGACGGGCACACTGCACGGTACGCGAGTGGCGATTTGCGGGAGCGCTTTCGGGAATTCGCGGGCGTGTTTTTTTAATGATCTTAGCCGCGCGTGTATATCTGTATGTATGTTTGCGTGTGTGTCTGTCTGTATGTGTGTATGTGTTACATAGCCGTACCCCAACGGGATCGACCGCCGGAGCACTCCAGAATTGGAGCGGCGTTATATCGGTTCGAACCGTTCTCCCTTATCATCAACGCAAGGCGCCGTCACCTGTTCGAATCCTCTGGCCAGCTATATACACCAGCTCATGGCCAAGCAACCTCCGTCCCACCGAAAGTGCATCCTCTACAGCTGTACGATCTACCCATGCACTCACACCGGAGCCAAATCCTTGCGAATCCTGCCGCCGCCCGGTTTCGTTATCCAACCACCACCTGGAATACAGCCCCTGGTCCAGGCTCTATGCAGGATTATTCCTCCACCTTCATGGTGAGAGCTCCCCCTCCAGCCGCCCAGCGCACCGGAGGAACCCAGTGTCTCATATCAGCATTCGGCAGCCCGGTCTATTTCACCCGTATGCGTGAGTGTGTGTGTATGTGTGTGTGTGTGTGTGTCTGTCTGTGTGTCTGTCTGTGTATATTTAAATGAATGAACCTCGTCGCAGTCGCATCCGATACGACCGCCGGCTTCTTGTTGTGGTTGTGTACTTGTTTTATGCTAACAGTGCAGCTGTACAAAAGCTGTCTGCTATGAACGAGCAATTCTTTAATCGAATTTAAGTTGTGATTGAGGCGAGGGCGCGAAGCGTTTTTCCGATCCCGGAAGAGATGCTATGAAGGAAAAGAGGTGGCGACTGCTCTGCATCATTGGCTGCTCGGAAGCGATGTCTGGGGTGGTGAAAATAGCGGCTCTCGGTCAGAGGTGTGAATTCATGTCCAATGGCATGTGTGCGAGAGTGTGACAAGACGAAGGGTATGCACAGTTGTGTTCATTACTCGTTTTTACGCGAGTTCGGGCTTCTACGTACAAAGTGAAATATACTCGCTCCACTGTGCCCTAGAACATTCCCTGCGCGCGTAATCATATTACATGTCAGAAATTTCAAAACGGAAAACAAATTCCAGCCATCATCACCATCATCATCACCATCATGTCAAACCCTCATTCCTCTGGGCAGCCACATCACTTCCCCGCAAGAGAAACAAATACCCTTTTCCAGAGGACGTCCAAGGGTCATGGATTAGACGACTCAAATCTAAGAGCGTAAGAGCGTTGAAGACGGATCACTTCCACGGACTCCACACTTCGGTGCGATTTTCATGAACAGCATTTCGGCGGCAGAGGTCAGTATCATCAGCCACATTCGCAACGCTGGATGCATCCGAAGCCATGCGCACATGCGTGTGCCCCCGGCATGCGCACATGCGTGTGCGCATGTGCATGCCGGGCATGCCAGCAAACATCATACATGCCCATACTTGCTAAGCGCAATACCTTCTCTCGCTGTTGCTCTCTCCTCTCCTGGCCTCTAGGCACATCACATGCGCGGCACCACTGGCCCCGAGCAGCATGAGTCCGCGTCAGACGGTCTCGAGTCGTTTCTTAACACGCCAAGCCAGGACCAGGACCAAGGCGTCTGCCCTGACAGCGGGAAGCCACATATGCCTTTAGAGCACTTGCCATCCTAGGCTGTGGGAGTCTGCGCTGCCCGGCCATGCACTGTCGTGCGCCCTGCCCTGCCCTGCCCCGGTGTTCCACGCGGAGATCCGGTGAGCACTCAACCACTCGTCCTCTAGTGCTTCTGAGCGGGGTTCCAGCCACCATCTGGAAGCTCGACCACCGATGGGTCCTCCTTGAACTGCTCCATGAAGGCGGCAACGCCGCCTTCAAGCACCTTGACCTGTATGCAGACGTCGATTTTGCAGGGTTGTGCAGCGCGCATGAGAGCGCGTTGGCTGGCGGTGAGGCGGAAGATGTGGGTTGGTAAAGAGCCCAATTTCAGGCGTCTTTATTTTTTTATCGTTCGTGTTTTTGCGATGAGTCAGATGATCCATGGCCTATCTGCGCAGTAAGTGTGAACCATATGTGCGTATCGTCTTAGGGAAGATCTTAAACGAGCTGAAACAAGCGCAAATGCGCCAACAAGCGACCTAGATCGCCGCGCATCGATTGAACCTTAGGCACCTTAGGCCCTTATACGAGCAGAGGCCGTGCGCACCTCAGTTCCAGCCTCCAACCCCAGCGCCTTCAGCTGCTTGCTAAGCGCCTGGGCGCATGTGGGTCCCCGGACCTTGCTGAAGTGACAGTGAACCACCACCTGAGATGCAGAGTGAGAGTTAAGAATTGGAAAACCATGCACAGATTGATATGAGCATGGCGCCGTCGCCGTACTGGAACTTTAGGCGGTAATGAATAAGCACAGCGGCTGGAAGCGTAGAGAGGAATTATGAATAAGCTGGCTTGAAACCTGAACCTAAAGTGTGCAGCTCGCGACTGAGGATTTCCAACTAAAAGGGATGTGCAAGGGACTGAAAGGGATAGTTTTGTGGTACATGCTCAGGATGTGCATTAGGGCGCATCCGGGTGGGCGAGACCCGGGTTGTCTTGTAACCATTTCCTGCAGTACGCGCGCCCAGCCCGGCAAACAGCCGCCCGGTTGTGACCGAATATCAACAGAACACTGCCTATGCAACTGTGTTCTAGACACCTGAGAGGCCAAGCGGGTGGCCTTAGTAAAGGCTACGGCGTTTCGCCATGTTGCAAAGTATGAAAAAGCGCCCCGGATTTAGAGGAAGTCCCTTTCCTGATATTGCCGTAATGCCAGCCTACCTCCTTTGCGCCGTTCAGCTGGCCTTTAATGATTTCGTCCAGCGCAGTGGTATCATCGGACTTAAAGACCGACGATGGCACGTTCAAAGAACCCTTAATACGTCCTTCAGCCACCTCCTGCTAGTCACAATGTTGCGATGTATCAGATACTATGTGGGAAAACCCGTTGGCCTCTGAACCAATACGACTGAGCTACGGCTCGGCTTTGCTGCGCGTACCTTGGCATCCCGAACATCCACAACCACAATCTCATGAGCCTTTAATCGCTCAGCTACCTCTGCTGGCTTTACTCGCGGAAGCTCAGGCGCAACTATTGTCTCTGCCATCTCAAAGTTTCCTTGCCTGTATAGATGGGCAGTCCTATACGCCACCAGACGTAAGCAATAACAAAATCAATATCGTTAAAATGCTGAAAGCAGTGAACTATTAGCATGTCTTGTGGGCCTTCTGGCCTCGGGCAAATCCACCAACCGCTTCAGTCAGACGGCCATCATGCCGTACCGCAGTGCGAAAACATGCCCTGCCCCCCCTTACCTATGAGTACCGGTACATGAATCCAGAAATGGTCCATCTAACGGACTATGGCATAGATATAGCCCTTTTATGTATACGAACAACAGCTTAATGGCAGGAGTCACGAATGGCTGGCCAATCCTTGGTTGGCTAGTAACACAAGATTGTATCGGAGCGACACTAAGCTGGTTAAATAACTTGATACATTTGGGGGCCTCAATAGACGTATTCGTTGTTTTAATTTGCACCTGGACCGGTTGCTGTTCGTCAACGTTTTACCACCGTATGAAAAATGCTTAACCACAAAGTACAGAGGAGAGGACATAGAAGCATGGCTCCAGGCTCTAAAATGTGACTTTTGAAACAGGAAAAGTCCGTTGTACCGCTGGAAGAAACTTAACGCGAAACTATACCCATGGCGCGCTGATGGGTTGAAGCCGTGCACACGCCTCCAACAACCGTGTTAAGCCCAGGAACATATGATGCCAAACAAACCTGCACACCGTGCATATGCCCATTTGCTACAAAGCGCAGCGTCCTTATCCCGCGCCACCGTGGCGGCCAGACGCATAACTAACGCACGGCAGGCTGACGTAGACGTCAACATGAATTCACCCGGTGGTGGGCACACTTGTGAGGCGCGTCACCTCACCCGAACACATGGCATCACGGAGCACTGGTTGGACTACCAAACTGACAATGATGCCAGTTAAGTCGTCGGCACTCGCTTGGAAACATAACTAAAATGTGGACCAGATGGATAGTTTAACTCACCCCCCGTCCCATGGGCAGGGCAATCCAGCATACGATCAGAATTGACCCTTAAATGGAACCCACACGCAACCGGCCCCCATTCCTGAACTGCGGGGCCATAACAACACAAACATCTCGGCAGGTGACCCACATGGCAGCGAGGCACTTTCTGAAAGCACACAGCAGCTTCACAGCCACAATCTCTGCTGTTCATGGAGTTGTTGCCGCCTACCCAACCTGTCCAATGCCGTTGTCCTCAACGTCACGGTGGCAGTCTGCAGCTGAAAAAACACCCAGTGCTCTGGCCCAGAGCTTTGCACTGCTGCTGCTGCTGCTGCTGTCGACCCTCACCACCCGCACCTGCATGTCGCCCAGTTCACGGGTCTTGTGTATCACCAGAGGCCAAGAGTACTCAACAAGATGCCATGGGAACCGAACCCTTCTTACATGCTGGTGTTTGGGGTGAGTGGAGGTGTTCACCACGCCGACAACTTCATCCAGCACACACACACACACACTACACACATCTGGGTGCAACTCTATCCTCAGTTAGATCAGGTGTGTCTGCGACTCTAATGGCCGCGCCTGGCCGATCTGCTGGCTGATGCAGCTCAATGGCAAAGGGCGGGGTCTCCTGCAGGCACATGGCGCACGCAGATATACCCGCTAGGCAGGCGCTGCAGAGCTCCCTCGTGGCTCCCTCCTCCTCCTCCTCCTCCGCAGCAGCAGCAGCAGCAGCGGCTTTTCCGACATGCGCTCCTCGAAGTAGCTTTTTATTGTTGGACTTTTTATGAATACACCTGCCCAAGGCTGTTTTTTTTGCAGGCTGTATCTTTCTGCGGCATAACTAGACGTACATCTGAAGTTATCGTCAATGTATTCCAGACTTGATTGTCTCAGCCTTTGTCTTTGCCTGGCTGACGAAACAAGGGCACATTTCAGCACGTTTAAGCCCCGCGAACGCCCCAAGGCATGCTGTACCTGCTGCCTGTACAAGATGCCACATCCGGCTGACCGGTTATTAAGTCGCAGCTGCTACAGCTTTTTGCCACAACAGCAGCAGCAGCAGCAACGGTGGCCTTTCCACCCATGCCTGAATGTCCAGCCCCGTTATCATTAACACATCATTCGTACCTGATCAATCGTACCCCATCATTCGTACCCGATTATTCGCATAACGCAGTATTTTTCTGCGGCTCTCGCCTCATCCTTGGTTCCGGTCGGTCCGTTCGTTCCTGTCTAAGCCAGCCAGCCAGCCAGCCAGCCAGCCAGCCAGCCAGCCAGCCAGCCAGCCAGCCAGCCAGCCACACAAACTGCAAAAAAAGGTAAGGCATTTAGAGCTAAATGCTACCCCCAGTATCTCCTGACCTCTCCTCCCAAGTAAACCCTGGATAAACGCGATTGGGGCTCCCTGAGTCGGCGGAGTCAACCAACAGTCAAGGCAAACCCCGGGATCAGGAAAGGATCCGAAAAACACTTTCCCCCCAAACCCCCAATCACCTCCTCGTCCTCATCACCACCATCATCATCATCATCATCATCATCACCATCACCATCATCGTCGTCGTCCCCTTAATGCACGACACATCCGCAGCTGCAACCCCCTGGCTCTCCCCACACACTCATACATACATACACACACACACGTGCGGTCACCGTGCAGGGCCCTCTAAACCCCCGGGTCCCCTACCCCCCACCGCCATCGCCGAAAAGTCGCATGTGAGCTCCTCCCCAGCCTCCACCCGCCGGGCTGCAAACAACCCCACGTAGTACAACAACGGACTACGACAGCCGCCCGCCAGCACCGGCTGCGCGACCAACGACGGACCCGCCGACGGCGACACCGCTGCTGACGCCGCCGCTGTCGGCTGCGTCCATTGCCGTACAAACCGCGCAACGTTGCCAACATTGCGCGTATCCAGCGCGAGCATGCAGGCGAGGCGCCGTACGGCGGGACGAGCTGGGTCGGATCCGGCGGCGGCTGTAGCAGTGTCATCGCTGTTGCTACAGCTGGCGTTACGTAGCGCGCAGGAGAGGGGGTTGGGCGGCAGCTGCCACAGCCTCATGTGTTGATCGCACCAGATCAGCCCCCGAGTGAATACCGCCTTTTCCGTGGTTGGCGATGAGCGTGTCGGTTTGGGTGTTTTAGGGTTTTGATGAGCAGGGAGGGGCAGGAGGGGGGTGGGAAAGGGGGGAAGGTTGAGATCGGGGGTAGCGGCAGCGGCAGCGGCAGTAACACATGAACTGCTCTTCCCTCTCCCCCCCCGCCCGCAGGTCGGGAGGGGGTGCCAGGCGGTGAGGGAGGGGAGGGGAAGTGGTGGGAGTTGGATGCGGACGGGAGGCCCGCCCGGGTTGAGGCCTTCCCCTGCCTGCCTGCATGCCTGCTTGGGTTTTGTCTTCCTCCTTTTTGCTTTTGCCACGGACGCCAGGGCGCACAGAAGCTGCTCTAGACGAACGTTTGAACGCAGGCCACACAGCACAGGGGGAGGGCATGAAATCACGGGCAGGAGTCACAAACACCCTTGGGGCTTAAATATCTGATGTGACCTCTTATTTGCAGTTTGGTTTGGTATAGAATAATGCTTCTCCCGAAGTCATGAGCCTAAGACTAAGTACGATTCTGAAAACAGGTCTCTTTTTACAAACATCTGTTTGAGTTGAGATGTTCTAAAACACAAACAACTACACACACACACACACACGCACGCTGCTCAAAACCCACAAACACACACGCCCACAAACCCAACCCGTCAACCATCACCCAGCCCGACCGAAACCACCCACCTCCCACAGCCCAAAGAAGTGGTTCAGCAGCAGCACCTCGGGGGGGTCAGGCAGCCGCCGCTCCTCTGAGGCCCGGACAGCTGCTCCGGAACCCAACAGCAGCTCGTCCATCAGCTGCTGTGCAGCCACCACTCGACCCAGCAGTGGGGCAACGAAGTCCCCGGGCTCCAAGGGCTCGGAGCAACGGAGGGACCACCGCCCGCAGCCGTTATTACCGTTATCACCGTTAGATCGGTTGCGGCTTCGAAACACCTCAAGGGGACGGCGTACACCGAGGGAAAGCTGCCGCCGATCCCCGCAAAAACGCCACGTACGGCATAGGTACGGAACGTGTACGACAGATTAAAAAAATATTTTTTGTACATAAGGTTACGGTATCACGTGTGAGGTTTCAGGTGGAAGCAGAGGGGGACGGAGGTCGGAGGACCACTGGTGGCCGAGATGTTGAGGGGAGGGAGAAGGGACGCCATCCCGCCAGTTTTATTGGCGGGGCTAATATTCAATTCACAATGGTCACAAGTGCATGTGTGTGGGGGGGGGGAGTGAGGGGAGGGTGCGTTCCGTAAACGTCGGGATGGTCCCAACGGCCCCAGTGCCGCTACCTCGCGCACCGCTTGGAGCTGCCGGGGGCGCCGTACGACATTTCCTTGTCCTGGACCTCCCCCGCGGGGGGGGGGGGAGGGAGGGGAGGGAAGGTCTCTCTCCATGGTTATCGGGATGTGCTCCCCCACCCAGACCCAACTCCTCTCCTCCTTCCCCCGGTTTCCCCCGCCCCCGGCCCCCCCCGCCCCCGGCCCCCTCACCTGCATGTTCGCCCTGCAACCCGGGCGGCTGCAAGAGGGACCGCATTCGTGGATGCCTGCGGCAATGGCCGTTAGCAGTTGGCAGTGAGTAATTGACAGCAGCAGTAGCAGTAGCAGCGGCAGTAGCAACATTAGCAACAGCAGTAGTAGTAGCCGCAGAGCCGCAGCAATAGCAGTAGCAGCCAGGCGTTACGAAACAAAGCCATGCAGTATCCTCAGCAAGCACACCACGGCGGGCAGGGGAGCACACAACTCCAGATAGGGGCAGGCAGGCGGACAGCAGCACTACCACTACCACAAGCAACAAGACTCTCCTCTCCTCCCCGCTCTGGCCCCAAACCAACTGCCGTACACCCCCCCATCTCTCATCCAGGGGCCGTGCACCCCTCCCCCACCCCTACCCAGAGGCCGGGTAGACAGCAGCCTCCCGTCGGCCCCGTAGCTCATGGCCTCAGCCGTCACCAACACTCCGCCGCCACCGCCACCGCCGCTCCGCTCCACCTTCCGCTGCTCGTCCAGCAACTCCCGCTGCCGTACAGCGTCGTGATAACCAAGGCCGCACTCCTGTCCCCAGCGCGGCTGCGCTGCGTCCGCCAGCACCTGTAGCTCCTGTAGCGCCGCAGCTACTGCCGGCTGCTGCCGCCGCGCCGCCGCCAGGTCCGCCGCCAGCCGGCTTTCGAAGGCCGCCACGGAAAGGTACTCCCCGAGCAGGGGCGGCGGCGCCTGGTCGACTTCGTTGAAGACAGGTATGGGAATCTGACGGAGGGTGGTTGTGTGTGTGTGGGGGGGGGGGTTGGGGGGGGGTTGGGGGGTTGGGGTTGGGGGGTTGGGGGGGGTGGGGGGCAAAGTTGCATGGAGATGGAAGGGGAGGGGTCAAACAAAGGGGGGGGAGAAAAGATGGGATGGAGTAAAGCGGCTGAAGGGGAGTGGGCGGGTTCGTTGGGGGAGAAAAAAGAAAAGAAATTTCATCCCATTACGACCACCTCCCACACCGATACACAGACAGACACACATACGCACACGCACACACACACACGCACCTGCTCTTGTCTCCCGCACAGCAGCCCCACGAGTCCCGACCTGCCGCTCCGCCGCACCCTGCCCTCGTACTCGGACCAGGCGGCGGTGCTGAGGGGGGGAGGGGGCCAGCTGCCGCCGCTGACCTCCCCCCTGGAGCCCTTGGGCTGGGGATCTAAGGACTGTCGGGGCAGAGGGGGCCGGAGCGAGAGACAGTTGGAGGCAGTTCACGGCGGTTGGCAGTGGTTGACGACAGTTGGCCGATCCAGATGACGTACAGGATGAAGGTGGGGTACGGCGGACGTGCGGAATGCGGCATGAAACCCCTCCCCCTCCCCGATCCCTGGGGTTGGAGGAGCACACTCAGATCAGAGCACAGGAGGATTAGATTTCAACCTTAACCAATATTCACCTTAAGGTTGTAAAGTTGTAAAAAACCCTAAAAACCCTAAAACCCCAGGCAAAGCACCGGCTCAGCTCCCCCCTACCCAGCGCCCCTACTCCCCCCCCGCCGCCGCCACGTACCGCCAGCGGCACCATGTCGAACTCGTGACGGGGCCCCCGCGCAGGGGCTGCGGGCCGCAACCCTGCGGGACAGGGAACCGCTGGCAGCAGCGGAGCCGCCGCCGCCGCCGCCGCCACCGCCGCCGCCTTCGGCACTGGGCAACTGCTACTGCCTGGCGGCTGTTGTTGATGTTGCTGATGGTGATGCAACTTGGCCTTTTTGCTTTGCGGAGGCTGGGGGTCTCCCCGAGGCGCCGCCGCTGCCGTTGCCGCCGCCGTCGGCAATTTGGCAGCGGCGAGCGTCTGCAACGGCGGCGGTTTCGGGGCCGCCTTGGGGGTCGAGAAGGAGCCCTTAGGGTTGACACTCGCCAGCTGTCTGATTTTGAGCGCGGGGCATTTGGTCTTGTCGGCGGGCTCGGCCGCAGCGGCAGCGGCGGCGGTCGCCGGTGGCGGCGGTGGCGGCACCCCCAAACCTGCGGACGCAGGCGGCGGCACCGCTGCCGTGCCAGTGACCGCCGGCGGCACGGCGGCCGTTGCCGTACGGCCCTGCGCCTTGGGCTGATTTCCAGCCGGCTTTGACTTGACGGGAGAGGCGGCGGCATCTGGAGAGGGCTTGGCGGCAGCGGCAGCGGCAGAGGGCTTTTTGGGCGGGTCAGCGGCAGCACCGCCACCACTGCCCCTCCCGCCGCAGCCCTTGCCCATTCCGCCGCCGCCCGAGGTGGCGGACTTGGGGAGGCCCAGGTCTTTCACCTGCGTGTTAGTTGGCACAATACGTACGAATCATGCCGTATGCACGGAAAACGCCGTACACTTAGGACGTGGCACGCCGAGGCAACTCCTTTTGCCCAACACCCGGGTTGGGTGCGTGGGGTTCGGGGAACATCTCCCCTAGCCAGTACACACACATACACACATATACACATACACACGTACACACGCAATATACACACACACATCTCCCCACCCAGTCCCCTCCCAGGGTGCACGTGTCCCCCCATTGCGCCCTGGCGAGCTGAACCCCACACCCGGGCCCTGCCTTCCCCCCCACCCCCCCCACCCTCATCTTCACTCACATCCGTGCCCTCCCTCCTCCCAACCCCTCCCACTACGACAAGCTCACAACCACCACAACCACCATCGAGCACATACATACACACATACACACACGCTCATCACTTTTGAACCTCAACCACAACAACACCAAAAAGGGCCCCACCAGATCCATGTACGGCAGTACGGCAGGTCGGGAGCCCCGGGCAGGTGGCGTCGCACCGAAGTGTACGAACGCCACCAACAAGTACATTGTGTCCTCGCTATTGTCAACGTCGTACTTGATCTGGGGAGGGGTTTTATAAGGTTTGTCGGACGGAAGCGGTGGCCAGCAGAGGGGGTTTGCCCCCGGGGGTTGTCAAGCCGGGGTGGGTGGTGGCCGTGGTGGTGGGAGGGGAGGTGGGGGTACGGCAAACCACGGATGAGTGAAGCAGATACCAGACATATATATACACTTAAGCATTAGAAGTTGCCGGGGAGTGTGGGGGTGTGGAGGCAAAGGAAGAAGACGGCGACTGCCGGCGTTCGAAGCTGCAGCGGAGGGGGAGGGGGGCGAGGGGGATGGCGACACGCTGTGTGTGTATGTGTATCTATAATCGTGTGTGTCAGATCTTGTTCGCTAAGACTCCATTTTCCAGGAAACAAAGTTACCGCCACCACCTCCCAGCCCTCAAGCCCACCCTCCCCCCAAACACGGCGAACAACACGCGGAGGGCGGCTACGGGTACACGATACGGCACAGGTAATGTCCGTACGGTTCGCGCGCAGTTGCGTCATCGCTTTGGACAGGTGCTCCAAATAGCAGTTTACGGTGTCGTACACTGACACCCTTTCCTGAGATCGGCCTCTTAAGCCAGAATATGATCACCCATCCCCTCGATAATAACCCTCACATACATACATACATACCACAGCACCCTCTCGTCCCCTTACATACATACATACATACATACATACATACATACACACACAATTCTCCTTCCCCACCTTGACAACCCCGGTGGACGTCTCGCACTTGATAATCCTGGCCCGGTACCAAACACCTAGATCGTTACGGGAAAGTGGTCCCGGAGCCCAAGTACGACCCAGACCGCCGTACGCGGAGGAGTTTTTAGTGGGGATGGGCTGGTCGTACCAATACACCTGCGGGATATGACGACACGCGGGCGCCACCCCCTGGAGCAGTTCGGTGGTTGTGGCTGCGGTGGTAGTGTGGCGGTGTGGTTGTGGGGTGTGTGTGTTTGTGTGTGGGGTGGAGGAGGGATTGCCGGATTCGCTGTCTGGAGGTGGTTGTGGTGGTTGTGGTGGTGGTGGTTGTGGTGGTGTTGATGCGAAGGGATGCCGTGTCGCACCGTGGCCTGTTTAGGTAATGGTTGTGGCCTGTTTAAGGCAGCCCGTCAGACTGCTGTGAGTGGCGGTTGTGGCATATGGAAGACCGCCCGTGAGGGTGTTGTGAGCAACGGCTGGCAGGTCCTAAAGTACTGCCAGCTCGTCCATCAGGATAGGCTACCCAAGCCTTTAAAAGGCTCTGTTGTTTACCGGTAACAGTACCTCAGATTACCGGTAACAGTACCTCAGACGTTTACGCCCCCAGGCAGGTCGCGGACCTCCCGAGCACGTGTAACGGCCAATGACTCTTAGCCGTGTCTGCTATAGGCCCTTCGGGAAGACGAAGGGGGAGGCGAAGGGGATAATGAACCAAAGTTTATCCTCTATCCCCCTCTGTTCTCCCTCTTTAGGGGATATCATCCCATCCCCTAAAGCAGTGAGATAGCGTCTCACCGACAGGTGGTTGTGGTGCCCCGGACACATCGCGACGAAACACTTACACAGGTGGCCACGAGGCACTAGACAGGACAGGTCACAAAGCCGGGGAGGAGGAATGCAGTCGAAACTAAACAATCAACATATCCCGAACCATCGAATTTTATTAACAAAACTGAAGGATCCTGACCCACGTAAAGCCCCCTCCCCTTCCCCCCTTCCCCGCCCAATAGATAAAACAGATGAGAGAGAGAGAGCCCCCGCTAGAATCATATCCCCATATCCAAGGTCGCCTTGAACGCCCCACCTACCCACCCACCCACCCAGTCATTTCCCCCCCTCCCCCAATTATGTAACCCGACTCCGCCCGCCCAGGCCTCCCCCCTCTCCATGAGACACACGCACACACAAAACACACACACGCCCCCTTACCCAGAACGTGGCCCCCTTGAGCTCCTTGTTACCCCCCTGCGCCACCAGCGTGCTGCTGAGCAGCTGACGGAGGGGCATCTGGGGGGGCACAACCGCCAACATAACCAACATAACCACCCCGCGGAGAAAGGGAGGGAGGAGCGAGGGGAAAGGGGAAGAGAGTGGGAGAGGGAGAGAGAGAGAGGGGGGGGGGAGAAAATGGTTGGGTGCGGGGAGAATGTGTGTGTGCGGGCGCGAGTGTGTGTACGTGTGCGTGAGTGAGTGAGAGCTTTCAGGGGGATACCCAGCAGAGTGGTGCTGCTGGTGGTGCTGCTGGTGTTGCGATAAGGCAAAAGGGTTACTAGGCTGGAGGGATGGCGATGTGGGTCCATACCCTATCCGCATGTGCCGTTTGGAAATCCGCGGGGTAGCCGTGGGCCCATCCACTCCACCACCTCACACCATCCCACGTCCCCCAAACTGCCTGTCCTGTTTGCGACCCCCTTTCCCCCTCCAGTTCCCGGGCTCCGAAACCCCACCCGACCCCATCCCCACGTCCCACTCCCCCCCGGGGCGCTACCTGTTTAGGCAACACGTTGGGCCCAGCTCGCACCACTAGTGCCTGCTCCATACACAGCTCGTCCACTCGGGCCGACGATTCATCTTCCTTCTCGTCCTCATCCTCATCATCCTCGTCATTGTAGTCGTCCAGGTTCTCACCCCTGACAATGTTACGTTGGCCCGTAAACAATCATATGTTCGCGCGTATATCTGTTTATATATTTGTCTGTCTGTCTGTCTGTCTGTCTGTCTGTATGCATGTATGCATGTATGTCTCAACCCTTCCGCAAAACCCTCCCGACCACCCAAATCGCGGCCCCTCCCCTCCCCTCCCCTCCCCAACACCGGCAGTTGTTCTTTTCCGTTTGCACCAACCGCCATACCGTTACCCCCCGTTGTTACCAACGACCACAACCAGTAGTCACATCGAAACCTGTAAGTTCGAAAGGTAACCTGCAGCAGGGGGTGTTCCCTCCTCAGGCCCCCCCCCCCTCCCCCGGGTGGGGGCCGGGCCCTCCCTTACTTGCAATGTTCTACCACCCATGCATCCAGCGCCATGAGCCGAGTGCCCTCCGGATGTTGCGTGTCCCCCAGCGGGCAGGTGCACCACACCATTATGGTGTTGGTGGCGGACTGGTGGCCTGAGGGGAGGGTGTGTGTGGGGGGGAGGTGGAGGTGGAGGAGGGGGGATGATAATGATGATGATGATGATGGCGACGCAAGAAATGAAAAGAATATAAGCTGTCGGCGTCCGGGGCGGGTCGAGGGCGGGAAGGTGGGGCGGGTCGAAGGGGGGGGAGAGCACCGGGGGGTCGGAGTTATGTTGGAGTGGGTATCAGAGAGGAAACAAATCACTATCGCTATCGGCTCCTGTCGCTTCCAAGCCTCCGCGGAAACCTTAACTCCTCGCCTTACACACATACACATCCCCCTATCTCATCCCGCCTTCCCTCCTCCTCCCCTCCTCCTCCTCCCCTCCTCCTCCCCCCTCCTTCTCACCCCCCAGGAGCAGGCAGTGCTTGTCCTCGCAGCGGAGCTCCACGCGGGGTAGCCAGCGGGCAGGGCCCACCAGCTTCTGACGGTGTGTGTGAGAGAGCGACGGAAGGAGGAGGGAAGAGAGGGAGGGCGGAGGGGGGTGCGTGCAAATAGGGGGAGATAAGGGGGTAAGCATAGGCGAGGGAGAGTAGACAGCGAGCAAGGCGGAGATGGAGGGAATAAGGTAGTGAAGCTGGTGGCAGCGTAACAGTGTTGCCCTTTGTTGTCGGGTGTTTTTATGTGGCTGGCTGAGGTACCGTACGGCCGTGGTGGTCTATTCAGATCCACCTTGGCAACGTCGTTTATTCAATCGTTCGTTCGTTTATCCATTCGTTCGTTCTTTTGCCTAGCAGGGAATGATTGGGGGTGGAGAGGTTGTTGCTTTTGTTTTTGTGTTGTGTTGTAGAGGTTGGAGGCTTCCCGGGAAGTGTGCGTTTGTGTGTGTGTGTGTGGAAGGCTTAGGGTTTGAGTTGGGGAAGCAGGGGGGAGGTGTGGAGGTGAAGAGGTGTGTTTGATTGGTGGAAAAGAGTTTGGGAGGAAGGGGATGACATGGAACATGTGGGAGGCGGGGGGACTGTGTGATGTGGGTGGGAAGGGTGCCTTTTCCGTGAACCATGGGTCAGTTGGGCGCTAAGTCTTTGCAGATCATTTTCTGAGGCCTTTAAGGCCAGAAAACATTATTCTCAACTAATCATCTACGTGTAGCATATGCCCTGTCCTGCAAGTTCCCAACCTTGCCGAACGGATGGAACAAAGACATTGCCAGGTGCCAAGTGCTGGGCTGCCATCGTTCCCAAAGCAGTCACCCAGACTGATGCCTGTCTACATGCAAATCTCTGGGCTGGCACAAAGGTAAACCTCAGTATGCAATGCCTACTTGAAGCCCACCTCGTCATCTTTCGTAACTATCTTCAAGCTTGAAAGCTCGTCATCTAAATTGTTCATGGCCATGTTTGTGGGACCGCACACGAGGCTCTATGCACTATATTTCTGTCCTTCAGCCTGGCTGTCAACACTCCTATCGGTTAATGCAATACTCAAAAGTGAACCACGCGAAAATGAACCTGGACAGCTTCGTGACTTCATTCCATTGTTGCAGCAGTGACATTTTCGCTCTATCTCCCGCTTTGGGCGTAAAAAGGGCCTTACTCGGGCTCCAGGGGACCGTTTCTGACGAGCCGCCCCTTTGGAATCGATTTTGCGCGACTTGTTACTATATTGTTCTCCCTCACAAGTAAATGCTAGTAGGCTAGAAGGCTGGATAGGGCCTGGACGGTTACATAGCCGACTGATCTCTTCTTCACTGAACAACGCCTTTCCATAGCCTACAATCAATTTGTCTCCTACTTTTTGGCGCGAGGCCTGAGCTCCCCTCCCGCCCTTCCCTTCCCACCCTCCCCTTCCCATCCCGCCCTCCCCATCCCGCCCGCCCCGCCCTACCCTTCCTGTCCGTCCCGTCCCACGCTTCGTACCCTCCCAAGCAGACCAGCTCTTGAGGGCTGCGCTGGTTATTTGGCGTTGAGCGGTTCTAGACAGCGCATTTCTTGGATTCAACGCTCCAAGCAGTCGGTCAGCACTTGGTCAGTTAATAATGTCGGACATTGACGTTGGTACAGCAGCTGAGAATGTGGACAAGCACCATGACGACCAGCAGCATCAGAGCCACGACGCGGCTCCCAGCGTGAATGACGGTTCAGCTGATGTCACGGCTTTGCCTCCGCCTCCACCGAAGCCCGCAGTTGAAAGCTCCAAAGAGCGTAGTCGTGGCAGTTCACGCGAAAGGAAGCGCCGCAGCAGCCGCAGTCGCTCTCGGGAAAAGAATGAGAAACGACGATCTCGATCTCGCAGCGCGTCCAGGGAACGCCGGCGCGGCAAGGACCGTTCACGCTCGCGAGATCGTGCTAACAAGGACCGTTCTAAATCTCGCGAGCGCCGCAGGCGCAGCAGCCGTGAGCGCAGTGCAAGGTCTCGATCTCGGTCTCGCGACCGCACAGCCGTGGTTAGGCGGTCCCGCTCTCGCGACCGCCGTCGATCTCGCTCTCGCGAGCGCAGCCGGCGTGACAGCCGCAGTAGTGAGCGCGCCCCCCCCGCAGCTCCAACTATTCCCGGCCTTGGCGGTCCGCTACCACCCCCTAACCCCCTTCCTGAGCACCAACATCACCACAACAGTTTGCCCTTGCCCGGTCCGCCTGCTCTCCCCGCCCCGCCGACCATCCCTCCAAACATTGCCGCTCTCCAAGCCCAACAAGCCCTTCAAGCACAACAGGCGCTACAAGCTCAGCTCCAGGCGCAGCAAGCCCAGCAAGCCCTCCAGGCGCAGGTTCAGCTGCTTACAGCACAAGCGAATTCTGCGGCCATGCTGGGCGACCGGCGCGCGAGGGAAATTTTTGTCGGCAACCTTAATCGCGGCCTAGTCTCTGCGGAAATGCTTCGCGAGCTGTTCAACGCGGTACTGGCGAATATGGTGCCCGACCCCCTCGTTAACCCTCCTGTCATCACCGCGCGCCTCGACTCGTCCGGCAAGTACGGCTTCGTGGAGCTGCGGTCCCCTGAGCTAGCCTCTGCTGCCACGCAGCTTCACAAGATGGAGCTGTGCGGCAAGCCCATGACGGTGGAGCGCGCCAAGGGTTACACGGACAGCCAGGCACACCTCAACGCTGCGGCCCAGAAAATGCAACTAGCGCAGGTATGTGGGTGGGAAGAATTGGCAGGATGCGCAGAGGATAAGGATATGTGTTTGACTCGGGGCATATTTCAGGTTCGTGAGAGGCGTTGTTTCTGAGATTGGAAGGCAAATGACTTGGGTCCACAACGACAGTAGCGTGTGCGTGGCGAAGTGATTATGTTTCTCTGACATGGCCGGTGACAAAGAGTTACTTTATGCAGTCGCAAACCTCATAGTACCTCTCCTATCCGGAAGGATGCTGCCGGGGATGGGAGTTGGTTTTATCGAGATTTTTGTGTAGGCACGGTGTTGTGATTGACTGCAAGCGCAGAGTTTTCTTTGGCGATTTTTCTGTCCGTGTAGCTCCATGTATTGCTGACGTGTGTTAACCACGCTCCCTCCATTGATTGATTTGGCTGGGACCCAACTCAGGCTCAATTATTACTGAACACTGTCTAATTCTGTTCCCTCTCTACCCGTGCTTCCCGCGGCACCTAATGCAGGTCTTCGCGCAGCAGCTTACTGGTGGCGCCACCCTTCCTGGCGTCCCTGCCGCAGTTCCGGCTGCAGCCCTGCCCACCGCTCTCCCCACTGTTGCCGGTATCCACGGTGCCATGCCCGTCTCTGCAGTCCCCACGCCAGTGGCTGTGCCCCCCGTCCCTGGCGGCCCTACAACAGTAGTCGTGCTGGAGAACGTAATGAACGTGGGAGCGATTCGAATCGACCAGGAGCGACGGGAACTTCAAACGGACGTGTACCAGGAGGCGTCCAAGTTCGGTACGCTGACGGGAATTACGATCCCTGTGCCGCCACTGCACGTACCGGATGGCGAGCCCTGCCGTGTCTATCTCAAATACACCAATCCCGCTGACGCACAACGCTGCCAGCAGACGATGGAGGGGCGCATGTTTGATGACAACAAGGTCAAGGCGACGTTTACGACGGAGACGGACTTTTTCCGGGCACAGGCAGGAGAGTGGCTGCCTTCGGTGGCGCCGCTGCCGGGCTTCACGCGCTGAGGTGGAAATGTGCTTTGAGGGGAAAATCCGTGGGGTCTTATTACAAAAGGGCTTTTGCTTGTGGCCTTGTGCGGCACTACAAAACTAACAAATTGGTTCTTTGATCTGTCTTGCCAGCTATGATCATCTGAATGGTACTGCCGCATTTGGCAGTACTGCCAAATGCGCCGATTTCTCATCGAGGATCGTGTAAGAAACGGCAGCTGCCCCTGAATCGTAGAAATGAAAATTGTACGGGTGGGGTTTGCAAGGGAGGTTCAGGTATAGGGCTTAATGTGAGCTTGGTCCTGTTCAAACTAAAAACCAGGGTGCTGATAAGGAGGGATTTTGCGGCTTGGGGGAAAGGGGACGGATGCATCGAGATTTTTTAAAGGGCAAATGCGGTGGCGAAGCATTGCGTTGGGGATGTTTGCTGGACATTGCACTGTGCACATTCTATGTTTCTTCAACAATCATGGGGTAGTGGGAATTTACCGCTGTGGTTTGGCCACAGCGTTTTCCGCAAAAGTGCTGCACGCACTGTATCTAGGCCCTCTACCTGTAAAATTTTATCCAGAAGCTGGTTACGCGGTTGAGTATGGCGGAACTGTGCAACTTAATTGTTTCCGGTGTTGTAGTTTAATACCGTGAGTGTTTGCTTTGGCCGGCAGGTAAAACCGGGTTTGGGTACTGTGGTATGCTTGGCATGTACGTTATGTCAAATTATTTCGTACTTGGGAAAGAAACCGGTGCTAAGCAAGCTTGCCCTCGTATCCCGCGGCGTGCCTTGACGCACGTGCGTTTCATGGCAGCGCCGGCATGAAACGAGGACGTCTAAAGGACCTACCTCTTTGTCGACAATTGTCGACAATACTGTGTGCAGACTCCCTCGAAGTCACGATTTGCAAGGTATCATCCTAACTGAAAAATCTCCTAACTGGCAACCGTGTATTATGGCCAATTGTCTATCGTGAATAGGCTCTCAGCCCTTAAAATGTACATCAACAGTTTTACATCTCTCCAACATTCAGTTATACACCTCGTACAAAGTGGGAAATGCCCGTTAAGCCAACTAATGCCAATCGTTCAATGATGGACACTATAGGGGAGAATACACCTCTCCCCCTTACCTTCTTCAAGTCGCAACCCCAACCTTTCACTACGCCGCCACATTCACACCCGTCGCGGCCTTGCAGTCCTAAGCTTTTTCGCCGCCGGTACACCCGCCACGCCGCCAGCCCCGCCCGTCCCACAATCACCACCGCCGCTGCCGCCCCCACGTGAACCTCCAATACCCCAGCCCGCGGCGGCACCGTTCCCCGGGCCAGCAGCGGCTAGGTGCGGCGCCGCTATGGCGCCCGCCGCACCTGGCATCTCCAGCTACGGGCCCAGACCGGACCAGCCGTGTGGTGATGTACATGTAGGGTGCGGGGAGAAAGCCCAGGATACAACAACGGACGCACAAGGTTGCAAGGATGATGCTACAGAACTGCGCAGATAGCTCGCAACACGACGTCCTTTTCCGTATATTTTTGGGTGTTAAAAAGCAGTCAGGAGGTAAGAGTAGGAAAGTAAGCGCTCACCATGTGCACTAAATTCCCGGTCCTTCCCTGTTATGTGACCTGTCGCCCCTCCCCCCTTGGTAGAACCACCACTGCGTGGGTCTCACCGCTGCGTTCCCTCCCCAGCGCATTACCCCTCCCTTACCCCTAAGCAGCCGTACCTGAGTTCCCGCCGGCCCCCGGGTCAGGCGCACGAAGCCGTTGCAGGCCGTCTGGAAGGCAGCGTTGTGGGTCACCGCCAGGACCTGTACGGAGTGTACGGGTCGTACCAACCGGTATGAATATGAGCAGAACCGGCGAATATGAGCAAGGATCGCTGTCCCGTTATGGTAGTACTCGGGTTCGCACTAGCTCAGCTGTTGAGGGTCGGCATCCCCCGCTCTCCGTCGCCAAGGCAACCAGCCGTACATACATACATACACATACACACTCTCTCTCTCTCTCTCACACACACACTCACTCACTCGCTCAAGCTTGCCGTGTGCGCGATCACTGCTACATATGCCGCCTCCTTTGCCGCCTCATTCCCCCCAGCTGCCTTGCGTCCTGGGCCATATGCTGGGACGTGCTGAGATGCGTGTCGCCTATGTCGCAAAGCCCCTCCTCCACTCCTCCCGCCCAGTCGGGGAAAACGTCCCCCTCCGCATCCGTCTATATCCGTCCGCTCCCCCTCTTCCCATTTCTCTCCCGCTTCCCCCACCTGGCAGCCACCGCCGCGATGCGACAGGTAGCGCAGCAGCGCCGCCACCGCCGCCTGGTTGTGCTCGTCCAACGCCGCATCCACCTCGTCCAACAGGAACAACCCACCGCCGCCATCACTATTGCCGCCACCGCCGCCGCCGCTAAGGGCCAGTGCCAGGCCCAGCAGCAAGGCCACTGACACCAACGTACGCTGGCCACCTGAAGCGGTGTAGTCGACAGAGCAGACGACGATTTGATAATTTGATTATTTGACAATTTGACAGCTTCACAGTTTGATACAGAATAGCATATCGAACGTTTTATACCGTATCCGCGGCGGCAGGCAACAGGGGCCGAGTCCTCAGCCAGTGTGCAAGAAGCTCATATAAAACCCAACGTACTAAACGACCGTTCAAGTCGTTGACCGTTAGCTGGCTTACCGGACAACTGTCCCAGCTCTTCGGTCCAACCGCCTCGACTGCCTCCGTCGGCCTCCGTCCCATCAGCATCGCCGCCGTCGGGGTCGCGGTCCGGGCGGTTGTGGCGCCGGAAGCGTACGACAACGCCACGGCTCGCGCAGCCGTACGGCGCGGTTAAATCCAGATCCAAGGAGGGCAACAGGCGGCCGCAGAGCGATACGAAACGCCGCCGTACGGCATTAAATACGGCAGTGTTGGCTGCGAGCACCTGCGCAGAAGGGAAGAGGATTTTAGGGTGCCGACGGTCCCTCATCCCGCGACCGAGGTGTGCACGACATGTCGTACATTTAGCGCCATTGAGCAGCGTACGGCTAGTTACCGGCCCGACAAAAACACGCCCGTACTGGTCCCCTTTAACCTGCCTGGTCCGCGGATTGCTCTATAGCCGCCTGGAGGCGAGGCGAGGAAGGCATGAGGGCGGCAGGCGGAACAAAACGTTATATTATAAATCATAATCGATTGTTATGAAACCCCCATAGCGCCGCAAACTCCATATTTGCAACCCCCCCGTGTTTTAGTAGCGATGTGAAGGGATCCAGGTTTTGCAGGTAATTGCTCCCCGCGGCAGTGGTGCTGGCGGCAGGGCCTGACCCCCTTAGGGGGTCACTAACTATGCGGATGCTCCCTCGTTGGGGTGGGACCAAAACTGGCATACACTGCAGTACTTCGCTATCGCACATGTACCAAGACGCATGAGGAGTACGGCTTACTGTTTACCGTATAAAGAAAGCCGCCAGTACGGCATTTGGCGTACCTGGAGCATGTCGGCCGCCGTCGCGAGGCTGTTGGCTCTCTCCCTCAGCACCGCTACTGCCGCCACGCGCTCCTGGAATTGCAACAGCTGCGCCGGAGATACCTGGGGAGGGAAGGGGGGGGGGAGGGGGGGATGAATGACGAACCACGAACGAGTTAAGCTGCTGCCAGGGCAAGAGTGTACCAGGCCAGGGGGGACCGTGTGTGTGTATGCGTTTTGTGTATGCGTTTGTGTTTATAGAGGAGGGGTGGGAGGGAGGGGGGAGGGAGGTCTGGTAGAGACCAAGCGTGCGCCCGGTCGCCGACACGCGTGGGTACGGCATGCTCATGACGGAAGTCCCCAACCACCCCAGCTACCTACATGGCTTCCCCCCAAGCGGCCACGTTCCAAACGGAGGGTCCGCAACTGGTTTCGGAGCACCGCCGCGGCCTTCTCGCAATCCTCCTCCGCTCCTTTCTCCGCCTTCTTCTCCTCTTCCCCCTTCGCTTTGCCGTCCTTCGCCCTCTCCGGATCATCATCCTTATCCTGCTGCTTTCGCTGACCCGGGTCAACTTGTCGCTTTGTCGCCACCTCGCTCGCTGCTGCCACCGCCGCACCGCCGGCGGCACGTTCCCCCCCAGAACCACCATCGTCGCCGCCAGCGTACATACTGCCGTACTCGCGCCGTATAGCATCGCGCTCCTGGCCGACACGCTTGAGCGCTGCCCGGCCGGCCGCCAGCGACTCGCGCTCGGCCCGCAGCGCCCCCCGGCGACCGCGTAGCTGCGCCTGCAGGTCCGCGGTTCGAACCGCGGCGATGGCGGCGCTCGCCTCGAGTTCCTGACGACGTCTGGGGCCCCCCAACAAGAACACGCGCACGGCATGCACACACACATACATACACGCGCGATGGGTATCGTATATGTGTAAAAACACAAACTGGGCAATGGGGGGAAAAGAGCAGCCCGGGTGGCGAAAGCGGAGAGCGCGGACATAACGACAGACAGTTTTTGACTTCACCGCACTTCATCGCGGTGCGGCAGACGGACTGCCTCCCGCGAGGTTGAGGACGTGGGAACGCGGGGGAGGTGCCCTGAAAAAGAGGCACCTCGGTAAGAAAAATACGGTCACAACCCTTCCCTTCCCTTCCCGACCCTTCCTGAGCTGACCTGGCCCGACACAACAACAACAACTACTACTACTTCTTGGAAGACGACTCCTAACAGCAGCACGGTGTTTTACATGATGGCGGTAGACCGGTTACCTCCCCCAGCCCCCCTCCCCCAAGCCGTCTCCCACGACCCACAGGGCGGCGGCCGCCACCGCCTCCTTGGCCTCCTGCAGACTGCGCTCCAGGTCCTATGTGCACGGCAATGTACGGCAAAATGGCGTAAAATTCCAATCCCATTAAAGGTTAACGTGCATTGCTAGTTTTCCATGGGTTTAGATGGCGGTTCCGAAACCTCCAAACCACCAGCCAACCGTTTTTCCCCTTGTGGGTTTGGGTGGGTTTTGGTGGGTGAGGTGAGGGGGAGTGAGGGGTGGGGTGGAAATCAAGCTGGGTGGGTCAGGCCAAGCAGGCAACACGAGCGCAAACCCGACCTGCACAAGCCGCCTGCGCTCTCGCAGCCTGGCCTCCGCCACCTCCTCCGCCAACACGCCCGCCGCCCGCGCCTCCGCCGCCTCCTCTTCCGCCTCCGCCGCCTCCACCGATAGCAGCGCCGCGGACCGCGCCGCCTCCAGCTCCTCCACACGCGCCCGTAGTGCCGTTACCTCCGCCACAAGGCCATCCCGTACACCCGATTGTACGACACCTCCGCCGCTAGCGGCGGCGGTGCCGCTACCGCAGTGGTGCATTAGCGCCTCCCGGTGCTGCGCCTCTTCAAGCTCCGCCGCCGTCGCGGCGGCAGCCGCGGTGTGCTGCGCCTGCTGAGCCGCTGACAGTTGCTCGTCCAGATTTTGAATCCGGTGCTGTACGGCCTGTTATTGTCCATCATTATGGTCACACACACTCACACACCGAGCGAAAACACCGGCACGGGTCACCCCGCCAAAGGGCCACACACACGCAAAACACACGCATCAACACGCCCGCTGAGCTCTTCCCCTCCCGTCCTTTTTCTCCAAACCTCCCCTCTCCCCTCCCCTCCCCTCCCCTTCTTTCCTTCCTTCTTCCCCTCCTTTTCCGGGCCCCACCTTTCCCCTCCCGTTAAGGACCACACCACACCACACCACACGGCAAAGGTAAGCAGAGGTAAAACGCCCATATGGACACAGCCCCGATACCGATACCGCTAATAGGAGGCCTCCGCCGGCTGCAACAGCTCACCTGCCCGCATTCCATCTCATCTCGCTGCTCTCCACCCGGCCCCCCCCCCTCCCCGCCCCCACACCTAGCTGCCACACCGAACTGCGGGTCACCACCCACCCGGGCCTGCTCCTCCGCCGCCACGGCCTCAAGTGCCGCCGCCTCCGCTTCCCCCCGCCGCCGCTCCGCCGCCGCCAAAGCTCCCTGCTGCTGCGACAGCAACACCTGTAGCAACACCAGCCAGCCGGGTTTCACCCCATCAGCCAATCAGGCAATGCAATTAGCGGGTCTGAAGCTCAACGGCGCCTGGAACCCAAAGCCCAGAGCACAAATGGCGCACAGAGGGCTCAGGCGGGGGAAGGAGGGGTCCGTGGATTATTAGGCGGGAGAGCCGGGGCTTCCCCTCCTCCATCCCCCCGTTGCTCCCCCTCCGAAACCACGGGAAGTGCAGCGGCCTCACCGCCAGACGACCCTCCAAGCGGATGAGCTCGCTCAGCTCCCACAACCGCTCCCAAAGCTGACGACCCCGGGCCGCAGCGCCGCCGCCGCCGCCGCCGCCATCCCAGCCGCCAGTCAGCATTCCCCTTTAAAGCGGCAATGGTAGAGAAGCACGCGTAAGAAGTGTGCACGTACATCCGCGATTTTGCAAGTTCTGCAGCTGAATGAATGTCCTGGACCCCGTGAGTGTGATATGTGCTGGGCCGAGAAGTGCATTCCGTACATTCAGTCCGTTCATGGAAGATCGCGCGAAAATCTCACACTCCGTACAATCCGTACCTGTGGCTAACGCTGCCGGCCAGAGTAACGCTAGACAGCCCGAACCGAGTCGCCAGCGCCGCCGCCGCCGCGTCGTCCGCCGCGACCATTTGGCGACCGAATGCCCGCAGCAGTGCGGGAGCGACCCGCGGGTCACTAAACCGCAGCAGATCCAGAGGCAGCCAGGCCTGCAAGCCTGCCATGCGCGCAGGGAACCACCCGCAGCACAACATAGTGTGCGGACGGCGGTGTACGGCACTAACACATAGACGGTCGGTTTCGGAGGCGAATGTGTTAGATCACGTTAGTAAGCGGCCCTCCATCCCCCGCATCACCCTACGGTTGCATCCTAAGGGCTTCCCACCCTTCCCCACCTCCCTCCCACCCAG
>NW_003307568.1:687908-688988 GCF_000143455.1 Volvox carteri f. nagariensis | reverse complement strand
TCGGCGGTACGGCACCTGCGGCGGCGGCGGCGGCTGATGCTGATGCTGCAGCGGCGACGGTGGTCGCGGCGGTAGCTGTAGCGCTCGACGCAGCGCGTCGGCGCGTGCTCGTACTTCCGACAGTTGCCGTTGTGTTGACCGTACGGCCGAAGCTGCAGTGTCGGCCGTGGCGGTGGCTGCGTCAGCCGCCGCGGCCGCTGCACTCGCCGCTTCACTCGCCGCTGCCGCTGCTGCCGCATCAGCTGCCCCGCACATGCTAGCGGCAGCAGCACCGCTGTCCCTGCCGTACTGTTGCGACGCCATCATCGCCCCAGCCAGCCTGCAGGTTGAAACAAAGGGAGAGACGGCGGTTGATGTTCATCTTGTAATGATGATGTTCATGTTGCTGATGTGGTAATGATAATACTGATGTAGTAATGGCGGTGTTGATGTTGTTGTCGCAATGACGACGGGGGGTCGGAGGCTGCCCAGTTCCTGGGGGCCCACTACCAGCTGAATCCCGCCGGCGCGTACCTAGAAGTTTCGGAGCGCGCCTCCGCCAACAGCACTTCTAAATGCCGTACATCCGCTGTCGCCGCCGCCAGTCGCTCCCGGGCTGCCGCCGCCTCCGCGGTGCTCTCCACCGCCGCTGCACGCAAGTGCTCATGGTACTGCGCCGCGGCTGTGCCGTACATAAACCACCGACAGGTAAGCGACAAGGAATGATGGAAGACAGATACACATGCCTCCACCACCACCACACACGCACCTGCACATGCGCTTCCTAGCCACCTCCCAAGAACCCCCCCAAGTACCCAAACCCGACGAAGCTAACTAACCTACCTCCTCTTCCTCCCCCCTCTCCTCCTCCCCACACAAACACGCAACGGGTGTACAGTTCCCCCTTATTCCTGTCTTCGTAAACCACCGCTGCAGAGCCTACCTTCTCCTAACACCACCACCGCCACCACCACCCCACGTAAAACCCCAAGAAGCACAGTACACGCTACTGCGATCCTCCGAAACCACACCCGTTAAAGAATTGACTAAACCTGTATTTTTACCTCACCCCACCCCACCCCACCCCACCCCACCCCACCC
>NW_003307568.1:642417-687468 GCF_000143455.1 Volvox carteri f. nagariensis | reverse complement strand
GGGGGGAATGGAGGTACTCATAAAGGTGATTTTGAGACATTTACGGAGTGCTGGGCACCGGGCGTGGGCCTGTCGTCGTCGCATCGTGCACGCGCTGTGGCAGCAGAATGACCCTCTGCTCTGTCCGCTAGCTTATGAGGATAGGATAACAGAGTTTTTAATTTAATTTTTTCCATATCGCGGGTGACCATTCGGAGCTCGCTTCGGCATGAAGAAATTTTCCAGTGTCCCACCATCATCGGCATTTCCCTCAACGCGGCTCCGAAGATCATTAAAACACACATACATACATACATACACACACGCACATACTTTCTCCACCTCGACCGCCAGCTGCTGCTCCAGCGCCGCTACTGCCACCGTCGGCGGCGCCGGGGCCTCCAAGTTCGCCGCCGCTGTAGCAGTAGCCGTCGATGTCGTCGCCGCCGGTGCTGCATCCGCCGCCGCCTTACGACTCCCGCGCCGCTGCCGACCAGCAGCAGCTCCGAAACCAATCCGCCTTCCACCGGACTCCGCTGGAGCCGCCGTACCAGCCGCGACCGCCACCGCTGCCGCCGCTGCGGCGTCATCTGCCAGAAGCTTCTCTAACTCCGAAACCAGATGCTGGTGCTGCACCTCTGCCGCCGCAGCGGCCTCTTCTAGTCGGCGAATCTCATCCTTCATATATTATATTGCATCGGTACGGCACCGGTACGGCAGTATGTAAAAGATGGCCCGCGTACCTAACCAGACTGAACTCCTTTACACTACCCGCATACTATCAACAAGCCCCTCACAAGGTTAAAGCTCCTCATAGCCCCGAATCCCTCCCTCCCTCCCTCCCGTCACTGCAACCCCCCCCTCCAGCACCTCATGACACCGGGGGGAGAGCCAAGCTCGCAGACAGACGCCGGACCCATCGCCCTCAAAACAATTACTCCCCAAAAACTTATACCAATTGCAAACAAACCTCAAACGAATTACAAACAACCCCTTAGGTCGTTAGGGACATTCTATTCCCTGGGAGAACCCCCTTCTCCTCCTCAGCACATCCCCCTCCCCCTCCCCCTCCCCAACAACAACAACAAATACCAACCTGGCCATCACTCTCCCGCCTTTCACACGCCGCAAGCTCGTCCTGTGCAGTACGGCAGCGTCAGGTGGTACGGAGCCATCGAGTGAAGTCAACCCGGAGAAAGAAGGGGCAGGGAAGGTGTGTGCCACACAGGGGAATAACTTGAAACACCAAAATTCGTATCCGCGTCTTTGCGGTCCTTACCGCGCCCCGCCCCGGCGCCCCGGCACAGATAAGGCCCAACAGGTAAGGGAAGCGTTGTTTGAACGCAGTTACATAGAAGGCATACCGGCAAGGCATGTCGTGAAGGCATACCGTACGTACGACAGCCATGTGCGTGTGCGTCGTACCTCAATTTGGCGGACCCAGCGCTCCAGGGCGGCCCCCAGCTCCCCGCCCACCGCAGCGATCTCCGTTTCCAGGGAGGCTAGGCGGGAGGCGGCGGCAAGGCGTTCCTCATCGTCGCGTACGGCAGTTTGCTGTACGGTATCGTACACGAGCGCCCAGCGTCATGCACATACCAAGCGGGTCTTTTTCAGTAAGGTAAGTGCCGGCGGCGGCACGAGCCGGCTTGGGTGTCAGATGGGTATTGAGATGAGGCGGTAGAGTGGGGTGGGGTGGAGTGGGGTGGGGTCAGGGAACGGAGAAAAGAAGCGGCCACGTACCCACATACGCTGCATTCCTGGAGAGGACAGAACAATGACTTTTATTTTTAAGAGACACACACACACGCACGCACACACACACTCTCTCTCACACAGCATTTCCCCCATCGCGGCTCAGATCATCAAAAACAAAACCACAGCCCCACGCGTCTCCCCCCCCCCGTCCATGCGCCTCATGACATCCACACACCACCACATGAGATATCACCCATCCACACCCACCAACGTCTCCAAGTGCGTCCGTATCTCCCTGAGCGACCCGCGGGTCACCTCCAGCTCCTGACTCCCCCGCCGGGTCTCGTCACGCCACCGAACCAAACCACTAGCGGACCCAATCAGGGCAGCCAGGGCCGTGGAGTCTGTGGAGGGGGGGGGGGGTAGGGAGGGGGAGAAGAGGGGCGCAGGATGTGTGTAGGTTAGTACGGATAACAACTGAGACAACAGAAAAAACGTATCAACAGTTGTGATAACAACTCCGCGGTGGGAGGAGGGCGGAAGCGTCGTGATATTTTTATATAATAAAACGGAAACACCCAACCCTATGTACATACCGTATGCGCACATGGCCGGGCCCCACTCCTAACCGCTTGTTTTGTCGTACAACGGCCACCGGTACAATATGCACCCCGGGGCCGCCTCAACCAAAAACATCGGTGCGCTGTCGCCCCCCCCACCGTCAGAGCCACCGCCGTCGCCGTGTCGTACATGGCCACATATACATATAATAATATAACCATGTTTACTGTCGTACACACCCATGCCGTACATACCGTTGCTGTCGGCCAGCGCCGTGACTTGCGCCTGTCGTATGACCCGTGGGGAGGTGTCAGTCCCCGGGCCGCTGTCCAGAGCCATCCCCCGGGGGGCGAGGAAGTCCTGCCCGGGGGGGAAAGACGGGGATGACGGTGTATGCGTGTGTGTGGGGGGGGGGAGAGAAATAGAGGTGAGGGGTAATGAGGGGGGTCTGAGCTGAGCTACGGCAAGAAGGGGGAGAGCATCCCGACATAAACCCCCTCCCGGGCCGTGTGGTGTGCGGTGTGTGGTGTGCGCCACCTTCACACCACATCTGCAACCCGCGGGTTCTACACCAACACTAAAATACTGTACGCACATAAGAAGAAAGTAGCTACCACAAAACACACACACACACGCACACGCACACGCGGACGTACGTGCGCATTCCCTCTTAATTACCCCCAGCCGTGGAGGTCGCACCTTGACTTGCTGTGCAGTGCGGTTCCGGCCGTCTAGCTGGTACAGTCGACTGGCGCCGTCGGGAGCCAGACTGGTGCGAAGGGTGTGGAGCTCCAGGGGGGGGGTGGCGGCGGCGGTGGAGGCGCTCGCGCTGGCGCCCTTGTTGACGGCGCTGCGACGGCCGCCACCGCCGCCGGCGCTACTGGCCACGGTCGCTGCTGCTTGCCGCTGTATTGTGAGTTCTACCTCACAGGGCTGTGTACGGCAGGCAGACAGGCAGGCAGGCGGGTTTCGGGGCCCGCCAATGCGGTGAGATGCCGGGAGAAGCTGAGACAATTTGCCGGGGGTTTGGGCTATTCCTAAGAAGTTTGTTTATGTGTATTGTACTGCAATGTGACCCCCAGCACTGTAACCCAGATGGAACTGGAATCTGATCTTTGATCTGCGACCTGTATGAACCTGTTCATGTGTGGGTAGCGGAGCTATAAGGGAATGCAAAAGGACCTGGCTAACATGGCATCTAAGCACCGCGGACAAAAGCACACAGGCACATGTTGCCCAGCATGCCTCAAATGATGTTACACCAGAATTAAAATTTGAAATTCGTCCATGAAGCGCGTAAAGCCTCACCGCATGGGCTGCGTCGCTGCTGGCCAACTCGCGCAAAGTCCGCACTCGAAGGGAAGTCGCCGGGCAGCCCACCGCAAACAGCACTGCCTCGAGCAGATTACTTTTGCCGCTGCCGTTGGGACCAAGAATTCCCACCAGATTGGTGTTGGGCAGCGGGACGGTGACCCAGCTCGGCCCGAAAGATTTGAATCCGCGGACGCGGATGGAAGACAGTTGCCAACGGCTGCTGCCTGATGAAGAAGCAGGGCCGGAAAGCGGTGCCATGGAGAGAAGAGATCTGAAACGGCCAAAACAAGCTTTGAAAAGGCGTTATTGGGCCGGCTCAAAGAGTTTGGTGCTGCTGTGTGTTGCGCGGGAAATAGCAGAAAACAGGTGTGCTGGACCTTGACGGGGAGGTGATACGATGAGCAAACGCCTAACAAAAGCTCCTGAAATTCATCTGTAAAATTTGTTCAAGTTCGCGCTGCTTCAACACGGGGACCACGGTGGGCGGGTTGGCGGGCTTTGTTACTCGCAGCAGCTTGGCATCCGGCAGTCCAAAGACGCCCTCTGATTAACAGCAGAGGGTTTGCATAATCCACGCCACGAGCAAAAACTTCCGAGCACAATCCCCGGAGGTCCAAGCAAATCCGCGCCATGCAGGTGATTGGTCCACCTTGTGCACCCAACTAGTGCTGAGCACTGTAAAAGTACTAAGGCATCCTGAAATGTAAATGGATAATCAAAAGACACTGAGCAAAGTGACGTAGGGGGAAGGTGCTGCGTGCACACCCCTTGGCTGCCTTAAAAAGATATGTAATGCTCAATTCACATAACTCATCAAATCACATAACTCGCAAATTTCGCAAGCACATATTTCGCAGCGCATGTTTCACAAGCACATATTCCACAAGCACATATTTCACAAGCACACATTTCGCAAGCACATATTTCGCCTCGCCAGGAAATCTTCACGATGGTGCACCGCGGCGACAGAGACCGACCCGCGGGTCAGTAAACGCAGCTAGTAACCCCCCTAGTCGCGTCCTTATCCTCCCGTCTGATTGCCCCCGTTCACTGCTCACCAAAACACGTCCACGGCATCTCGCATTTCCCGCCACCCGAATATATTTATCACACAGTTACCCCTCAACCGCTTTAACCCCGATGCGCATCAGCCACAATCCCCCATACCACAAATGCGCAGCTTTGGCAGTCCCTTTCATCTCACCCCCTTCCCCGCCAATTTCCCCTTACCGACGCTTCCATCTGACGCAAAAAACACAGGAGCACTGCTACTTTTCCCCTGGCATGCAACCTCCAACACCCGGGACCCCGCCCTCGTCACATCATCCATCCACGTAAGACGAGACGCCATCCTCATAACGACTCATAACGACTCATAACGACTCATAACGACTCATAACGACTCATAACGACTCACAACGACTCATAACGACTCATCGAGCGGTGCGCTGGTCTTTGGCAGGCTCCCCAGCATAGCCCGGTCCCACAACCAGTCGGGCAGCAGCCGCCGCAGAGTCATGTCGCGAGCCGCGTTGTTACCAATGAGGTATCGCGATCTGGGGTTGGCCGCCGTCAGCGCTTCCTCCACCACCGCCGCCACCTCCTCGGGCATGATGCCGCTTTCCTCAGCGTTTCGGGCCACAGCCATCATCTGGCAAATACGGCCAGGAAAGTACGGGACAGCAAAGTTACGGGACGAGAAATCGTACCATAACTATTACGTGGCATTCGATTGTACAATATATATACATATATAAAAGTGCACCTATACATACATATATGGCGTTCCCCCCTGGACTGGACTGCCGATATCGTTGTCACATTTTCTTCTACGCCAAGTCTGCACCTCGTACCTCGTCACACATTCCTTTGTACGGCCTCAATGCCGCGGGATCCAGAGCAGCAAGGGCCGCCTCCGAGCCGCCGATGCTCTTGTCCCAAATCGGCGTCTTGACGCCGCCGGCCTTGATCAGGATCGTACGGATGCCCCATTTGGGGCCTAGCTCGTACCTGCAAGGTTGGGGCGTACATGTTGGGATTCAGTAACACTGCTCCCAGCGTCCCAGGCAACCTAACCAATCATCCGCCTGTCCTACGGATTTCATCGGATCGGAAGTTTTGTTTAACTTGTTTATCAAGCTAGTTGAGTCCGCTGTGTACACTATTGATGTACCGACAAAGTACCGACAACTAGGCAACAATTTCAATTTGAGAGGAAGGGAAGTCGCCACTTCACAAACCGAAGGCGTCCGAGGCCCCGCCCGCCCGCCCGCCCGCCCGCCCGCCGCGGCTGCTGGTCCACCTCAGCGAGTCGGAGACGGCCTCCAGTCCGAACTTGGACGCCGCGTAGGCGCCAAACAGCGGCACTGCGATGGTGCCCGTGTAGGAGCCGAGGTTGACGATGCGACCGGGCTGCTGCTGCTGCCGGGAACCAGACTGTGGGAGCGGGAGCGGGAGCGGGAGCGGGAGCGGGAGCGGGAGCGGGAGCGGGAGCACGGCAGCGCGTTTGAAAGCTGGGGATGACGTGGCATTCGGGGTGATAATCACGGCAGTGGCTTTCATGCCATCCACCTTCGTCGTGGATTTCTCCTTAGCAAGCTACTCATGTCTTGAGTTACCGACCTTTCTCAGCAGCGGCATCGCCGCCTTCGTGACCCTCACAACACCCGTCAGGTTGACCGCCAGCACATCCTCGAACTGTTCCATGGACATGAGCTCCAATGGCAGAAACACGCCCTTGCCGGCATTGTTCACGAGACCGGAAAGGTTGCGCCCAGCCAGGTGGCGCGACACCTCCGCTACCGCCGCTGCCGTGCTAGCGTCGCTCGTGACGTCGAGCATCACCGGTACGACAGACGGATCCGCTTTTACAAGCGCATCGCCATCGGTGTCGCGACGCACGCCGGCAAAGACCTGCCAGCCCTGAAATCATAATGGCATGTGGGAGTAAATTGAAGCGATGCGGGAGGAAGGCTGTTGTTGCAGGGCGTGGAACACGATGTGGAACGGCGGAAAAAGGTACCAAATCGGAAGCCGTTCAAAAAATAGGAACACCATCTAGGCATTCAATAATTACAGGCGTCATAACTCGTAGCAGCACTGAAATGACAACCGTTCTGCTCAACGACCTGCACATAGCCAAACCAAAATTTCCTCGAAATTTAGCACATTCCTAAATGATATGCGTCTGGATTATCCATTTATACCTGTGAGCTAAGCGAAAGGGGTACACTGTCATCATGGCGGAAAACAAAAACACTAACTTCCGTTGTTGCTTCTCCGACACAAACCTTTTTAGCTAAATAAAGTGCCGTTGTCTTGCCGATTCCTGTCGAGCTTCCGGTGATGAGCACCGCCGGGCGGGACTCGGCTGCAAGCCGCAACGCAAAGCGCGACCGCGCCGGGGCCTTTCCCCGTGCAACAGACCAGCGCTCACATAAGAAACCGGCTCGAATTGATGTCATATCAGGTATGACACTTACACCTGGCGATACAACCGGAGCATCGATAGCATCCGCATGGGTGCAAGCTGGGTTTGGCAGTTGTGGTCACGCAAGCCAGGCAGGGCCGTACATCGTACCGCAGGCTACACGCTTCCTATCGCGAACAAGAACTTGAAATCTACTACGTGGGGTCATCGACCGGCCGTCTTCGCAGCCGTTCAAATGTAAAAAAAGTCAGTTCGAGACATTCGGATAAATCTGATCCGTGACGACCAAGTTGTTCTGGTCGTCACTGACCAGTTCCGAAGAGGGTGGGGTCTTCCCGCCCATTCTAACGGTGGATGTCCCTTGTGCCTGTAGTCCACCACAGCAGATCGCCGATGGGAGGAAAAGCCCACCTCTGCTTTCACCCTTACCTTCTCTCTGCCGCAACCACGACAGCAATTAACGCGAAAAAGTCAACGGCTGCGGATTGCGACTTCAAAAGCGGCTCCGCTCCCGCCATGTTGCGCTGTAGCATCTGTGTGCGAATGTTGTAGAGGTTATGGTTAGGTATCTCTGCGAGCGGTGTATCGTCGTGGCTCGGTTCGAACCGGAAGGGGAGAGGCGCGAGGGGCCCCTTCGCTGTTGGCGCAACTACCGGCAAAGCACTCGGCTTGCAGTCCGGTCGTCACTAATGACCAGCTGCTAGCTGGCGGACTGGTTGGCTGGCTGCAGCGTTTTTTAAAATTTTTTTGCCCTGCGCAGTAATTTGTTTGTTACTGGCCAGGTAGTTACTGTGAGGGTAAATGCCTCGGTAATTACCTAACAGAAATATTTTCAGGTGAGTGACGGGTCAGGTTGGAAGTGGGTGAACGGCGTCGGAGGTTTGCGTCGTCGATTGCGACGACGGTAAAACGTCCGCACCCAGTATTTAGGAGAGACCATAGCTGTTGCGGATGGCTACCGGAAACACCACTATGGAAGGATGACCTGCCCTTTGACCGGCCGGGACTCGACCACCCCAGCGTCCATACTTGGGGTGACTATTGACTTCTATCCGATTTCCTAATATCATCATACCCTTTATTGGCACACATACACAGATTTTACGGCAGTCCGCCTGCCTTTTCCACCTCCTCTAAAAAAAACCGATTGGCTCCGTCCATGCTCCTCATCCAGCAAGAACGCTTACGGCTCGCGCCGCTCATTTCTGCTGGGCGGGTCTGGACTTGAATAATCCTTCCAGACATACATCACGCCAAACAATCTCGAAATCGGGTATGCCCGTGGTGGAAGAAGCCTCCAGAACCGTGACCGAAAAACCCTCACCAGCAAGCCTGACAAGATGAGGTGGGCCGCCCCCAACATATTCATGTGAGCCCGCCTGCTGCCAGAAACCGTAGGGTTGCAGAGCGGTGCCCCATCCTCACATCCTGTGTGTGTGTATGTGTATGTGTGTGTGTGTGTGAGTGTCGGGCATGCATCCTGTCGGTTGGATACACAACCTTACCCCCCCCCCCAATTTCTATCCTCGAGCCAGATATCCCGCATCCTGGTGACTGCATCCCCTCCCCTCAGCCATCCTCATCCTTGGTGGGTTGGCGCCTCGACCAGTCCAAATTTACCGCCATCCTGGGCCCTACTGCAGTTCTTATCCCGGGGGGGGAGTTCCACATTTCTACCCTACTCTTTCCCATCCGTATTCTGTGCCCGACGACCCTCCGCCGCATCCTGACCGCTCTGCAACCGTCCTCCGAAACCACATGCACGTACCGTACATGCAAAACCATCTCGGTATTGTGCATGAAGAGTGCCATCCTTCACGCCTGCCATGACAGGGGGATGGTACGATTATTATTATTACTATTATATACTGATGCAGGCGTAGCGCCGTGCACCAAAGAAACACGGCAAGAAATGCGAACTCGCAAAAACTTCCTCTCTTTAAATACACTGCCGTACACCTCCGTAGACGCGATAAATATGTACTCGAGAATTTGTACTCTGTTGATATTCTAAGTCATTTAACAGTCAAACCTGCAACTGACCTCAGCAAACCGTCTGACTATTCACAATAAAAAACTTGACTTATTGACTTAATCGGCAGCCGCCGCGGCGGCGGCGGCGTTGCCGTCAGATAGCAGCATCTCCAGCAGCGCCCGCAGCCCGTTAACGGCACCCGCCGCTGACCCCGCCCCCAGCGGCGGCATCCACCACGCCGCCGCCACCGCTGCCAGGCGCGGCGCCGTCAGGCCGTTGCAGTCCACCAAGTCCGGCGCCAACGCTGCACGCAGTAGCCGCAGCAGCTCCGAAACCACCGCTAGCTGCATCACCCCGCAGTGCCGCCGCAGTAGCGCCACGGCATCCGCTGGGGACGTCGGTGGCGCGGCTGCGGCGGCATCCGCCACCGAAGCGGGAATCAACGGGTACGGCAGCTGGCGACACCACAGCAACAGCAACGCCGCAACGTCATGGGGGTCCGCGGACACGGGGACCAGTCCCCCCGCGTCCAAGATCAACCTGCATTAGGAACGTCCGGTTAGGCCACAGGCCAACCGCGCGTGCAGTCACAAGTTCCAATCAAACGCCGGTACGTCCGTACGTCTCGTGTTCGACGCGTCCTGCACCCTCTCCCTCCGCCATCTTGTCCCGAAACCCCGACCTGGAGTTGCCTTTCGAATCACAAAATCCACACGACCCCACCCGCACAACCCCACCTCAGAGGCTCCAGCAGTCGCAGCAAAGCCCGCTGCGCCTCACGTCCCGTGGGTTGCATCGCCGCCGCCGCGGCCGGCACCTCCTCGCCGTCCTGGACCCGTAGCTGCGCTGCTTGCCCGACCGCCGCCGCCGCCGCCGCCGTCGCCGCGCCGGTGTCGTACCCCTCCCGCGCCAGCACCAGCGCGGCACTATCCGCTAGAATGCCCGGCACCCGCAACGCCGCCGCCGAGTTGGCCGTCAGCGCCGAAACCAGCGCGAGGACTTCCTTTGGCGGCACCACGGCGCCGTCGTCGTCATCATCATCGGCTCCGCCGTGAGTGTGCGCGCCACCCCCTGATCCCGTAACCCCACCACAAAGTCAGGTAGGCAGCTAATTCACCCAGAAGCATCAACAGCTAGGCGTTTACGCTTCAAAAAGGAAAGCAGGCATGGATGCAGTAATCGCAGGCGCACAGGACATACATACACACGCACGCACACTGCGCGTAGTGACATCTTCAACCCTTACATCTCGCGGCTCAGCTCATTCAAACACACAAACACGCAAACACAGACACGTATCCTTCTGCCTGGGCGCCTCACCTTCCTGCAGCTGCTGTAGCTGCGGCTGTAGCTGCCCCAGCCCCAGCCGCTCCGCCAGTGCTGCGGCCTCCGCGGGGGGCAGGACGGAGCGGTTGCCCAGACGTGAGAGGTCCTCCAACGATGTGCCCACGAAGGACTGGCGGTAGCGGCCTGCACGCGGTGTGGGTGACACAGTATACAGTGGCGGCTTGCGTGTATGTGTGTGTGGGGGGCCCCCCGGGTGGTGGGAGGGGTAGCAACATCAACGATTCAACATTAGCAGCGGTGACCGCAGCAGTAGCAGAACCGCGACCATTATCAATAATAATTGTTAGAATTTAATTATAATTATAATTATAATAATGGTAAACATTATTATTGCTATTATTATTTCGGGAAAAAGTGGACGCTTTAAAATCAGCAGCAGCAGCACCAGCAACGGCCTCCAGTGTTCTTGGCGTTCTGGCGTCACCTCACCACCAATCGTGATAAATTTGTCGCCGCTGTCCTCGATCCGAAGAATGAGGATGCAATCCAGAGACCCCGACTTGAAGAGGAGCTGAGCAGCTGTCCCCGGCCCTCCGCCCTCCACCAACACCGTCAACACCACTTCGCAGCTCTGGCCTGCAACAGCGGCCAGGATAAGGCAAGGCAAGACAAGGCGCAAAGTAAAACGACGGCAGGGAGGTACAACGGCAGCGACAGGTGAGGCACGGAGGTAACGCCAGGGAGCCATGTGGACTTGGCCACCGAACACTAGACATGGCAGGTGCCCATTGGCCAAAATCCAGAAGTTCCAGAAGCTTCAGAAAGCTTGGAATCAGCGACCCGGCCATCGTGCGCTTTTCAGGGGGCGCACTAAGTACAGGTGCACGGGAACATGCCGTGAAGTAACGGTTAACGAAGTCCCATCGCTGGTCGGCAGGGCCCGCTAGTAGCCGCTCCCCACACGCGGTACACGCGCACCTTCGCCGCCGGCAGGTGCGACAGCCCCTTCCCCCCCCTCGTTGACGCACCTGGCTGTACCACTCCCTCTGCGGGCTGTGCCTCCAACCAAGGGGGCAGAGGCGGCGTCTCGTCGTCCAGACCGAACTTGCCGCCTGTGCGGAGAGCGGGAATGGCGAGACCGATGGCTGATGTGGATTTCGATTTCTCCTAAAGTTCAATTACTCACTCGCTCGCTCGCTCCGGTTCCTCATCCCGTGCCCCCTCATCCCGTGCAGCCACTCACCTCGTCCCGTGAGACTAGGGCTGGGCTCTTGAGGCGGAGGGATGAAGTGGAAGAGCGCCTCCACGCTGCCTGTGTTGGTGATCCGCAGCTGCAGGGGCTGGGGGCGACCCAGCGCCACCCACTCGCCCGCGTCCAGCACCACCGGCTCCACGGTGACGCTGCGGTACAGGGCCGGGATGGTGCGGGGGATGTGGATGGTAGTGCGGATGGTGGGGAGGAATTACGCGCGAAATTGCGGGGAGAATAAATGCCGCGGATTGTGGGATGAGGGGACATAAGGAAGGTGTGAGGTGGGGTGGAAGTTGCGGTGTAGCAGCACAGGCTGGGGTGGGGTGAGAAAGATGCGAGGAAGGTAGTAGGCGGTGTTTGAGGGGCTCTGCGTTGTGTAGGTAGTAACCCATGAAAAAGCTGCATTTGGTGCCCGTGCCCGTGCTGACCGATAAGCAGCGGCACACTGGCCCATGGGTCCATGCCGATCACACTCCCACCCACCGCGGCCGCAGGGACTCCTGCATCCGGTCCACGGCGCGCATGCCCGCCTCCAGCAAGCCCTCGATTCGCCGCCGGTCGTACGACACCACCTCCGCCGCAAAGCCCGCCGCCACCTGGCCAAGTAGGACATAGCCAGTCAGGGTAGAGAACAGCGGGGGCCATATCGGCATGATTCACGACACCAATTTGCGTCCCCGTTAACAAACCGCGCGACAAAACCCTAACAAACTCACTCCACCAAGATCACATCGGTGGTATCTGACATGGACGTGCCCTTCCCTCTACCACCCCCTTACGGTCTGGCCAGACCATCACGGCGGCCAGTACAAAACCCTAACCGACGAACTCGCATCTCCATCCACTTACACAAGTTCACATCTCATCTCCGTCAACAACGCAACACTTCGATCTATTTATCTACCGCACGTACGACACACACCTACCGGTTTATGGTCACTGACGGTGAGCTCGCCACGCCAGTACGCCAGCTGCCGCAACCTCGAGCCGACCACGCCGCCGTCGCCGCCGCCACCGGCGTCGCTGCTCCCCGAAGTGCCCGGTCGCTGGCTGCCACCAGTGGCATCAGGACCCCGGTGTTTGGTCCACCACAACACGCGGTCGCACCAGGCGGGGGTGCGCCGCTTGTGCTTCTCAGGGTCTGTGGGGGCGGGAGTTGAGGGACGAGCAGTGGTGGTGGTCGGCGACGGTATCCTGGACCCCCGGATGTTTTTTACACGGCGCGGTGCGCCGGCTGCCATACACCGGCTGCAAGCTGAGCTTGTTTCTTCGGCCAATGCCCAAAGACTTTCTGTTGTTGCCTACTGCGAGCTGCTGAGATGCGAGATGCGAGCCGCATCCCCACCGTGAGTGGTTGCTCAGGGGGTGCATGCACGGATAGCGCCCCGCACGGACGGCACATGGGCCCATGTGCAGGGGGGCTCTTGTGAAACGCGACCTTTTTGAACGGAAAGAGAAGATCCGAGGGAGGAGGAAGCGGAGGGGGAGAAACTGCAATGCCGAGGAGGTATAACAAATTTGGCCTTGACAAGCTGGGAAAGGTGCTGTAACTTGTAGCTATATGCAGGGAAGAGAGGGCTATAGAGCCCAGGCGTACGGCGCGTAGGGTAGGCTGACACGCACCGACCTGCAGTGCTGCCCGGGCCTGCCGATGCCGCCGATGAGGATTCGGCGTCCTCCGCCGCAGCCGCTGCAGGGGCGACAGCCGCCGACTCCGCCGCCTGCAGCGAGCCAGCTGACCCCGAAGCTGGCATATCGTCTCCATTGTACGTGTTAGTGCCCGCCTTGAACTTGTAGGTTGGCGGGAAGGTGACTCGACCCTCGTGCCAGCCCTGGACCCATGCAGCCGCGGCGGAGGCGGCGACGGCGACGGAGGGAAAACGTCGGCATCGCAATATAAAACTACTTTACTACCCAGAAAAAGATGCGGTTGGCCGTAAAACCCCAAGCATGCGTCCCAACCGTCCCAACGATCTAACGGCAAGCATTCACGGCTGGCCGTTGAAACTTGGTGGAGCTTCCCTCGCCGTCCTCAGTTTTTCATTCAGTTACGGCCCAGGTAGGTTAGTTTCGTGCCAACGCGCCTCGAGATACGTATCTCGGAAATAACCCGCTCTTTCCTGTTGGCTGCCCCCCCTCCTTTCCCCCGCATTGCAAACGACTTAGGCCACTGTGCCCTGGCTGCCTCACTGCTCCAAGATCATTATACAAGACCCTTTCTTTTCTTCTAAGCTGCTCCTTCATTGCAAGAATCCTTCCATTCCTTCACACACACACACACACACACACACACACACACACACACACAGACGCAGAGACACACACACATCACCTTCCCTCCCGTCCCCCTCACCCACCTGGAACACGCGCCCTGCTGCGCGCTCCCGACTCAGCTGATCCGCAGCCAACAGCGGCTCCCACCGGCCCGCCCGGATGGCAGCGCGGACGTCTGCGTCCGTCAGCAGCGGACCTTGCTGACCCACGACAGGTCGTGACTCGACAACAACACCGCCGCCACCGCCGCCGCCGCTGGTGCTGCTGCTGCTGCCACCGGCAGCCGACGATGCCGATGGCACGGTTGATATTCTGTAGTTGAGGTCCCCTAGCCAGATGACCAGGTCGTGGTCGGTGATGGTGGAGGGTGTTGCGGGCCAGTGACCGGGACCCAGGGAAGCACCTGTGTGGGGGTTGGGTGGGTGGGGGTGTGGGTGGGTGGGTGGGTGGGTGGGGTGAGGCGGGGTGAGGCGGGGTGCGGTGGGGTGCGGTGGGGTGCGGTGGGGTGCGGTGGGGTGCGGTGGGGTGCGGTGGGGTGCGGTGGGGTGAGGGTGGATTGGTGGGTTTCCGTGGGGGGAAATGTGGACGAAGACGTACACAGATGGTGGGGGTTGCAGAATTCTGTGGAGGGTTCCCGAGGGGGGGTCGCCCAACCTGTGGGATGTCTTCATAAAGGACGTTTTCCTAGGAGATTTTGAGGTGATAAGCCGATAGGAAGAGGGGGTGATAAGCCGATAGGAAGAGGGGGTGATAAGCCGATAGGAAGAGGGGGTGATAAGCCGATAGGAAGAGGGGCTGATAAGCCGGTAGGAAGAGGGGGTGTTTCAGGGCAATCATAAACTGTGAACATAGCCCTTTAAGCACCATTCGTAGTATGCCATGAAACTCAGGAACACGTTGTACAGCGAATGTCGTACTTGGCACTTACTGATCAGCGCCGCCGACGCCGCCGTCATGGAGGCGGCGCCGCCACCGCCGTCGGGCGCGCTGACAAAGACGGCACGGCGCAAAATGTCGTGCACGTCGGCATTGCGCCGGAGCTCGTCGCCTTCAGCGTCGCCCGCCGTCAGGTGTGACGCCACAAACACCAGCGAGCTGTCGTACAGCCGCAGACGGGCCGCCACCGCACCTGCGGGTGCGAGAGTGGAACAAGGCCGCCACCTCCTCAGTTTGCGGGGCGCTCACGCTGAGCGACTGGCGCTCTGGAAAGCGGTAATTATTATGGTAATTAGTTATACTACCTTTTGCATGTGTATTGTACTGTAATACTACACGCACACACCGATGTGCTCAAGCCCACGTCACGCCCACGTTCACCAATTTTGCCGCAACCAGTCGCCTTGCCGCGCCTCACCGGAAGCGAGTGAAGGTCACAGAACGTGATCGTGTACCCCACACACCCACATGCATATATACGACCCCAAAGCTAATCTCTCATGGTACATATGATGCAAGGAGCGAACCCGGACCGAGTCGAACGAACATGGCCAACAGGCGGCGTACGCCGTAAAGGCAGATAACCATCATGCAGATACGTGTATTATATGTCACCGCCGAGACGTCATACACGCAGTGCAAGCGGCCCTGCATGCATCAGCCGACCCGCGGGTCGGTTGACCCACCACAAGCCGTTTAGCTCCTCACGCGCGCACTCACATCCCGGCTCAACATACCTTTATTCCCCAGGTAGCCGCCAAAGCCCGTGGCCACCGTCGTCACCTACAACAGCAAACAGCAACAGCAGACGTCGCAGTAGTCGCGAGTCGATGCCCTGTGGTGATGTGATTAGATGGAGGCATGGTCCATCCCTAATTCCCTAAACCCCTAATCCCTAACACCCCACCCCAACCGACCCCACCCCACCCCCACCTGGACTCCCCGAACAGCCGGCAGCAGCCGCCTCCGCACCCACACGCTCAGGTACACCCCCACCAGCTGCTTGCTGGCCACCTGGACGTATTCCTCATCGCTGCCACTGGTGCCGCCGCCGCCGCCGCCGTTGACGGCGCCATTGGGGGTGTTGCCGTTGGGCGCAGTAGCAGCTCCGCCGTCCGCTGGAATGCGCAGGAAAGGGAGGGGTGCAGGGGTAGGCTCAGGAAGCGGAAGAAATGGCGCGAGAGAGAGAGCAGAGGCACGCGTGAGAGGTCTGCCAAGCTTGCATGTGGGGAGGTACGTTATCGCGCGTGTATGCAAACGTATGTTATGTCAATGCATGTGCTGGACCAGCATTACCACGTAGTACAACCCTAAGTTGGTGGAAGATGGGCTCCCCCCACATACCAACACACACAGACACATTCACTTACGTGCTGTGTTCCCTCCCCCCTGCCACTTGGTCTCGAGGAGAGCGGTGGCGGCGGCGGCGGCGGCAGCCGCCTGGCTGGCGACGGCGGCCGCAGAGGGGCCGTACCGCTCAGCGGCCCTGGGTTGTGTTAGGGTTTGTTGTTGGGGGTTATTGGGTTTAATCACACGCAGAAAGCAAAAAGCAGATCTTCAACTGCCTGCTGAATAAGGCCCAGCAACGGCAACCCAAAACTGTGCAAAATCACTCTCACGGCAGCTGGACAGAAACACGGCAGGCAAGTGGCATGATGATAGACATATGAAACGACCCGTGGGTCGTTCGCTGCACCGCCGATTCCTCACCACTCCTCCCCGTTGAGGTACACGGCCAGACAGCGGTCCCAGGCGTCCACCTGCGCAGTGCCCCACACTACCGGGGTGTGTGTGGGGAGGGGATCAGTTGCAACACGTAAACATCTCCATGAGCTGTATATATAGCTATGTATATAGTTAATTAGAGTCATAAATAGTTATAGGTATATTTATATATAGTTATACAACTATATGTAGTTACAAAACTACATATGTTTTATATATAACACTATACATAACTGAGGTGCGGGTGAAATGAAGGGTGAAGGAAAACTGGGGGAGGAGATGGAGTCAAGAACCCAAGCCATGGGTCATGCAACAACCGTGCATGGATGTGTTCGTATGCACGAGGGAGCCTGCACGGCTGCACGGCTGGCTGTTTGACTAGCTGAATGGTTTGACAGATAGGGTCTGCTTGGGTGTACGGATGGTCAGATTGCTGGGTGGCTGAATGGACTCTTGAATGGATGGGCTGGTAGGTAAGCGGGACGGCAGGATGGACGGAGAGCGAAGCTACTATAGATGGAAGCTGTATAAATCGATGGGGTTAGGACACCAGGTTCTCCCCGCGGCGACCCCAAGCCCATGGCCCCCCACATCAACCACGGCAACCTCACCGCCTCTTAACCAACTGGACCCCACTCCCTCTCACCTCCCATCACGTTCCCAGCGTTGAGCGGCACAATCTCCACAAACCCCACCGCCAAGATATCGGGCCCGTTGGAGCCGCTGCCGCTGCCGCCACCAGCACCAGCAGCGCCCCCGCTGCTGCCGCCCTCTGCGCCCTGCGGCCAGCGCCCCTTCATGCCGCCCGCCGCCGGACCCGCGCCCAGCCATTCGTCGAGCCTCAACCCTGGGGGTGGTTTCTTCCCGGCAACGTTGAAAGTAGCGGCCTAGGAAGGCGTGTGGGCGGGTGAAACGGGAGTCAATCCAGAAGTGCAATATTAGGGACTGGATGGGTTCGATGTGTTTAAATCATTGTGATGGTCTCCTCTGCTGCCTCCGCCCCCTATACGTGTATGGTCGGCTCCTCCGCCCGTAACAACGCAGCAACAGACCATCGGGTGCGTATGTGAATTTAAGGAAGCCATGTGCCAGTGAGTATGTGTGCTTTGATTCATATCATCAGCGCCATAGGGTTCACCTGGATAGTGGCCGTGCGCAGCTGAGTGTACTCCACCGCCGGTGTACGAGCAAAGTGCTGCCGTACATGACGAGATCGTACGTTTCGCAAAAGGTGTTCTAGCACGGGATCCAGGGCCCTCTCTGGACCTCCAGTCGTGGAGGGCCCTGCTCCGAGACCAGCTCCGGGACCAGGGCCTGAAAAAGGGGAGGGGGGCATAGGGGGATTTCGATGCGTTTAGGAACATCCATGCCGCATTAGGGTGTTGGTATGGTGGGGTGCAGACGGTGTTGGCGGCCAAGTTGCAGGATGACCTCCGGGAGTGGGAAGCGGTCCTAGGTACCCAGCTGTCGGAACGATATTGTCCTTACGAATGTTGGCACAACAGCTCCAGGGGGTGGAGGTCGTCAGGACAGTTGAGGATGCGGACGGTGAGTAGGCGAGTGGGATAACAGGTCTGATTGGGAACTGGGCTCTAGCGTGTGGCCTGTTGGCCGGCTGGAGTTCTGGGGTTGGACGTTGCATCCATGGGGAGTGAAGAGGCTGGGAGAGAGAAAATCAAGGCTCCCTATTGTCTGCCCACACTTCAACAATCGTCATCGCTGTCAGATGTGAGGGTGTCAAGCAACCGCCCAGGACGGGACCTGAAGGAAGGTGGCGCGCTTGCATCCAAGCAAAAGCGCGCCGAACCATACATTGTTATTGCATCACGATGGGGAATTTCTCACCTCCGCAGAGGTTTCATGTGCAGATCTTAGCAATATATAGGCTGTCTATTAGGGATGCTTACGCCAGCAGCTGACCCTGCCTGTCAATCTTCTGGCGCTTCCCCTGCACCCTACCCGATGACTTTGAAGTTCCCACGTAACGATTTGGGTCATTGTATGCAGCGATGTCATCAGCCAAAGCCGCCTGCAGTCACGAAATCAACTCCATGCTTCATCACTCCTTTTGGACATGGCTCGCCCCGACAGATGGAACGATGTTTAAGGAGGCAGCCATAGGGGAGATATAAATATGTTTTGTGGTCAAAGCAATGACTCACCACTTTTCCCCCTATATTTGCAAGCAATTTCTTCATTCTTGTTAGTGCAGATTTGGAGACGGAGAATAAATCGACCTATCTGTATACCTGTCAAAAAACCAATTCAGTATATCAAATGAGCGCAGAGAAATGGAAACTGTCTGCAGCCCTGATGCAAAATGACAGTTCGATGCCGTACTTCAACCAAAAACTCACGTCTGGCTCAACCCGGTTCGGCTTGAACTCCAGGACGTAGAATTCGCCATCGAGGGGGTATCAGCTCGTTTGTCTGGAAAGTAGGAGTCGGTGGCAGTTAGGTCCAAATGACCCGGCAACATTACAGTCTTTAGCTTTCTTCTGCTTAACTTCAATTTTGCATAGAATCTCGTGCCATGCAGTGCTTCGCTGCGGGATCGGCCTGGGCTCGCGGCTGCAAAGCCTGTCGGCGCTGCCCAGGCCCGGTTCTCGCAGCGGCCCCAGCAATCCATGTTTCGCTTGTGCTAGGAATAAGCTGCAGACGATCTGAATTACAACGAACATGTAGACACGTGGAACGTATTGTGGCGTCGGCGTCGCGCGAGGACCGGACGAAGGAGCCGTCTCCACAGCTGAGCTCCTGTGGTCGTGAGCCAGCACAGACGTTAGGAGCCGCTAAATTTATATCGTCTGCAACGAAGGCACTGGGCGTGGCCGGCGTCATGGTATTCGCCATGCTATTCGGGCCAACTCGGGCGGCGCAAGCGCGAGATAGGTACGCAGTTTGGGTGCAAAACCATTTTAAAACAAATGCTTATCGCTTTGTCCCATATTTTTATAGCGTCGGGAGCTGAGAGTTGGGCCGTTTGCAAAGTGTGTCGGTGTTTAGTGCCCCCGGAAAAGAAGAGTGAGATGCTTCATTGCTCAGCTTGCGGACTATTGCCCCAAAGATTCAACGCTGGGGGGGAGCTGGCTCACAGCGGATGGTAGTATGGAGTGGCCTCAGCGCCGGCGCCCAACAAATTGGGGTTTCGATAGATAGGGACTTTCCTAAATTGAGCTTGCCCTGCAGCTTCCTCTTTCCTCCTCGCCCATCCAAGGGCAGACTACTGCCGCAGCGACGCCAGCAGCAGCCATCGCTGAACTCTATCAACCGTTGATGTCCATGACGCGACGCCTCACCACTTGGGCTCACTGGACAACGCCCAAATGCATATCTGCCCACCACCACCCATCTGGGTTTCATCTGTCTGTATGTCTGTCTGCTTCTGTATAATGAGTATCATGTATTGACCTCACTGAAAGGACCTGCCGGCGCGGATCTTCTCCGCGGCATGGGACATAATACACGCCAACTTCACTCCAGCGTGCCGCGGACCCCGTGCCCTACTCTTTACGCCCAACACACCTCTTCCCCTTCTTCTCCTACAAATAGGAGTCGCACCTTATTGCCCCGCCCGCCCCATTACCGCCACTCTCGCGGTAACCCCCCCACCGGCGACCAATCGAACCCGCAACACCTTCCCCTCCCCACGCAGGAACCTCCAGCTAACTACCCTCCCCCAAGTGGCCGCAGTCCGATCCTCCGACGCACATGATGCAACCCGCCACAACCCCATCCTCTATGACCTCGCCGCCGCCACCGCCACCGCCGAACCTGCCGGCGCCGCGGCAGCGGCGGAGGCGGCGGCGCCGGCCGCTGCCGCCACCTCCTCCTCCTCCCCGGAATCCGCCGTGGAGGCCGCGTACAGGGGCTATTTGGAGCGCATCACCGCCCAGGTCCTGGCGGAGAACCCGGCGGCGCAGGGTCAGCCAGAGCTGCTGGCTCGGCTAGTGCGGGCGAGGGCTCTGGGGACGCCGTTGAGCTTCGATGAGCTGATGCGGTCCAGCGTGCCGTCACCGGACGAGGTGCCCAACCGGAATAGCCGTCAAGAGGTACGGCAAGGTGCATGAGTCTATGTGTGCGTATGGGTGTCTTGATCGGTGAGGGTGTGTTGATGGGGGGGAATGTGTTAAGAGGGTACCAATATAGAGAGACTGGACCAGTATTGGGCGGCCCGGGGCGAAATCATATAATGCAAAGTCCGGGTCCTTCCTTCCTTTTGACTATCTCTCCTCCCTTTGCCCTGGCTCGTCTTTTGATTGCCCTATCCCGGCGCTTAGGTAGCGGAGCAGATCAAGGCGATCATGGACCAGTACGACAGGGAGGATTTCGACCTAGGCATCAAGCAGTTCCTGCTGGAGGCCAAGGTCAAGGCGGTGAGTGCCGTACCGCAGTAATGCCTCTCCCCTCTTCCGTGCCCCGCCTGATTGCTTTTTTTGAGTTCCTACAGCAGTTTCTGGTATTTTGGACGTCCAAGTGGTCCTTTTTGAGCCCTTATGCTCTTTGCATGGTGTACGGTTTCACCCTAAACCCCTACAGAAACTGGAGGCTTCTTCCCGGGGCACTTCTCGCGACCGAGCTGCGCCTAAGGACTACGAGGAGGCGCTGGCTGCTGAGCTGTTTGCGGCGGAGGAGGGGGCGGCACCCAAGGAGAAAGCGAAGACGGAGGACATGGTGCGGGGGTTGTAGGGGGTGCGGGGGTTGTAGGGGGTGAGGGTTGTAGGGGGTGCGGGGGTTGTAGGGGGTGGGGGGGTTGTAGGGGGGTTGGGGATGGCGGCGGGGCTTGAGGGAGATGCCGGGTGCCTCGCTGGGTGGGGGTGGGGGAGGGGGTGGGCCGCCGGCATGGCGACGTGGCCGCCGGTCTGGGCGGTGATGTATTGGTGCATCCGGGTGAATTTTGTTAGGGCGGCCGGGCTGCCGCCCCGAGTAGTAGAGCTGTCCTGTCCGGACGACCGACCGGCGGACGGGCGCCTTCACAGCTCATTCCCTGGATCCTTTATATGGATTCAGGGAACGAGCTCTAAATAATAAATAAAATAATCCTCTGAAATATATATGTGTATTAATACACACATATATATATATATATGATAATATAAAATATTCTAAGATCTGATCTCCACCTGAGGCCCAGTTTGGTCGTCCCGTGCGGCGGCTCCACTTGCCGCCTCGTTAAGGGTCCCCCTCGGCGTCGAGGACGACCCCACTTCCCGAACGTGTGTTCTTGGACCTGGTCGGGGTCGTGTGTCTCTTCTATAACCCGGATGGCACGCAGCCGGATGTAGCTTCCCTCGTATTTAACCCTCCCCGGCTCCTGGCCCCGCCCCTAAACCCCTGAATACCCAGACACTATACAAAGCGCACTAAGCACACAAACGCACAAGATACACACATACACACGCACACAACCGCGCAGGTCGACGACGCATTCACCACGGAGGTGGTGGAGGAGGCTCTGGCGCTTTTTGGAGACGCCAGCAGCGTGAAGACCGCATGGAGGACGCAGGTACGGCGAATCGTACAGCCCCCGTACAGCCGCTTTTCCCTCATCCGATCTTGCTAATCCTAGTTGTGCAAGCCTCCAACCCTCCACACACGTGCATTTGTATGTATGTATGTGTGTGTGGGCGTTTATGCGGACGCGTTTGCACAGCTTTTCGGCCCTAGTGGAATCAATTCCATGACGATTTGGAAGGCGCCACACACGCCGAGGCAGATCCGTGCACTCCCACCACTGCGTCCATCGCCCACCAGCCGCACGCCAACGAAACGCAAGTCGACGTCAAGACCGCCACTAATTGCCTTCGGTTGAGTCAATGTGCATGTAATTACTTCCTCTTCCTAGGCCTGTATCATGTACCAGTTCATATTAAGACACGCTCCCTCCCTCGCCCCGTACTCCCTCCCTCACCCCTAAACCAGAGTGTCCCTTTCCTCCGCCCCTCCCTTTCCCCGTCCCCCCTGCTCTGCCCTCCCGTGCTAAACAGGACGTCCTACGGGAGTTGTCGTACACTCAGTTATGGGCGCTTGTTGAGGAGGGTCACGTGGCCCGGCTGCGGTTCTACGGCCCCGAGCAGAACAAGGTGCTGGTGACCACGCGGGCCTCGGCACCTGGGGGCGTGAGGGTGTGCAAGGTGGGTGCGACGCGGCGGGTTGCTTGGGGCTGGAGGCCTCTGTATGTCTCACACACACACACACACACACACACTAATACACACACGCACAGAGTCCCCCCTTGGCCGTCGGCAGGTGATGACGGAATTGGTTGCCGTTTCTGCGTTGGTTCTGTTGGACGATCTCATCCCTCCGCTTCGTTTCTCCTTTTCATCCCCTCCGCCCCGTTCTCGTTCCACACTTACTCTCCGTGTCCTCCTCCGTCAGCTCCACCTGCCCCGCTCTTCACCTCCCTGCTGCCCAGGTGGTGCTGCCCCCAGATCCGGAGTTTCTGGAGCACCTGACGGCGCACGGGGTGGCGGTGGAGTCCGGCAACACGGAGGAGGACCGCCTCAGAGCGAGTCTGTTCATCCAGGTGAGGGCGCGGGAGGTGGGAGGGAGCCGATCTCCAAAGGCACACACTCCCAATGTCGTATGTATTATGTATGTACATATGGGTATATATGTATGTATGGGTATATGGGTATATATGTATGTTTGTATGTACATATGGGTATATATGTATGTTTGTATGTACATATGGGTATATATGTATGTATGTGTATATGGGTATATATGTATGTCATTAAAACACACCATCACGTGCCTGTCTACCTGCATGCATGCATGCTTGTCCGCGACTTCCGCGACTCAATTTCTTAGTTAATTAAAATTTTGCACACACAAACACAAACACTCGTTCCCCGTACGGCATGCAGATCCTGCGGTACACTGCGCCCTTCATGGTCATTTCGGGTCTGTTCTGGATCCTGCACAGCTGGCTGCTGGATCCAGTTCCGAACAAGTTCCGGCGTCAGGAGTTCATCCGGTACCGGCGGGAAATGTTGCATGTGGCCTCAAAGCTCAACTTCCGGACACCAGCACGCGAGGTGATGATGCCTGTGTGTGTGTGTGTGTGTGTGTGTTTGGGGGGGGAGACCCCGACGATGTCAGGGTGTCGATGGCTACGGAGTTGGGTTTCGGAGGGTTTGTGCTTTGTGGTTGCTTGTCTGAACGGGCAGAACGTGTCTGGGGATTACGGCGGCGGCTTGTTTGGTTTGGCTCCTGGGCGGCGCGGCGCCCGGGTCCCGATTCTCCACGGTTCTCCTCTCCGCGGTTCCTCCTTACTTGGGTTGCTTGATTCCGCGCTGGTGGTCTCAATGTTCCTGACACGTGCTTGAAATTGCGCGGTCAGGTCCTCCTCCCGCCCCAGCACAGGTCTTCTTTTTCGCCTAGAGTGGAAATATTCCCATTCGGATGTGACGTGATGTGCTTCCGCAGGTCCGCATCGACACCAGCTCCCCGGACTTCATTCCTTGGGACGACATCAACGGCATTGACGAGGTCAAGCGGGAGATCACGGAGATCATTGACTATCTCAGGGTGAGGAACGGGGGGGGTGGGGGCCGGGGGGTTGGGGTGTTGGGGAGGAATGTGTTTTATTTTGCCGGGCGGCTCTAGACGTCTAGAAGACGTCTCCATGTATGAGTCATTTGAAACAGACGGGGCCGACGTGCAAAGCACCAACTGCTGGAGGGAGGGGCAGGGGGATGGGTTTCGGAGGTTAGGTTTAAGGCGGTGCTCGCTTCCTAGGTCTTTTTTTGTTTTGGCAGTGTGTAATTTCACCCCCACCCCCCACCCCCCCTTTCATCATCATTTTGAATTCACTTGACGGCTCTCTCTCCCTCTCCCGGACATTACGGCATTGGTCAGGATTGCATTTTGTTGATGTGTTGCGGTGTTCACCCCTACCTCTACCTCCCTCTCGCCGGCCTGCAGAACCCCGCCCTGCTTCGCTCCAGGGGCGTTGCCCGCATCGGTGGCGTACTGCTGGCGGGTGCTCCAGGTAGGTCGTGTGGCCGCCGGCCGCCGCCGCCGCCGCCGCCGCCACTGCTGCTGGTTTCACGGTGTTGCCTTTTTAAGCAACAGCGTAGCCGTGTCCGACAGTCATGTTGAGCGACATAGCTATCTTCTGTTGGGATTTATATTTATATTAGTTTTAATTTTCGCAGGATAAAATATATAGTATATATTTTTTCCATTTCTCCACGCCGTTGCCCTTGTGTCCCAATTAGGCACTGGCAAGACGTTGCTTGCAAAGGCCATTGCAGCGGAGGGCGGAGTGCGCATGTTCACCTGCAGTGGTACCGACTTTTACGACGTATACAGGTGCGTGCGTTGCTGCTGGGCCTTGTGCTGCTAGTACTAGTTGTAGCGCTGCTGCTGCTGCTGCTTCAATCGGGTTGATGGCCTAGTGAACCTCAGCCGCGCAGGTCCACATCTTTGGTGGGTGAAATGTTTTAGGATGTTGACGATGGAGACCGTCCATCTGGACGGCACCTAAAACGAGAAAACAAGAATAATTGTCCGCCTGTGGTGTAATTGCATCCTACGCTGGATATGCCCTTCCTCATACTTCCCCCGCCGCCTCTGCCGCCACCAATCGCCCTCGCTCTGCCGTCGCTTCCCCGCCACGCCGCAGCGGCGTCGGCGCGCGTCGAGTGCGTGAGACGTTCGACCGCCTGCGAAATGCGGCGCCCGCTATTTTGTTCATAGACGAGTTCGACGCGCTCGGGGCGGCACGTGGCGCGCAGGCCAGTGGCGACGAGTCGGCATCCATCATCAACGAACTGCTGGTAGGTGAATGAGACACTGCCAGTAGTTCCTCTTTCGGTTGCGGGTTGGTTGCAGTTGGTTGCAGTTAGTTTAGCTGACCAGGTCGGCTTAAAATCATCCTTCACCTCAAGTTAACAGGGTCGCCGGATATGATGTCGTCCTCATCGCCCCCTGGCCAATCACATCCATCCCTTCTCCCCTCCTAACTCCCCCCTCCTAACCACTGGCCTGATTTGAATGCCGGGCTCTGTCCGCCGCCGACGCGCCTAGACGCGTACACGCCTACTCCCAAGCAGTACCTACATCTTCCAAAAAAAAGCTCGTTCCTCGGGGGTACCACACAACTATAGCTCTGGATTACTAAGGGCCCCAAGCATAACCTCATTCCCGAGTCACGCACCCACCAATTCGCATGGCGTCACGCACCTCCTCTACTAACCGTGATGTCCTCCTAACCATGGTGATCCCCCTCCGCCCACCCGAAGGTCCAAATGGACGGTTTTGAGGACAACCGGGGTATCGTGGTCCTGGGTGCGACCAACCGGCCCAACGCCATTGACTCGGCGCTCATCCGCCCGGGGCGGTTCGACCGCATCATCTACATGCCGCTGCCGGATGCGGCGGGCAGGGCCAAGATCATGCAGGTCGGTGGGGTCGGTGGGTGGGTGGGGTGAAGGCGGGGTGGGGTGAAGGCGGGGAGGGAACCTCCGAGCCCGTGTGTGTGTGTGTGTGTGGATCTGGATCTGGATCTGGGTATGGGTGTGTGGAGGTGGGTGGGTGTGTGTGGATCTGGGTGTGGATATGTGATTGTTACATATCTCACTGGGTTCGCATGGCCGGGGGACGACGCACCCGCCCCAACGGGAACGACCGCCGAAACACTCCTCCGTCATTGGGGTCAGTGTCAAGTCCTAACCGGCCTCCCTCATCTTGTTGGTGTGTGAGTGGATGTGGGTATGGGGGCGTTCGGATATGCAAAGGAAAAAACGCGCCCCTCGCCTCGCGCCTTCCCCCCCTTCCCCCCCTCTCGCCCCCCGCCCCCCCTCCCCCCCCAAGGTCCACGCACGCAACAAGGCGGTGGATCCGAACATCAACTGGTATGAGGTGGCCCGTGCCATGGCGGGTTTTACCGGTGCTGACGTGATGGGCCTTATGGCTCGCGCGGCACGTATGGCGGCACGGCAGGTGCGCGTGTCTGTACACACATCTATCTATCTACCTATATATTTGTGTGTGTGCGCGTGTGTGTATGGTGTTTCACCTCGGCTGCTGCGTTACCTAGATAGAGAGGTGTGCAACGAGTACCCATACAAGCTAGCAGAGGCCCAAGAGCCTCCTTAAGAGCCGCACAAGTTAGGTACAAGTCATGATACATGATAACACACAAAGTTTTAGAAGTACCCAGGCAATATTCACACGGCAAACAAGGACACTAGTCAACAATTATGGCCGCCTGCGTAGAGACGACCGCGTAAGCCAAGTGCCATGTACCAGGTGGGCCAATTTTGTTTGCTCGCTGTCCATCGTACGATCAACTGGAGATCGGAATCGTTGCTAAGGATTACGTCCGAGGAGCACACACAACATAATCTGCCGCCTAATCTCGCGGCGAAGACCGGGCCCTCCGGAATCGGCCTGCTTGCAAGCCAATCGACCTTATGATCATCCGACACTAACCAAGGTGGCATGCCGCCCCAGATATCACCATCATACTTCATAGCTGCTAGGAACCGAAACACCATAGCCGCCCATCCGCTATCAAACTCGCCGTGCATAACAATACGATATTATAACAACACACATATAAATTTGAACAAAAATATATAATAAATGTATGTACAGTACATATGTGCATGCGTGTTTTATCGTTCTGATGTAATTAGTGCGCACTTTATCAAGGCTTGAAAGGGGAGAGCCGCAGGGTATCGGGGTAAAAGGTGGGGGGCTTTATCGTCCGATGGGTGTCGGGCGCTGTGGCGCGTGAGTAAGGGAGAGCCGCGCTCCGACTTGCAAGGCGCTGACAGGCCCCTTGTGTTGATGTCCCACGTGTTCGCCTGTGTACGATGTACGGCAGGGTCGCGACGCGATTACTGAGGACGACATTTACGCCGCCATGGAGAACAAGACCGTGGAGGCACTGGTGGGTTGCAGTGGGTGGCAGAGGGGTATGGGAGGGTTTTGACCAGTTCCCTCAACTTTTGTGCACATCCGAAATTGAAATGGGGTCCCCCGGGGGGGGGGAGGTTGAGGGTTTTCCCGGGCGGTTTTCCAGGTGTAATCACTCGCACGGGCGGGGTCATATCGCGGATTTGGACGACGTCGACAGCCGCTCTCCTCAACTTTGCATGTATTTCAACCACCACCCCTACATGGCACACACACACACATAATATACGAAGTATATTCACACATTATATGTATGATGTGTAACAGATGCATACATACATACATACATACATACATACATACATACATACATACATACATACATACATACATACATACATACATACATACATACATACATACACCGTTACGTAGGTGGAGACCACCTCCGCGGGCGGCGGCGGCGGCTTCGTTGCGGACGACACCTCCCCAGAGAACCCGGAGCCCATTCCGCTGCAGCTGCGGAAGTCCATTTCGGTGTACGAGGCGGGCAAGGCGCTGGTGGCGTACATCACACCCGAGTACGAGGAAATTGCACGGGTATGTTTGACGGGTGTGCAGTGGGGTTTGTGTTTTTTTTTGGTCGTTGGGAAATGCCTGGTAAGAGTAAGAGGGAGCGGGTGCCCACCACGCTTGGGGTGGGCATGCGTGTGTGTGTATATCCACTTGTAACCCCCTCTTCCTCCGCCCACCCACCTTCAACCCCCCCACCCCCTCACCTATCAATGGGCCCCCCGGGGAGCAGGTGTCCGTATGCCCTCTGAACATCTTGTCGGGCTTCACTTTGTTCGTGGAGGACGAGGACAAGAACGTGAACGCCATCCTGACGCGGTCGGAGCTGGAGGGCCGCATGGTGGTGTCGCTGGCGGGGCGGTGTGCGGAGAAGCTCGTCATGGGCGAGGGCAACCTCACAGGTGACTGCTGATGCTGTTGCGGCGGCTGGGGGAACAGCAGCAGCACCACCACCACCACCACCACTTAACGGCTTCATTCCACCAGTAGCAGCAGCAGCAGCAGCACTCCTCGGAGGGTCTCCTCCGCGTCGTGTCTGTCCAATTCGCAGTGAAAACACATACAGACAGATATACAGACAGACATTCAAACAGACATACAGGCAGACATACAGGCAGCCGCCTTAGATTGTTATAAGACACACACACACACACAGCTCCCTTTAATACACTTACACGCCCTCCCCTCCCCCCCCCTTGGGCCCCCCCTCAGGCATGGGATCTCCCGACCTGTTTCACGCCAATCTGATCGCTCGGGAGATGATCATGTCGATGGGTATGGGTCGTCGTACCGGTCCCGTGGACCTGCTGCGGGTGATGGGGGCGGCGGAGGGCACCCCGGGGGAGGAGACCCTCCGCGCCGGACCGGAAGTGGCGGAGGGAGATCCCTTCTACTACCACAGCACGGATATGTCCACAGAGCAGGTGTGTATGCGTGCATGTATGTATGTATGTGTGTGTATGTATGAAGGTGTGTATGTATGTACGTACCTGGGGAACAGGGGGAGTCATCTGCACGGAGCACGAATGGCGGGAGGGGGAGTGTGTGTGTATAGATACGTATGTGTGTATGTATGTGTGTGTAACTGCGTGCATGTACGTGTACGCTTCCGGGGGTGAGGGGGGCCTCACGGGAGCAGTCTCTGGGGGGTGGGGAGTGGGAAGGTGCAGGTGCAGGTGGCTTGGCGGTGCGGCGGTGTACGGAACCTGAAACCCTAGGACCCACTAACACCGCGCAACTACCGCGGGGACCCGCCGCTTTGCTTCGTAACCCCACACCCCATCTCGCGCACCCCTGCTCTCCGCCGCCGCTGCCGTACGCCCGTCCATCCATCCGTACCTGTTCCCGTAAGGCCCGTGTGGCTCTGTCCGAGGTGGTGGAGCTTCTAGAAGCTGCAGAGGCCAAGGCCATGTACGGCCTGGCCATGAACTGGAAGCCGCTTCAGGCCCTCACGCAGGCGCTTCTGGACCGGGGCACGTTGACGGTGGGTTGCTGGGCCCTGGGGGCCCATGAGAGGCTGACGGGGTGCTGGATGCGGGTTAATTAGGGTTTTGACGGTGGGAAGGCGGAGGCAAGGAAGATGTTAACACTGGTGGCAGCATTACGGGTCAGCTGAGTTTCGACATGGGGACGGTTGGCGGATTTGGGTTTGGTGTCTCCCAAACACACCTACACACGTGCACATGTGTAGCTGACGGCCTCGCTGTCTGTCTGTTTGTTTGTTTGTCTGTATATGTGCCCCGCTGTGCGTCTGTCTGTGCCTCAAACTGCCGACTGTATATGTGTGCATTTTCTCAGGCACCGTACCATGAACTGCGTGTGTGTATGTGTGTGTGTGTCTGTTTGTGCGTATTATGTGATGTGATGAGATGTAATGATGTGTACCCTCCCCGTCTTTCTCCGGTATCAGCTTTAATCGTCTGTGGTTCGTCTTATCCCCTCCCCTCCCCCTCTCCCTCCCTTCTGCAGGGCAAGGAGGTGGCGCATATTCTCGAGACCAACAGCGTCATCCACTACCCAGACCCGTATACCTTTGGATTCGGCTGGGATCCGGATGGTGAGCGCGGGGGGAGACTGTGAGGGGGAGGGGGAGGAGGGTAAAGGGCGAAGGGAGGGAAGAAGAAAGGAAGGGGCTAGGAGGGGGCCGGGGCGCAGAGCAGAGCTCGAGGGGGAGGGGTGTGTGCGGGCCCCGTCGCGACAAGCAAGACGAGGGAGGCGTATTAATTGCGGCGTGGGGGCGACAGATCTGGGCTGAAATTGTTGGGCTGAAATTGACCTCCCCAAAGGTCGAGGCTCGTGAGCCGCCCGCCCATATATAGCTACGTGCGCTATGCGGGCTCCCTGCCTGCCTGCCAGGGCCTTTTCACGGATCACCTGCTTGCGGATCACCGCGGCGATCTTTGCACACCAGCGAACCCCGCATGCGTCTCTCACTCGTCGCGATTTTCTTTATCCTACTGGTTCGCGCTTCTGTTGGTTGTTTATATTTCCCCGCCATGTTCCACTGCCGCCGCCGCCGCTGTTCTGCCGCCGCCGCCGCCACGCAGGCAGCCTGCGGTATCCCTTCAAGCCAGAGAAGACCGCTGAGCAGAAGCAGCAGGAGGAGGAGGAGAGGGCGAAGAAGAGGAAGGAGGAGGAGGAGGCCGCAAAGCCCAAGCTCACAGGAGCTCGCGCCAAGACATGGTTTGCGGGTGAGGATTTACTGAATGGGGCTGTGGATTTGCACAGCTCCTTTCCTTCTAGTGTGTCCTGTTTAGGTTTAGGTTTAGGTTTTATCTATACAATGTTTTTTTGGGGTCACCGCCGCCGCCACCGTATTTTCGCTACTACCACTACTGCTGCTGCTACTACTGCTATTACAACCACTACCACCACCACCACCACCACCACCAGGATTGCTGGTCTTTGAGAAAGGGGCCGTGTTGAGGAGAGACTGTGAATCCCCCATGTCGGGGGCCATCTCCTTAGGCGCTGCCTCTGCTTCCCGCTCCCAGCCACCACCTCACCCGTCTCGCTACATTTCCACCCCGCCTGCAGGCACTGAGCACGATGCGCCCCGTACACCCGACGGGCGTTTCGCGCACGGCTGGCACTGGAACATGCCGTACAGCATCCAGAAGACACTACCGGACTGGTACAAGAAAGAGCTGGAGCGATATTCCTACTAATGCAGACAATCGTACACGCCGTACACATCTATGGGATTGAACAGCTGGCTGGACTTGGCGTGTCAGTCCGTCCGTCTGTCTGTCTGTCTGTCTGTCTGTGTGTGTATATGCATTTACACCGGGACCATTGGTGGCCTCTTGTAACTGGATCATCGAAAAGCCCAGGCAGCAGCCGTCACATGGACGGACTGGGGGATCGGAATGTATAATTGTGGGGGGGAGATAACGGACTCGGTCGGCTTTAGACGACTCGACATCCAGGAGATGTGCTTCCTGGGCGGTCAAGAAAGGGAATAGGCTACGCGTTTCCCTGCCTGCCGCTGCCATACATGGTAGTTTGGAGCGATTTGGAGCCAGGAGGGAGAAGGAGGAACGTTTCGGAGCGATATACGCAGCGGACAGAGGACATTTTTCTGGCCCTGGAACTCGTTCCCCAATTGTGTTGTTGTTCGGACCTTGCACCTGGTTCGGTAGAGGCCGTGGTGTTTCATGGGCCCCTGCTGCTAGCCTCCGCCCTTCCGCATGTGCAGGCAGCAGCAGCAGCAGCAGCAGTGAGTGAAACTGGCTTGACGAGTCTGTTGTCCACCAGTTACAAGGCCCGTAAGCTTCGCGAAGCTTATGGCGGCTGGATATCATCAACAGGCAGATCCACTTGCGCGAATTCTTGGTGCCGTGTACATGTCTGTCTGTCTGTCTGTGCGACAGTAGCCCCAGGTGTATGCATATGAGATGTAAATATATATAAGTTTACACGAAGTTGCTGTCAAATGTGCGGTGGCTGCAATCCTCTGCAAGTGCCGCAAATTAGGCAGCAGGGCTAAATATCTTGCGGAAAACTGGTGCAGTTGTCAGCGTAAGTTGTCAGCTGACGTTACAATTTGATAGAGAGTTGGGGAGAGCAAGGTGATGGAAACACAGAGACATCGCGTGGGGACGTAGCAGACGGGGACGGCTGGTCGTTGAGGCCATACAGCAATCAGGAATGCAGACGCAGTCCAAGGGGCCGGAGCCCCTTGGAGGAATTCCTTGTCCTGATCTCCGCCCCAAAGTATCTCAGTATTGGAAAGGAAATAAGGAAAATATGAATGCAAATGCAGGTGTATAGGGTCGTACTGGCAAAACGTTTCTCTGGCACTGGCAGAGGCTAGGGCCATACCATGTAGCCTGTTACAAGTTGAAAGTTCCTCGCAAGTTCGGTGCCCGTCCGTAAAAGCCTGAAAAGGGGGGCCATGGACTGCCAACAGCCATTGCTGCGGCGACGAGTGAGGACATGTTGACATATTCTCCTCCCCCGCTTACCCCCCACCACCACCACTTCCCCCACCACACCGCCCAAATGGAGCAATGGAGGTGGTCGCACCAGGTCCCCAAACTGCAGTGCGAGTTCCAAGCATGGCTCGACACCTGTCAGGAAACGGCTGAATTTTCTGCACTAGAACCGCGGTTGTTGTCAGCACCGCGCTGCTATTACCGTGCACCTTCGCTAGCACCAAAGCTGTCGCCTTGGTCGACTCAGGTGCTTTGCACGTCATGCCTCACTCGCCCAAAAAACTGGCCCTGCAGCTCCATGCCAGCCATGTAGCAACTCGTGTGCTTGGAGACGGCACAAATCACGTCCACCTACAAGATCAGGTACACCTGTCTCTCCGTATCCAAGAGTTCTGCTGCGAAATCGTAGCGCAAGTTACACCTAAGCTAGCCGAAAGGCATCGACCTCATTCTTGGCAGCCGCCGGATGCGTGAACACGGTGCATTACTCGACTTTTGGACAGGGCACCTGCATGGTGACTCGCCATGGCCGCTTACATCGGCTGCAGAGCCTAACCAGGTCGCTGTCCGAGGGTGTTGCGGTTATGAATTATGTAATTGCGGTTTTACACGCGGCAACGTCACCTAGCGCCAACCTGGTGTCTCTGAAACAAATCAAAAAACTGCAGAAGCAATTAGCGTCTTGTTATGCTGCTGCCTTCATAACTAGCGACGATATCGCCCAGCTAAACGCCATGGACGCCACCTCGGCGGCCGCATCCGACCCTACCCTGGTGTCGCCAGAAATTCTGGAGGACTTGCTGGACGAATATAAGGAGGTTTTTGAGCCCTTAACGGGCCTAGGCCAGGATCTCGGCACTGTCCACACCATCGAGCTGGAACCATACTCCCGGCCATACCGGCTTTCACAGCTGGAACAAACGGAGTTGAAAAAAGCAGCTCGCTGACTTGATGGCCAAAGCCCAGCAACGACTTTTCATTGATGCAACATAGATAGCAACTAATCCTATTTTGCAAGAAGAATTGATGGAATGCCCGTATCGACACATACGGCCATAACAGGCATCAGGAAGAGTTGGTTTGATTAAAAAATATGATTTAAATTCTGGCCTAGGCGGGACACGTAGGGGTTGGTGCAGGGGGACTTGCCACTGTCCAAATCTAGGCTGGTCCCGTAGTGGCGCTTGCAAATACCCCTAGCCACCGTGTCCCACGGAAACCAAGTTACACCCTAAAAGTTGTAACTGGGTTCCAATAATATGCATTTTTTGGCATCGATAGGCTTTTGGCCCCATTTGAAAATGTGCGGAGTCGTCAGCTTTCGTACGGATCCTCGACGTCGCAGTCGTGGGCTATGCGATCAAACAAAGCACCATTAGTTAGAGACGATGAACACACGATTCCATGCTACGTAATGACCGTGCCGTTGGAACGGGGCTTGAGTTGGAGCTGTGTTGGCGGAAGGACGGCGGGTGAGCGCAAGGATATAGTCACCACACTCGTACAGCGCAGTAGCGCATCAATCAACCTCATACAGCTTATCGACGGTAGTGTATAATATTGAATGTACTAAAAGTCTTCGTTCGAGCCATGTATGCAAAGCTGGAGATCAGGCTGTCTTACTCTGTTGCGAGGGGTGTAGGACCCCCTTGATCTTTAAAAACGATTGCACGCTAGGACCTTCAAACATATGCATTTAAAAAATATATAGAGCTGTTCTGAATGCCGTCCCTTTCTGGAGTCGTGCGCCAAGAGCTTCGGCGGTACTCGGATAAACTCTGTAAGGCTCTTGCCGGTATCCACCAGCGTGGCCCTGTCACCAAAATTGAACATGTTACCGCAATTTTATCCGAGGTTCATGCGCTGTTTGAGGATGACTTCTTGGACCGCCTTGAACCGTCTGGCTGGATCCAGCCTTTGCTTGAATCCTCGCTCGTCGCCAAGTCCGCGCAGCTTATAGACTGCATCCTACAAACTTATTTTCAAGCAAAAGATGCTGGTCTTTTTTCAGTTGCTGCAGTTAGCGGGGACCATGTCAAACGCTACATCTGGGCACAGCTTGTGGCCCTGGAAATATTGCAAGCAGCTTTCCCAATCCAGTGGGCTGTCCAAGCAGTCCAGATTGAGGCTCTTTCCACTCCGGTGCCACAGCGCCTGGGCGGCCGACTGCTGGAGCACCTCAGCTCCGCGTCTCTCCTGCAGGCCCTGGCCGACGCAACCCGCTTCGTGAAAGAGGAGCTTTGGACGGCCGTCAGCGACGGCAGTGCCAGGGCCTCCCCCATCTGTGACTTCTCCAGCAAAGCAGAGGCCACGACCGATGACACCGCCAGGCGGCGGAGAGGCGTCCTTGACATTTTTGGGCCCCGCTTAGATCGCGTGCTGGGCAACGCTGGCGGCGGCGGCCACGGCAGCGACGCCGCTGGCGCCGCCGGCGCCCGCGTCTTGACGTTCGTGGCCCAGCACCTTTCTTGTCTCTCAGCATCATTCGAGGAGGACCAGTTAACGGAACCCCACGGCTCAGCGTCGATTGTGCCCGCGCTCACGAAGCTCCTCGCGTCGCTTACGGACAGCGGCGTGCTGACGGCGCTGTGCGCTGCCGTACTGTCCGCGCCACCGGGCACCTCGCCGCCGAGGCACGGTGATGCCGTCGCCGACGATTTCACGATGACGATAGCAGAGGTACAGCTGACGACGTGCATGGCGCTGTGGGACATCTCGGCGCTGGTGGCTGCGTACGGCACTCCCGTCGCGGCGTTGCTGGCGGCGCCGGAAGTCCTGCAGCTGCGCCGGGCCGCCCTGGAGCAGGTGGCGGGATCTGAGCCTCCTCGAGCCGTGCAGCTGAGGGAGCAGTCGCTGTTATCCATGACAGGGAGAGCCGGGGCCGTCCGGGGTTCTAGGAACAGTGGTAGCGGCTTCCGTACCAGTGGCGGTGGCGGCGGCGGCGGCGTCCCTGGCAGCGGCGGGGGCGCGTACACTAGCAGTGCACGCAGTAATGGCGACGGCACCTGTACTGGCGGCGGCGATGCTGGTACTCAAGGCGGCGGCGCCGTTAGCAGCGCCCAGGGCGGTCAATGCGGCGGTAGCAGCGCTGGTTGCAGCGGTGGCGGCGGCGCTCATGGCAGTGTCCTCAGCGGCGGCGGCGGCGGCGGCGGCTTCGAAAGGACGACGGCCTCGAGGTGGCCTCTGCTGCAGTGCCGTGCTGTACGGCGCGTATACGCCGCGCGTGGTCTGCAGCTGGTCGATGTCATCCACATTTTGGTTGATGCCGCCGTCGGCGCCGTCAACATGTCGCAAGATTTCGGCGCTCGCGCCGCCTCCACCGCCGCAGAGCAGCTCTTCCCATCGCGTTTCGGCGCCGCGGACCTCACCATGCGGGTATGCCGTGCGTTGTACGGCCACGCGGCGGCCGGAGACCCGAAGCCGATGCCTGGTCGCGGCAGCTCGCCGTGGCAGTCGCCGTACATGTCTGCCGGCGGCGGCGGCAGCACCATGGCGGCCAGTAGCCGCAGTACCAGCAGTGGCGGCACCGGTGGCGGCGGCGGCAGCGGCGGCCTGTCGCTGCAACAACGCATCCAGCTCGCCGACGATGGCTCCTCGGTGGAGATTGCGCTCCGAATCCGGATGCTACATGCGTCGCCGGCGGAGCTGCACTTATGCGCGCCGGCGGTTGTCAGTGTCCGTGGCTGGGTGCAGCGCTTGGCGGCGGCAGCGGCAGCGGCGGCGGCATCTACCGCCGGCTCGACTGCCGCCGCCGGCGCATCCACCAATGCCGCCAGCCAGCCGGGGCTTACGCCGCACCTGGCAGTGGAGGAGGAAAGCCCCGCGCCCTCTCAGTTGTCGTCGCCGAGCTCGGCGGACGGTACGACATTGTACGGCGATGGTAAGAAGAGACTTTCCCCTTAGGTTTTCATGCACGCGAGCTAACCGTATATCGCCCCCGGTATTCACCAAATGTACTACAAGCCAAGGAGAGGAGAAGAACACGGGAAGGCGGTGCAGTGCCACACGGGCAGTGGTAAAACAGGCAGCTCTTTCTCCTCCCATCATTGTACTGCACCTTGCACTGCGAATTCTCTCTTCTGCACCTCCTGCTATACCTTTTACATCTGCACCGCTGCCTCCGGCATCCCCATGCTCCCTCCCGCCCATACAGACCACAGCCCCACGCCATACCCTGCAACGGGCCATGAGGACCACCTAACAAGCCTTGAAGGAGATTTGCAGCAGAAGCAGCGCTGTAGTCCGATGACTGTCCGCGGCGGCGGCGGTGCAGCCGCTGCTGCTGCCGCTGCCAGCCCCGCCGACTCGCCCACCCCGGTCGCCGCCCAAGCGGGGACGCAGTGCTTACCCATTGCCTCAGAACACGGACCCAGTGTCGCCACTGCCAGGGGATCAAAACAGAAAACCAAATCCGCGGCCAGGCGGATCTTCAGCTCCTCAACTGGACAGCTGCCGGGACAGTCGGGCAGCGTCAGCGCGGGGCCGTCGTCCCCAGTACGGCAGTCGCGGCGGCTGTCCGACAGCCTCCGAAGGTCCTTCGAACGCCTGAGGAACTGGGTTTCGTCGCGCCGTTCGCACGAGGCATTTGCGGCGCCGGCAGATTTGGAGGCTGAGGCTGTGTTGCCCGTCCGGGTGCTGACGCCGCTACGGCACGGCAGCGCTCCTGGCGGCAGCGGCGGCGGCGTCGACGACAAGTCGCGGCCGAGGATGCAGACGGTGCCGTCGGCCTTGCTGCACAGCGACTCCGGCGCAGCGACCCCACATGCGCAGAAGTACTTGCTGTCGTCGCCCCCGCCGCAGCCCGCGATGGAAGTGGATCAGCAAGTGCCGAGGTCATATCCGGGCACGCCGCCATGCGCGCAGCCGCCGCCGCCACCACCGCGATATATGACGACAACGGCGCCGACAAGCATTGCTCTGGGAACGCCCCCACGACCGCCGCCCAGCAGCGGCGGCGGTGTCGGCAGCAGTAACCGCCTCCGGGCTGCGGCGTCTCCATCTTCCACGTTCGTGCCGTCCCCGTCAACGCGTCTGGCGCCACCCGCTGCGATCGACATCATCGCCCGAGTCCCTGTAGTACATAGCCCAGGTCACGTGTACAGCGTTGGCGGGTATCTGTACGGCAGCAGCGCTGGCGGGTATCCGTACGGCAATAGCAGCAGTACTGGCGGCGGTGGCACCGACCGCCTCATAAGTGGCGGTCGTATTCTTCCTGCGGCCCAAGGACTGAGCTCCCCCGGGGGTATTCCGACATCAACCCCCCCGACATCAAACGGCTTTCAAACGGGTTCTGAGTCGCCGGGGGCGGTGAGGGGATTGGGTATCGCGGGGGGAGCATGCCCCGCGAAGGGCCACTTCAGCGCCGTCGTGGCCGCCACTGCTGCTGCTGCCCCTACAGTGCAGGGCTTGGCGTCGCCAGTGGCGGCGGTGCCGCCACTGCCGGAGGCTCCGCCGCCTCCTCGTCGTCGTTCCGTACTGCGGTCCGGTGTGCTGACGGCGCCGCTGCGGTTGCTGCGGCGGCGGCATCGTCGAGACTTACAGATGGACGCTGAGGTGGGTTCAGTGGAGCAAGCCAAGTAGGCATAGGACCGCAGAAGACATCCCCGCGTGCGGGCGAAATGGGTTGGGTGGTTGAGGGTGAGGGGGGGGATCCTGGGTCCAACGCGTTGACTTGCCGACATACCCCCCGGGCCTTGGGGGTGATGGACGACCCCCGGCGCGGGTTGATCGATGTCTGCCTTCAACTAAAATCGGTATTCTTATTATTGTTTTTGTTACAGGGAGTTGTTATTTTTCGTTGTTGTTTTTCGCGTTTCCTGCTAAGGGCAGTTGAAGGGGTTCTGCTGTTAGGGCGCTGCTAATTTTGCCGCTGAGGGCGTCGCTGAGCCCGGGTGTCGTCGTTTGGTGGACAGCTGTAGCCGTCGAGAACACAGAGCCAGGACAGGATACGTGGGGCAGTGATGCGCAATAGACCAAAACGATGGCGGCAATAAGTTTTAGTTAGGTACAACAGGGGGGGAAATTTATTTAACTCTATTTTCTTCAAGTGCAGCGGTATGCAAAAGGCGTTGTGTTATACGCATGTGCATCGTACGCGCGCCCTTCATGTGCAGCAATGGAGGTTTTTCTTTTCTAAAGGCTGTTTTTTTGGGGGGGACCGCGTACATCATCACCTTTTTCCAATTGTGGCCGGTATCCATGTCACAATGTGGTGCTGCTGCTGGTGATAATTGGGGTTTCGCTGGGGGGGAAGTGGACCAAGCACCAGGGGATAGACGACCCGTAGAAAAAGGTCTTTGAGTTTGGAAGGACAAGCACCTTTTTAATTGTTGTATCTACCTGGCGATATGTCCGACTATCTTGGTGGAGCTGCCGTATTTATCTTAGTGAAATGGACGGGGACCATGGGGGATTGCGCGCTGAAGCACCAATCGCAGCGAGAGCTCGCAGCGGTTGAGCGACAGTGAGCTTCTTGTTCCCACACGGTTTACATATGTTTCATCGGCTGTTCATCATAAGTATCACTATTGTATGTTCTATGACCATCGTGTGCCCCCCCCGGAGAACACCCCCAACCCGCCCTCCCGCATCATCCTGTTTACATACCTCCTCTCGCGGCCCCCGACGACCCTACCGACCTTACCGAACAGAACCCTAAGTTACAGCTGCCCTCCAAAATGTGCACCTGTACGGGTACCTTGGCGAACCTCCTCTCCCGCAGCAGCCCTCCACTTCTCCTCCCGTCCCGTCCCTTCCCTTCCCACTCCTCGGGGCCCTGCGAACGCCCCTGACAATACACTGAAAAGCTGAAGGTCATAAACAGAAAACCGAATGCGGTACATACATACTGGTTACATCATCCTCATCTTGAGGCAACCGCTGCGACCCGCTATGCAGGGCTGCCCTCTCTGGCAGGGCCAGGGCCAGCTCGCACGGACGCTGCGGCTGTAAGTTGGCCCAAATAAAGTAGCTGCGACCATGAGGAGTTGTGGGCACACACAAAGACCCACTTTTGTCGCACAGCCTCAGGACCCTGGCGTTCCCCCCAGCGTCCCCACAACAGCAGAGCTATGCAGCACTCCCGGACAGTTCGGACGGATACAGATACCCTAAAGAAATTAAGCCCCCGAGTGTTGATGATGGCTGTGGCGAGGTGAGAAGTGAGGTGAGCTCTGTTGTGCGCGTGGCATATGTGTGCAGTGGTGGTGCCAGGATGCTGCTACCGTCCCGGTCACCACCGCCGCTGGTGCAGCACGAAGATAGCAACAACAGCGGTGGGGCGGCAGCAGCACCAGCAGCAGCACCAGCAACGTGTTCAGAAAGAAAGAACTCCACTGCATATGGCCTTAGTAGCTAGCTGCCACTCCGCTGAGCCGCAGCTGCAGCGGGTACACCCGACAGGGGCCCGTCAGCACCTCTCTCCAACCTCCCTCAGCCTCCCCTTCCTCGGTGGCGCTGGGGCATTTGGGGCCGATACGAGAGCCATGATGCCGTACTGACTTCCGTACTAAGCACCTTATCCGCATCAGTCATCATCCTGCATGGTCCAATTTAAGTACACGGCATCTTCGCCTGTCTGTCTGTCTGTGCGTAATTTCGTAGTAAAGGCTGTGTCCGGTAATTACCTATCATATCCTCCGCAATCCTCCTTCCCTTCAAAATATATAACCATCTGCAACTTCAACGACATCCTACACCGAACCACCATCTTTCTCATTATTGCCAGCATCGCACCAATCTACCCCATCCCACCCCAGGTAATAACATTAAGAAAAAAAATCCGGAAAGGCATCAGCCGGGACATGCCGCAAACGTGCACCAGGAGGTGGGATCCATGTACATACGAGGAGAGATCTTCGTATTGTACGGGAAGAGGCGGAAGGAAAAGCGTCGTACGATGGAATGAAACGCCTACTACTGGCATCTTATCTTCAAGATCCTGATTCTAAACAAGCATCTAACAATACCTTTCACAGCCACGTTTTTGTGATGTATTGCAAGTACGGCCCTGAAACACATGGCAAAAGAGAGGAAGCATCGCCTCCCCCGCCGACCTCTTGTGATGACGGAGCTGATGACCGTATGTATGTATGTGTCTGTTTGAGAAGCGCTATCCCTAGCGCGGTGACAGGTGTACGGAGAGCTACGACATTCACAAGAGCTGCAACCTGCGTCGGTGAACCCTCCCGCCCACCCTTTCCCTCCTCCTCCTCCCCCTTGACTTCCTTGTCTTTCCCCCTAGGCCATATGCTCCGCTTCCCCTGTTCTCGCATGCGCGCGTAGTAAACCCTATAAGTGTATCCGTCCCTCTGTCTGTCCGTTTGTTTATTCTCCTTCATATCACAACAAGATTCCGCTTCCCCCCTCTCCTCCTCGCATCCTATGGGACGCCTCTACCCCCCTAACAGGAAAAGGACTCCTCTGCCGCCCTGTGCAATCTATCTGGCCCCTTCATGCAACACATATGTATATCGTTGTGCACAGCCCCCCCTCGCCTCGCTACCCTCCATCTGCCGCCGAAGCACCGCCATGCGCAGACATCCCTACAGCTGCGACTACACGCGCTTTCTCGACCCTAACCACTCCCACACCCACGCACATATCGGCGGGGGGTTTGGGCCTGCAACCCCCTCCCCTCTTTTCTTCTCCTTAGCTCAGCTTAGTAGATGATGAGCTTTGCTGACCACAACCAAATCACGAACAGCACCAGCAAGGCCAGGCCGCTGACGGATGCCCACACCGCCACCTGGGGTGGGTGTGCGGAGTCATCATCCCGTACATTGGGGGTTGGGGAGTTGGAGATGTGCGGCTGGTAAGGGGGGGTCAGGAGACGACGACGACGACAAGGACGACAAGGACAAGGACAAACAGCCGCTGCTCAAGATGATAACCAGACACGACAACACAAATGGCCCCGCCCCGCGATGTACGGCATTCATCTACCACATTTCCCTGTATTACTCCAATTACCTTACATGGACCCCCACCCCCCCCACCCTAAATCCACCCCCACCCCCACCCACCCGCATATACACACACGCACACACATAAACCCGCGCCATCCCTCCCACCTATCTTTAGACTTTCCCCCGACCCCACCCCTAATTACCCCACCACCACTACACCACTCACGTCCGTAAACAACCCAGGTGCTTCCTGAAGGCCGCTGTTGAGGTTCATTCCAAACCAGGCCCCCACCACCGTCATCATGGCCAACACTGTCGTACAGGCTGTTAGGATGAGGTCAATGGTGATGAGCTGGTTTCGGTGCTGATCCAGTTTGATGTTGACCAGATCCTCCGTGTCCTTGATATACTCGTGGAGGGTCTGTGTGCGTGTGTATGTGTATGTGTTTTGGGTGGGTGGGGGGAGGTGGGCGGATGTTGGGGAACAGATGCCGGCGCTGGGGCTGGATGCTGATGTGGATGTAGATGTCAGGGGCGGGGGAAATACATTGGGATGCGATCGAAGGTATGGGAGGTTTGACTAGGGTGGTAAAGCAACGCCACCTCACATAGAGTTGCACGTACTCGTGTAATCATCTTAACACCAAAACCTGAACGACACAGTGTGCTGGCAGCAAACCCTACACACACATACATACATACAGCCGCACACTCCCCTCCCCCGCCCCTCCGCCCCACCTGCAGCTTGTTGTACGTGTTATCTACATGCATGAAGTACGTCTCCAGCAACATCTCCACCACCGCCGTCTCCGCCTCCTCCACGGACGAGTCCGAGGAGGCGGAGGAGGAGGAGCCGCTGCTGCAGCTGCCTGTGGTGCTGACGGTGCTGCGGGCGTCAGCCTGGAGAGGGAGGTCGGGGGGTCAAAGGGGGAGGTCGGGGGGTGGGTCAGGGCGGCCCGCGGCGGAGCACAACGAGCCAGGGAGAGGGCGGAGTGTGGGGGTGTGGTGCGGATGGTGGGGTTAAGAGAACCAGTGGCGAGTGAAGCATGTACCAGAGATAGACAGACGGATAGTCCCGGAGAAGGCAAATGATGCTGCATTTCAAGATATATATATATATATATATATATAATATAATATAATATAATAATATATAATGTATGGGTATATATATATATACCCATACACTATACCCATACACTATATCTTGAACTACTACTACTACTCAAAGAGTCATCACTGGTTAGTAAATATATATATATATATTATTTAAGTATATATATATTTACTAACCAGTGATGACTCTTTGAGTAGTAGTAGTAGTCTTGGCGGCGATGTGGCCATAGCTAGGTTGCGAGACGAGCCCTCCATCCCCCCTCCCACCCCCCCTCACGTTGTTTGCTTGCTGTTGCAACAAGAGCTCTCGCTGCTCCTCCTGCTCGTGGAGCTCCTTGGCCGTCAGGTTCAGGTCGTGCATGTCCGAGTCATCGTCCAGAAACTTCTCCAATACCTGCATGTTTGCGTGTGCGTGCGTGTGTATGTGTGTGTATCTATGTGTGTGCATCACATCACATCACATCACAGTGCACAATCTTACGTGTTGACAAGCCCCCAACTCCCCACGCCAAAGCTACAGACCAATCCATGGGGGAGGGTTACATCACTCTGGGACGGCGTACCCCACACTACCGCTGTGTTCGCCCTCTCCCCCACCCTCTACCCACACCCACACAAAACCCATGTTTGCACCGCCCCCCAGCGGCCCCCTCCCTCCCTCCCCGTCTCTTCTCACCTCTCGTATGGTCTCCACTCGGGTGGTCAGCCGCACCAGGTTATTCTTGATGCGACGAACTCGCTCCAGGTTGGGGGAGCTGACCTGGGGACCGGTGCGGTGTGTGTGTGTGTGTGTGTGTGTGTGTGTGTGTGTGTGTGTGTGTGTGTGTGTGTGTGTGTGTGTGAGAGGAATGCCCCACCACAGGGGAGGAAGTAGCAGAAGAAGGAAAACACACACAAACATACGCTCCACTTCCCCCCTCCCCTCCCACCTTATTCGCCAGCGCATCCACAGCCGGATAGGCCCCCGCCTCCAACTCCTGAGTCAGGAAGTCCAGGTGACCAGCCATCTGGGGGTGGGAGAGAAAAGGGGAAAGGGCGGGGGAAGACATCGAGCAAGGGGAAGAGGAGACACGATAAACATACATACGACATACATACATACGACAGCCTCTTTCCTCTTCTTCTCCTCCTCCTCCGCGTCCCCTTTGCCCGCCAGCTATGGAGCGCCCCCCAAAAAACCCTAAACCCCTTCCACCCGCGATTCTCCCCTCCTTCCCTCCCCCCTCCTTCCCTCCCCCCGTACTCACCACGTCCAGGCAGCACTCCAGCACCCGCAGCTCGAAGGGCAGATCCAGTCCCAAAGTGGAGGGACCCGGTGCCAGCTTCTGCCGCTCAGCGTCCGTGAGCGACTGTATGTACGTAAGTATGTATGTAGTTGAGGGGGGGGAGAAAGAGGGGCAGGCAGGCGGCAAACGTATACATATATACATACATAGGCTCCCGTCTGAATCGCATCCACGTGGATGAGGCCATGACGCCGTACGTCGCCCGGACGGAGATTATCCCGCACACCACTGTCGGTGCTCTACAAAAAAGGCGACCCCAAGCTCCCCGGCAACTGCCGCCCGATCACACTGCTCTGCTCGAGTTACCGGCTCGTCACCAAAGCGCTGGCAAACTGCCTAGGGCTTTTCCCCCGGGCTTTTCCCCCATCACCCCCGAGCAATCAGCCTTCCCACCCAAGCGCCTCATCGGGGTCAGTGTGCTATTCCTGCGCCACCTGTCCCACCTGGGGCCCCGAGCTGGCTACCCTTTCCCCCCCTTGCGCTTTTTCGGAGGCCTGCTCGCCGGGTGTCGTGGCAGGATATCTTCCCGTTCCCCCCCACTTTCCGACTCAGCCCCAGCGCTATGTAGGGGGGACGCGGACACGTGCGGTGATACCCCCCCCTTGCAGTTGATACCTCCCCTGGACTAGCCCAGGGAGGGAGAGGTGGGGTGCGGGAAGTGGTCTCGGGAGGCTGGTTGGGGTCTTGTGGTGTGAGCTCTTTGCGTTCTTTCTGTTTGAGGCTGTTTGGAGCTTGGTGACCTCCCCAGCCCGGGATGACTCGTCGGGCTCTCGGTCGCCCTGGTCCTAAACGCGCGCTCTTTATGAGGCTTTTTCTGTACTTCCTGGCCGTAGGAAGAATCCCCCGGTGCGACTTCGTTTTTGTTAAGTGACCAGCGGGCCTAGAACCCGTTTAGCAGTAGCACTACCCCCCGTGGGGAAGTATCTCGCCGTATCCCGCGCGGTCTGACCGGGGGCGGAATGCAGCACGAGACTAACCAGCCGTGTGTGTCTGGGCCCCCCGCTGTGTTTCGGCCCTGGGCCCCCGGCTTTTAAGCCCACAGTGCAATCAACGTCGTACATACATACATACATACATGCACATATACATACACAAGCACCTCTTTCAACATCCCCCCCAACCCCAGCCTCCCCTGTCACTCACCTGGTACGACCTGCTCTGCGGCATACCCCCACCCGGGGGCGCAAGACGGCTGGTGACCTCCGTGATGAAGCGAGACACCTTGGCGTCCTCTGGGTTAGGGGGTGTTGTTTAGGGGGGGGTGCGTGAGAAGGGAGAAGGCTGTTGGTAACACTCGCCATCCAGTCCCCAGCTTCCCGCTTCCAATAACCCCTCCCAGCCTCTCCTCCACCCCCCTTCCCCCCCTTCATCCAGTTCCACCCCCAGTCCTCCTCCCCCCTTTCCACCCTCCTCCTTTCCCCCTCCTCCTCC